>NW_028319758.1:305035-610070 GCF_062004578.1 Staurois parvus | reverse complement strand
GGTGTCAGCCTCGCCTCGTGATGGGGAAAGTCTGGTGTCAGCATCGCCTCGTGATGGGGTCAGTCTGGTGTCAGCCTCACATCATGATGGGGTCAGTCTGGTGTCAGTCTCGCCTCGTGATGGGGTCAGTCTGGTGTCAGTCTCGCCTCGTAATGGGGTCAGTCTGTTGTCAGTCTCGCCTCGTGATGGGGTCAGTCTGGTGTCAGCCTCACATCATGATGGTGTCAGTCTGGTGTCAGCCTCACATCATGATGGGGTCAGTCTGGTGTCAGCCTCGCCTCGTGATGGTGTCAGTCTGGTGTCAGCCTCACCTCGTGATGGGGTCAGTCTGGTGTCAGCCTCGCCTAGTGATGGGGTCAGTCTGGTGTCAGCCTCACATCATGAAGGGGTCAGTCTGGTGTCAGCCTCGCCTCGTCGTGGGGTCAGTCTGGTGTCAGTCTCGCCTCGTGATGGTGTCAGTCTGGTGTCAGTGTCGCCTCGTGATGGAGTCAGTCTGGTGTCAGCCTCGTCCCGTGATGAGGACCGTCTGGGGTCAAACTCACATCATGATGGTGTCAATCTGGTGTCAGCTTCGCCTTTTGATGGTGTCAGTCTGGTGTCAGCCTTGCCTCGTGATGGGGTAAGTCTGGTGTCAGTCTCGCCTCGTGATGGGGTCAGTCTGGTGTCAGCCTCGCCTCGTGATGGGGTCAGTCTGGTGTCAGCCTCGCCTCGTGATGGGGTTAGTCTGGTGTCAGCCTCGCCTAGTGATGGGTTCAGTCTGCTGTCAGCCTCGCCTCGTGATGGGCTCAGTCTGGTGTCAGCTTCGCCTCATGATGGGGTCAGTCTGGTGTCAGTCTCGCCTCGTGATGGGGTCAGTCTAGTGTCAGCCTCGCCTCGTGATTGGGTCAGTCTGGTGTCAGTCTCGCCTAGTGATCGTGTCAGTCTGGTGTCAGTCTCGCCTCGTGATGGGGTCAGTCTGGTGTCAGCCTCGTTCCGTGACGGGGTCAGTCTGGTGTCAGCCTCGCCTCGTGATGGGGTCAGTCTGGTGTCAGCCTCGCCTCGTGATGGGGTCAGTCTGGTGTCAGCCTCGTCCCGTGATGAGGTCCGTCTGGTGTCAGCCTCACATCATGACGGTGTCAATCTGGTGTCAGCTTCGCCTTGTGATGGTGTCAGTCTAGTGTCAGCCTCGCCTCGTGATTGGGTCAGTCTGGTGTCAGTCTCGCCTAGTGATCGTGTCAGTCTGGTGTCAGTCTCGCCTCGTGATGGGGTCAGTCTGGTGTCAGTCTCACATCATGATGGTGTCAATCTGGTGTCAGCCTCGCCTCGTGATGGGGTCAGTCTAGTGGCAGCCTCGCCTCGTGATGGTGTCAGTCTGGTGTCAGCCTCGCCTCGTGATGGTGTCAGTCTGGTGTCAGCCTCGCCTCATAATGGGGTCATTCTGGTGTCAGCCTCGCCTCGTGATGGGGTCAGTCTGGTGTCAGCCTCACATCATGATGGTGTCAGTCTGGTGTCAGCCTCGCCTCGTGATGGGGTCAGTCTGGTGTCAGTCTCGCCTCGTGATGGGGTCAGTCTGGTGTCAGCCTCACATTATGATGGCGTCAGTCTGGTGTCAGCCTCGCCTCGTGATGGGGTCAGTCTGGTGTCAGTCTCGCCTCGTGATGGGGTCAGTCTGGTGTCAGCCTCGCCTCGTGATGGTGTCAGTCTGGTGTCAGCCTCGCCTAGTGATGGGGTCAGTCTGGTGTCAGCCTCACATTATGATGGCGTCAGTCTGGTGTCAGCCTCGCCTCGTGATGGGGTCAGTCTGGTGTCAGTCTCGCCTCGTGATGGGGTCAGTCTGGTGTCAGCCTCGCCTCGTGATGGTGTCAGTCTGGTGTCAGCCTCGCCTAGTGATAGGGTCAGTCTGGTGTCAGCCTCGCCTCGTGATGGGTTCAGTCTGGTGTAAGCCTCACATCATGATGGTTTCAGTCTGGTGTCAGCCTCGCCTCGTGATGGGGTCAGTCTGGTGTCAGTCTCGCCTCGTGATGGGGTCAGTCTGGTTTCAGCCTCACATCATGATGGTGTCAGTCTGGTGTCAGCATCGCCTCGTGATGGAGTCAGTCCGGTGTCAGCCTCGCCTCGTGATGGGGTCAGTCTGGTGTCAGCCTCGCCTTGTGATGGGGTCTGTCTGGTGTCAGCCTCGCCTCGTGATGGGGTCAGTCTGGTTTCAGCCTCGCCTCGTGATGGTGTCAGTCTGGTGTCAGCCTCGCCTAGTGATAGGGTCAGTCTGGTGTCAGCCTCGCCTCGTGATGGTGTCAGTCTGGTGTCAGCCTCGCCTCGTGATGGGGTCAGTCTGGTTTCAGCCTCGCCTCGTGATGGTGTCAGTCTGGTGTCAGCCTCGCCTAGTGATAGGGTCAGTCTGGTGTCAGCCTCGCCTCGTGCTGGGGTCAGTCTGGTGTCAGCCTCACATCATGATGGTGTCAGTCTGGTGTCAGCCTCGCCTCGTGGTGGGGTCAGTCTGGTGTCAGCCTCACATCATGATGGTGTCAGTCTGGTGTCAGCCTCGTCTCGTGATGGGGTCAGTCTGGTGTCAGCCTCGCCTCGTGATGGGGCCAGTCTGGTGTCAGCCTCGCCTCGTGATGGGGCCAGTCTGGTTTCAGCCTCGCCTCGTGATGGTGTCAGTCTGGTGTCAGTCTCGCCTCGTGATGGGGTCAGTCTGGTGTCAGTCTCGCCTCGTGATGGGGTCAGTCTGGTGTCAGCCTCGCCTCGTGCTGGGGTCAGTCTGGAGTCAGCCTCACATCGTGATGGTGTCAGTCTGGTGTCAGCCTCGCCTCGTGATGGGGTCAGTCTGGTGTCAGTCTCGCCTCGTGATGGGGTCAGTCTGGTGTCAGCCTCACATCATGATGGTGTCAGTCTGGTGTCAGCCTCGCCTCGTGATGGGGTCAGTCTGGTGTCAGTCTCGCCTCGTGATGGGGTCAGTCTGGTGTCAGCCTCACATCGTGATGGTGTCAGTCTGGTGTCAGCCTCGCCTCGTGATGGGGTCTTTCTGGTGTCAGCCTCGCCTCGTGATGGTTTCAGTCTGGTGTCAGCCTCGCCTAGTGATAGGGTCAGTCTAGTGTCAGCCTCGCCTCGTGATGGTTTCAGTCTGGTGTCAGCCTCGCCTAGTGATAGGGTCAGTCTAGTGTCAGCCTCGCCTCGTGATGGGGTCAGTCTGGTGTCAGCCTCACATCATGATGGTGTCAGTCTGGTGTCAGCCTTGCCTTGTGATGGGGTCAGTCTGGTGTCAGCCTCACATCATGATGGTGTCAGTCTGGTGTCAGCCTCGCCTCGTGATGGGGTCAGTCTGGTGTCAGCCTCGCCTCGAGATGGTGTCAGTCTGGTGTCAGCCTCGCCTCGTGATGGGGTCAGTCTGGTGTCAGCCTCACATCATGATGGTGTCAGTCTGGTGTCAGCCTCGCCTCGTGATGGGGTCAGTCTGGTGTCAGTCTCGCCTCGTGATGGGGTCAGTCTGGTGTCAGCCTCACATCGTGATGGTGTCAGTCTGGTGTCAGCCTCGCCTCGTGATGGGGTCAGTCTGGTGTCAGCCTCGCCTCTTGATGGGGTTAGTCTGGTGTCAGCCTCGCCTCGTGATGGGGTCAGTCTGGTGTCAGCCTCGCCTCGTGATGGTGTCAGTCTGGTGTCAGCCTCGCCTAGTGATAGGGTCAGTCTGGTGTCAGCCTCGCCTCGTGATGGGGTCAGTCTGGTGTCAGCCTCA
This sequence comes from Staurois parvus, assembly GCF_062004578.1. Classification (NCBI taxonomy): domain Eukaryota; kingdom Metazoa; phylum Chordata; class Amphibia; order Anura; family Ranidae; genus Staurois; species Staurois parvus. Next base: position 606,361 of record NW_028319758.1, on the reverse strand, counting down.
CATCATGATGGTGTCAGTCACATGTCAGCCTCGCCTCGTGATGGGGTCAGTGTGGTGTCAGCCTCGCCTCGTGATGGTGTCAGTCTGGTGTCAGCCTCGCCTCTGGATGGTGTCAGTCTGGTGTCAGCCTCGCCTCGTGATGGTGTCAGTCTGGTGTCAGCCTCGCCTCGTGATGGGGTCAGTCTGGTGTCAGCCCCGCCTCGTGATGGGGTCAGTCTGGTGTCAGCCTCGCCTCGAGATGGTGTCAGTCTGGTGTCAGCCTCACCTAGTGATAGCGTCAGTCTGGTGTCAGCCTTGCCTCGTGATATGGTCAGTCTGGTGTCAGCCTCACATCATGATGGTGTCAGTCTGGTGTCAGCCTCGCCTCGTGATGGGGTCAGTCTGGTGTCAGTCTCGCCTCGTGATGGGGTCAGTCTGGTGTCAGCCTCACATCGTGATGGTGTCAGTCTGGTGTCAGCCTCGCCTCGTGATGGGGTCAGTCTGGTGTCAGCCTCGCCTCGTGATGGTGTCAGTCTGGTGTCAGCCTCGCCTCGTGATGGGGTCAGTCTGGTGTCAGCCTCGCCTCGTGATGGGGTCAGTCTGGTGTCAGCCTCGCCTCGTGATGGGGTCAGTCTGGTGTCAGTCTCGCCTCGTGATGGTGTCAGTCTGGTGTCAGCCTCGCCTAGTGATAGGGTCAGTCTGGTGTCAGCCTCGCCTCGTGATGGGGTCAGTCTGGTGTCAGCCTCACATCATGATGGTGTCAGTCACGTGTCAGCCTCGCCTCGTGATGGGGTCAGTGTGGTGTCAGCCTCGCCTCGTGATGGTGTCAGTCTGGTGTCAGCCTCGCCTCTGGATGGTGTCAGTCTGGTGTCAGCCTCGCCTCGTGATGGTGTCAGTCTGGTGTCAGCCTCGCCTCGTGATGGTGTCAGTCTGGTGTCAGCCTCACATCGTGATGGTGTCAGTCTGGTGTCAGCCTCGCCTCGTGATGGGGACAGTCTGGTGTCAGCCTCGCCTCGTGATGGGGTCAGTCTGGTGTCAGCCCCGCCTCGTGATGGGGTCAGTCTGGTGTCAGCCTCGCCTCGAGATGGTGTCAGTCTGGTGTCAGCCTCGCCTCGTGATGGGGTCAGTCTGGTGTCAGCCTCACATCATGATGGTGTCAGTCTGGTGTCAGCCTCGCCTCGTGATGGGGTCAGTCTGGTGTCAGTCTCGCCTCGTGATGGGGTCAGTCTGGTGTCAGCCTCACATCGTGATGGTGTCAGTCTGGTGTCAGCCTCGCCTCGTGATGGGGTCAGTCTGGTGTCAGCCTCGCCTCGTGATGGTGTCAGTCTGGTGTCAGCCTCGCCTCGTGATGGGGTCAGTCTGGTGTCAGCCTCGCCTCGTGATGGGGTCAGTCTGGTGTCAGCCTCGCCTCGTGATGGGGTCAGTCTGGTGTCAGTCTCGCCTCGTGATGGTGTCAGTCTGGTGTCAGCCTCGCCTAGTGATAGGGTCAGTCTGGTGTCAGCCTCGCCTCGTGATGGGGTCAGTCTGGTGTCAGCCTCACATCATGATGGTGTCAGTCACGTGTCAGCCTCGCCTCGTGATGGGGTCAGTGTGGTGTCAGCCTCGCCTCGTGATGGTGTCAGTCTGGTGTCAGCCTCGCCTCTGGATGGTGTCAGTCTGGTGTCAGCCTCGCCTCGTGATGGTGTCAGTCTGGTGTCAGCCTCGCCTCGTGATGGGGTCAGTCTGGTGTCAGCCTCGCCTCGTGCTGGGGTCAGTCTGGTGTCAGCCTCACATCGTGATGGTGTCAGTCTGGTGTCAGCCTCGCCTCGTGATGGGGTCAGTCTGGTGTCAGCCTCGCCTCGTGATGGGGTCAGTCTGGTGTCAGCCTCGCCTCGTGATGGGGTCAGTCTGGTGTCAGCCTCGCCTCGTGATGGGGTCAGTCTGGTGTCAGCCCCGCCTCGTGATGGGGTCAGTCTGGTGTCAGCCTCGCCTCGAGATGGTGTCAGTCTGGTGTCAGCCTCACCTAGTGATAGCGTCAGTCTGGTGTCAGCCTCGCCTCGTGATATGGTCAGTCTGGTGTCAGCCTCACATCATGATGGTGTCAGTCTGGTGTCAGCCTCGCCTCGTGATGGGGTCAGTCTGGTGTCAGCCTCACATCATGATGGTGTCAGTCACGTGTCAGCCTCGCCTCGTGATGGGGTCAGTGTGGTGTCAGCCTCGCCTCGTGATGGTGTCAGTCTGGTGTCAGCCTCGCCTCTGGATGGTGTCAGTCTGGTGTCAGCCTCGCCTCGTGATGGTGTCAGTCTGGTGTCAGCCTCGCCTCGTGATGGGGTCAGTCTGGTGTCAGCCTCGCCTCGTGCTGGGGTCAGTCTGGTGTCAGCCTCACATCGTGATGGTGTCAGTCTGGTGTCAGCCTCGCCTCGTGATGGGGTCAGTCTGGTGTCAGCCTCGCCTCGTGATGGGGTCAGTCTGGTGTCAGCCTCGCCTCGTGATGGGGTCAGTCTGGTGTCAGCCTCGCCTCGTGATGGGGTCAGTCTGGTGTCAGCCCCGCCTCGTGATGGGGTCAGTCTGGTGTCAGCCTCGCCTCGAGATGGTGTCAGTCTGGTGTCAGCCTCACCTAGTGATAGCGTCAGTCTGGTGTCAGCCTCGCCTCGTGATATGGTCAGTCTGGTGTCAGCCTCACATCATGATGGTGTCAGTCTGGTGTCAGCCTCGCCTCGTGATGGGGTCAGTCTGGTGTCAGTCTCGCCTCGTGATGGGGTCAGTCTGGTGTCAGCCTCACATCGTGATGGTGTCAGTCTGGTGTCAGCCTCGCCTCGTGATGGGGTCAGTCTGGTGTCAACCTCGCCTCGTGATGGTGTCAGTCTGGTGTCAGCCTCGCCTCGTGATGGTGTCAGTCTGGTGTCAGCCTCGCCTAGTGATAGGGTCAGTCTGGTGTCAGCCTCGCCTCGTGATGGGGTCAGTCTGGTGTCAGCCTCACATCATGATGGTGTCAGTCTGGTGTCAGCCTTGCCTCGTGGTGGGGTCAGTCCTGTGTCAGTCTCGCCTCGTGATGGGGTCAGTCCGGTGTCAGCCTCGCCTCGTGATGGGGTCAGTCTGGTGTCAGCCTCACATCATGATGGTGTCAGTCTGGAGTCAGCCTCGCCTCGTGATGGGGTCAGTCTGGTGTCAGTCTCGCCTCGTGATGGTGTCAGTCTGGTGTCAGCCTCGCCTCGTGATGGGGTCAGTCTGGTGTCAGCCTCGCCTCGTGATGGGGTCAGTCTGGTGTCAGCCTCGCCTCGTGATGGAGTCAGTCTGGTGTCAGCCTCACATCGTGATGGTGTCAGTCTGGTGTCAGCCTCGCCTCGTTATGGGGTCAGTCTGGTGTCTGCATCGCATCGTGATGGGGTAAGTCTGGTGTCAGCCTCGCCTCGTGATGGGGTCAGTCTGGTATCAGCCTCGTCTCGTGATGGTGTCAGTCTGGTGTCAGCCTCGCCTAGTGATAGGATGAGTCTGGTGTCAGCCTCGCCTCGTGATGGGGTCAGTCTGGTGTCAGCCTCACATCATGATGGTGTCAGTCTCATGTCAGCCTAGCCTCGTGGTGGGGTCAGTCCGGTGTCAGCCTCGCCTCGTGATGGGGTCAGTCTGGTGTCAGCCTCGCCTCGTTATGGGGTCAGTCTGGTGTCAGCATCGCATCGTGATGGGGTAAGTCTCGTGTCAGCCTCGCCACGTGATGGGGTCAGTCTGGTGTCAGCCTCGCCTCGTGATGGGGTCAGTCTGGTGTCAGCCTCGCCTCGTGATGGGGTCAGTCTGGTGTCAGCCTCGCCTCGTGATGGGGTCAGTCTTGTGTCAGCCTCACATCATGATGGTGTCAGTCTGGTGTCAGCCTCGCCTCGTGATGGTGTCAGTCTGGTGTCAGCCGCGCCTCGTGATGGGGTCAGTCTGGTGTCAGCCTCGCCTCGTGATGGGGTCAGTCTGGTGTCAGCCTCCCGTCGTGATGGGGTCAGTCTGGTGTCAGTCTCGCATCGTAATGGGGTTCAGTCTGGTGTCAGCCTCGCCTAGTGATAGGGTCAGTCTGGTGTCAGTCTCGCCTCGTGATGGGGTCAGTCTGGTGTCAGCCTCACATCGTGATGGTGTCAGTCTGGTGTCAGCCTCGCCTCGTGATGGGGTCAGTCTGGTGTCAGCCTCGCCTCGTGATGGGGTCAGTCTGGTGTCAGCCTCGCCTCGTTATTGGGTCAGTCTGGTGTCAGCATCGCAACGTGATGGGGTCAGTCTGGTGTCAGCCTCGCCTAGTGATGGGGTCAGTCTGGTGTCAGCCTCACTTCATGATGGTGTCAGTCCGGTGTCAGCCGCGCCTCGTGATGGGGTCAGTCTGGTGTCAGCCTCGCCTCGTGATGGGGTCAGTCTGGTGTCAGCCTTCCGTCGTGATGGGGTCAGTCTGGTGTCAGTCTCGCATCGTAATGGGGTCAGTCTGGTGTCAGCCTCGCCTAGTGATGGGGTCAGTCTGGTGTCAGCCTCACATCATGATGGTGTCAGTCTGATGTCAGCCTCGCCTCGTGGTGGGGTCAGTCCGGTGTCAGCCTCGCCTCGTGATGGGGTCAGTCTGGTGTCAGCCTCACCTCGTTATGGGGTCAGTCTGGTGTCAGCATCGCATCGTGATGGGGTCAGTCTGGTGTCAGCCTCGCCTAGTGATGGTGTCAGTCTGGTGTCAGCCTCGCCACGTGATGGGGTCAGTCTGGTGTCAGCCTCGCCTCGTGATGGGGTCAGTCTGGTGTCAGCCTCGCCTCGTGATGGGGGCAGTCTGGTGTCAGCCTCGCCTCGTGATGGGGTCAGTCTGGTGTCAGCCTCGCCTCGTGATGGGGTCAGTCTGGTGTCAGCCTCGCCTCGTGATAGGGTCAGTCTGGTGTCAGCCTCGCCTCGTGATGGGTTCAGTCTGGTGTCAGCCTCGCCCCGTGATGGGGTCAGTCTGGTGTCAGTCTCTCCTTGTGATGGGGTCAGTCTGGTGTCAGTCTCACATTGTGATGGTGTCCGTCTGGTGTCAGCCTCGCCTCGTGATGGGGTCAGTCTGGTGTCAGTCTCTCCTTGTGATTGCAGTCAGTCTGGTGTCAGTCTCACATCGTGATGGGGTCAGTCTGGTGTCAGCCTTTCCTCGTGATGGGTTCAGTCTGGTGACAGCCTCGCCTCGTGATGGTGTCAGTCTGGTGTCAGCCTCGCCTAGTGATAGGGTCAGTCTGGTGTCAGCCTCGCCTCGTGATGGGGTCAGTCTGGTGTCAGCCTCGCCTCGTGATGGGGTCAGTCTGGTGTCAGCCTCGCCTCGTTATGGGGTCAGTCTGGTGTCAGCATCGCATCGTGATGGGGTCAGTCTGGTGTCAGCCTCGCCTAGTGATGGGGTCAGTCTGGTGTCAGCCTCACATCATGATGTTGTCAGTCAGGTGTCAGCCGCGCCTCGTGATGGGGTCAGTCTGGTGTCAGCCTCGCCTCGTGATGGGGTCAGTCTGGTGTCAGCCTCACATCATGATGGTGTCAGTCCGGTGTCAGTCTCGCCTCGTGATGGGGTCAGTCTGGTGTCAGCCTCGCCTCGTAATGGGGTCAGTCTGGTGTCAGCCTCGCCTCGTGATGGGGTCAGTCTGGTGTCAGTCTCGTCTCGTGATGGGGTCAGTCTGGTGTCAGCCTCGCCCCGTGATGGGGTCAGTCTGGTGTCAGCCTCGCTCCGTGACGGGGTCAGTCTGGTGTCAGCCTCACATCATGATGGTGTCAATCTTGTGTCAGCTTCGCCTTGTGATGGTTTCAGTCTAGTGTCAGCCTAGCCTCGTGATGGGGTCAGTCTGGTGTCAGCCTCGCCACGTGATGGGGTCAGTCTGGTGTCAGCCTCGCCTCGTGATGGGGTCAGTCTGGTGTCAGCCTCGGCTCGTGATGGGGTCAGTCTGGTGTCAGCCTCGCCTCGTGATGGGGTCAGTCTGGTGTCAGCCTCGTCTCGTGATGGGGGCAGTCTGGTGTCAGCCTCACCTAGTGATAGGGTCAGTCTGGTGTCAGCCTCGCCTCGTGATGGGGTCAGTCTGGTGTCAGCCTCACATCATGATGGTGTCAGTCTGGTGTCAGCCTCGCCTCATGATGGGGTCAGTCTGGTGTCAGTCTCGCCTCGTGATGGGGTCAGTCTGGTGTCAGCCTCACATCGTGATGGTGTCAGTCTGGTGTCAGTCTCGCCTCGTGATGGCGTCAGTCTGGTGTCAGCATCACCTCGTGATGGGGTCAGTTTGGCGTCACCCTCACAACATGATGGGGTCAGTCTGGAGTCAGTCTCGCCTCGTCATGGGGTCAGTCTGGTGTCAGCCTCGCCTCGTGATGGGGTCAGTCTGGTGTCAGCCTCTCATCATGATGGTGTCAGTCTGGTGTCAGCCGCGCCTCGTGATCGTGTCAGTCTGGTGTCAGCCTCGCCTAGTGATGGGGTCAGTCTGGTGTCAGCCTCGCCCTGTGATGGGGTCAGTCTGGTGTCAGCATCGCCTCGTGATGGGGTCAGTCTGGTGTCAGCCTCGCCCTGTGATGGGGTCAGTCTGGTGTCAGCATCGCCTCGTGATGGTGTCAGTCTGGTGTCAGCCTTGCCTCGTGATGGGATCAGTCTGGTGTCAGCCTCGCCTCGTGATGGGGTCAGTCTGGTGTCAGTCTCGCCTCGTGATGGGGTCAGTCTGGTGTCAGCATCGCCTAGTGATGGGGTCAGTCTGGTGTCAGCCTCACATCATGATGGGGTCAGTCTGATGTCAGTCTCGCCTCGTGATGGGGTCAGTCTGGTGGCAGTCTCGCCTCGTGATGGGGTTAGTCTGGTGTCAGCCTCGCCCCGTGATGGGGTCAGTCTGGTGTCAGCCTCGCCTCGTGATGGAGTCAGTCTGGTGTCAGCCTCACCTCGTGATGGGGTCAGTCTGGTGTCAGCCTCACATCATGATGGTGTCAGTCTGGTGTCAGCCTCGCCTCGTGATGGGGTCAGTCTGGTGTCAGTCTCGCCTCGTGATGGGGTCAGTCTTTTGTCAGCCTCGCCTCGTGATGGTGTCAGTCTGGTGTCAGCCTCGTCTTGTGATTGGGTCAGTCTGGTGTCAGCCTTGCCTCGTGACGGGGTCAGTCTGGTGTCAGCCTCCCTCTTGATGGGGTCAGTCTGGTGTCAGTCTCGTCTCGTGATGAGGTCAGTCTGGTGTCAGCCTCGCCCCGTGATGGGGTCAGTCTGGTGTCAGCCTCGCCCCGTGACGGGGTCAGTCTGGTGTCAGCCTCACATCATGATGGTGTCAATCTTGTGTCAGCTTCACCTTGTGATGGTGTCAGTCTGGTGTCAGCCTCGCCTCGTGATGGGGTCAGTCTGGTGTCAGCCTCGCCTCGTGATGGGGTCAGTCTGGTGTCAGCCTCGCCTCGTGATGGGGTCAGTCTGGTGTCAGCCTCGCCTCGTGATGGGGTCAGTCTGGTGTCAGCCTCACATCATGATGGTGTCAGTCTGGTGTCAGCCTCGCCTCGTGATGGGGTCAGTCCGGTGTCAGTCTCGCCTCGTGATGGGGTCAGTCTGGTGTCAGCCTTGCCTCGTGATGGTGTCAGTCTGGTTTCAGCCTCGCCTTGTGATTGGGTCAGTCTGGTGTCAGCCTTGCCTCGTGATGGATTCAGTCTGGTTTCAGCCTCGCCTCGTGATGGGGTCAGTCTGGTGTCAGCCTCGGCTCTTGTTGGGGTCAGTCTGGTGCCAGTCTCGTCTCGTGATGCTGTCAGTCTGGTGTTAGCTTCGCCTCGTGATGGTGTCAGTCTGATGTCAGCCTCGCCTCGTGATGGGGTCAGCCTCGCCTCATGATGGGGTCAGTCTGGTGTCAGCCTCGCCTCGTGATGGGGTCAGTCTGGTGTTAGCCTCGCCTCGTGATGGGGTCAGACTGGTGTCAGCCTCACATCATGATGGGGTCAGTCTGGTGTCAGCCTCGCCTCGTTATGTGGTCAGTCTGGTGTCAGCCTCGCCTCGAGATGGTGTCAGTCTGGTATCAGCCTCGCCTAGTGATAGGGTCAGTCTGGTGTCAGCCTCGCCTCGTGATGGGGTCAGTCTGGTGTCAGCCTCACATCATGATGGTGTCAGTCAGGTGTCAGCCTCGCCTCATGATGGGGTCAGTCTGGTGTCAGCCTCGCTTCGTGATGGGGTCAGTCTGGTGTCAGCCTCGCCTCGTGATGGGGTCAGTCTGGTGTCAGCCTCGCATCGTGATGGGGTCAGCCTCGCCTCATGATGGGGTCAGTCTGGTGTCAGCCTCGCCTCGTGATGGGGTCAGTCTGGTGTCAGCCTCGCCTCGTGATGGGGTCAGTCTGGTGTTAGCCTCGCCTCGTGATGGGGTCAGACTGGTGTCAGCCTCACATCATGATGGGGTCAGTCTGGTGTCAGTCTCGCCTCGTTATGTGGTCAGTCTGGTGTCAGCCTCGCCTCGAGATGGTGTCAGTCTGGAATCAGCCTCGCCTAGTGATAGGGTCAGTCTGGTGTCAGCCTCGCCTCGTGATGGGGTCAGTCTGGTGTCAGCCTCACATCATGATGGTGTCAGTCTGGTGTCAGCCTCGCCTCGTGATGGGGTCAGTCTGGTGTCAGCCTCGCCTCGTGATGGTGTCAGTCTGGTGTCAGCCTCGCCTCGTGATGGTGTCAGTCTTGTGTCAGCCTCACCTCGTGATGGGATCTGTCTGGTGTCAGCCTCACATCATGATGGTGTTAGTCTGGTGTCAGCCTCTCCTCGTGATGGGGTCAGTCTGGTGTCAGCCTCGCCTCGTGATGGGGTCAGTCTGGTGTCAGCCTCGCCTCGTGATGGGGTCAGTCTGGTGTCAGCCTCACCTCGTGATGGGGTCAGTCTGGTGCCAGCCTCGCCTCGTGATGGGGTCAGTCTGGTGTTAGCTTCGCCTCGTGATGGGGTCAGACTGGTGTCAGCCTCACATCATGATGGGGTCAGTCTGGTGTCAGCCTCGCCTCGTTATGTGGTCAGTCTGGTGTCAGCCTCGCCTCGAGATGGTGTCAGTCTGGTATCAGCCTCGCCTAGTGATAGGGTCAGTCTGGTGTCAGCCTCGCCTCGTGATGGGGTCAGTCTGGTGTCAGCCTCACATCATGATGGTGTCAGTCTGGTGTCAGCCTCGTCCCATGATGGGGTCAGTCTGGTGTCAGTCTCGCCTCGTGATGGCGTCAGTCTGGTGTCAGCATCGCCTCGTGATGGGGTCAGTCTGGTGTCAGCCTCACAACATGATGGGGTCAGTCTGGAGTCAGTCTCGCCTCGTCATGGGGTCAGTCTGGTGTCAGCCTCGCCTAGTGATGGGGTCAATCTGGTGTCAGCCTCACATCATGATGGTGTCAGTCTGGTGTCAGCCTCGCCTCGTGATCGTGTCAGTCTCGTGTCAGCCTCGCCTCATGATGGGGTCAGTCTGGTGTCAGCCTCGCCTAGTGATGGGGTTAGTCTGGTGTCAGCCTCGCCTCGTGATGTGATCAGTCTGGTGTCAGCCTCGCCTCGTGATGGGGTCAGTCTGGTGTCAGTCTCACAACATGATGGGGTCAGTCTGGAGTCAGTCTCGCCTCGTCATGGGGTCAGTCTGGTGTCAGCCTCGCCTAGTGATGGGGTCAGTCTGGTGTCAGCCTCACATCATGATGGTGTCAGTCTGGTGTCAGCCTCGCCTCGTGATCGTGTCAGTCTGGTGTCAGCCTCGCCTCATGATGGGGTCAGTCTGGTGTCAGCCTTGCCTAATGATGGGGTCAGTCTGGTGTCAGCCTCGCCTCGTGATGGGATCAGTCTGGTGTCAGCCTCGCCTCGTGATGGGGTCAGTCTGGTGTCAGTCTCGCCTCGTGATGGGGTCAGTCTGGTGTCAGTCTCGCCTCGTGATGGGGTCAGTCTGGTGTCAGCCTCGCCTCGTGATCGTGTCAGTCTGGTGTCAGCCTCGCCTCATGATGGGGTCAGTCTGGTGTCAGCCTCGCCTAGTGATGGGGTCAGTCTGCTGTCAGCCTCGCCTCGTGATGGGATCAGTCTGGTGTCAGCCTCGCCTCGTGATGGGGTCAGTCTGGTGTCAGTCTCGCCTCGTGATGGGGTCAGTCTGGTGTCAGTCTCGCCTCGTGATGGGGTCAGTTTGGTGTCAGCCTCGCCTCGTGATGGGGTCAGTCTGATGTCAGCCTCACATCATGATGGGGTCAGTCTGGTGTCAGTCTCGCCTCGTGATGGGGTCAGTCTGGTGTCAGTCTCGCCTCGTGATGGGGTTAGTCTGGTGTCAGCCTCGCCCCGTGATGGGGTAAGTCTGGTGTCAGCCTCGCTTCGTGATGGAGTCAGTCTGGTGTCAGCCTCACCTCGTGATGGGGTCAGTCTGGTGTCAGCCTCACATCATGATGGTGTCAGTCTGGTGTCAGCCTCGCCTCGTGATGGGGTCAGTCCGGTGTAAGTCTCGCCTCTTGATGGGGTCAGTCTGGTGTCAGCCTCGCCTCGTGATGGTGTCAGTCTGGTTTCAGCCTCGCCTTGTGATTGGGTCAGTCTGGTGTCAGCCTTGCCTCGTGACGGGTTCAGTCTGGTTTCAGCCTCGCCTCGTGATGGGGTCAGTCTGGTGTCAGCCTCGGCTCTTGATGGGGTCAGTCTGGTGTCAGTCTCGTCTCGTGATGGGGTCAGTCTGGTGTCAGCCTCGCCCCGTGATGGGGTCAGTCTGGTGTCAGCCTCGCCCCGTGACGCGGTCAATCTGGTGTCAGCCTCACATCATGATGGTGTCAATCTTGTTTCAGCTTCGCCTTGTGATGGTGTCAGTCTGGTGTCAGCCTCGCTTCGTGATGGGGTCAGTCTGGTGTCAGCCTCGCCTCGTGATGGTGTCAGTCTGGTTTCAGCCTCGCCTTGTGATTGGGTCAGTCTGGTGTCAGCCTCGCTTCGTGATGGGGTCAGTCTGGTGTCAGCCTCGCCTAGAGATGGTGTCAGTCTGGTATAAGCCTCGCCTAGTGATAGGGTCAGTCTGGTGTCAGCCTCGCCTCGTGATGGGTTCAGTCTGGTGTCAGCCTCGCCTCGTGATGGGGTCAGTCTGGTGTCAGTCTCGCCTCTTGATGGGGTCATTCTGGTTTCAGCCTCACATCGTGATGCTGTCAGTCTGGTGTCAGCCTCGCCTCGTGATGGTGTCAGTCTGGTATCAGCCTCGCCTAGTGATAGGGTCTGTCTGGTGTCAGCCTCGCCTCGTGATGGGATCTGTCTGGTGTCAGCCTCACATCATGATGGTGTCAGTCTGGTGTCAGCCTCTCCTCGTGATGGGGTCAGTCTGGTGTCAGCCTCGCCTCGTGATGGGGTCAGTCTGGTGTCAGCCTCGCCTCGTGATGGGGTCAGTCTGGTGTCAGCCTCGCCTCGTGATGGGGTCAGTCTGGTGTTAGCTTCGCCTCGTGATGGGGTCAGACTGGTGTCAGCCTCACATCATGATGGGGTCAGTCTGGTGTCAGCCTCGCCTCGTTATGTGGTCAGTCTGGTGTCAGCCTCGCCTCGAGATGGTGTCAGTCTGGTATCAGCCTCGCCTAGTGATAGGGTCAGTCTGGTGTCAGCCTCGCCTCGTGATGGGGTCAGTCTGGTGTCAGCCTCGCCTCGTGATGGCGTCAGTCTGGTGTCAGCCCCGCCTCGTGATGGGGTCAGTCTGGTGTCAGCCTCACCTCGTGATGGGGTCAGTCTGGTGTCAGTCTCGCCTCTCAATGGTGTCAGTCTGGTGTCAGTCTCGCCTCGTGATGGGGTCAGTCTGGTGTCAGCCTCGTCCCTTGATGGGGTCAGACTGGTGTCAGTCTCGCCTCATGAAGGGGTCAGTCTGGTGTCAGCCTCGCCTCGTGATGGGGTCAGTCTGGTGTCAGCATCGCCTCGTGATGGGGTCAGTCTGGTGTCAGCCTCACATCATGATGGGGTCAGTCTGGTGTCAGTCTCGCCTCGTTATGGGGTCAGTCTGGTGTCAGCCTCGTCCCATGATGGGGTCAGTCTGGTTTCAGTCTCGCCTCGTGATGGGGTCAGTCTGGTGTCAGTCTCGCCTCGTGATGGCGTCAGTCTGGTGTCAGCATCGCCTCGTGATGGGGTCAGTCTGGTGTCAGCCTCACAACATGATGGGGTCAGTCTGGAGTCAGTCTCGCCTCGTCATGGGGTCAGTCTGGTGTCAGCCTCGCCTAGTGATGGGGTCAGTCTGGTGTCAGCCTCACATCATGATGGTGTCAGTCTGGTGTCAGCCTCGCCTCGTGATCGTGTCAGTCTGGTGTCAGCCTCGCCTCATGATGGGGTCAGTCTGGTGTCAGCCTCGCCTAGTGATGGGGTCAGTCTGGTGTCAGCCTCGCCTCGTGATGGGATCAGTCTGGTGTCAGCCTCGCCATGGGGTCAGTCTGGTGTCAGCCTCGCCTCGTGATGGGGTCAGTCTGGTGTCAGCCTCGCCCCGTGATGGAGTCAGTCTGGTGTCAGCCTCGCCTCGTGATGGGGTCAGTCTGGTGTCAGTCTCGCCTCGTGATGGGGTCAGTCTGGTGTCAGTCTCGACTCGTGATGGGGTCAGTCTGGTTTCAGCCTCACATCATGATGGTGTCAGTCTGGTGTCAGCCTTGCCTCGTGATGGTGTCAGTCTGGTGTTAGCCTCGCCTCGTGATGGGGTCAGTCTGGTGTCAGTCTCACATCATGATGGTGTCAGTCTGGTATCAGCCTCGCCTCGTGCTGGGGTCAGTCTGGTGTCAGCCTCGCCTCGTGATGGGGTCAGTCTGGTGTCACCCTTGCCTCGTGATGGGGTCAGTCTGGTGTCAGCCTCGCCTCGTGATGGGGTCAGTCTGGTGTCAGCCTCGCCTCGTGATGGGGTCAGTCTGGTGTCAGCCTCACATCGTGATGGTGTCAGTCAGGTGTCAGCCTCGCCTCGCGATGGGGTCAGTCTGGCGTCAGCCTTGCCTCGTGATGGTGTCAGTCTGGTGTCAGCCTCGCCTCGTGATGGTGTCAGTCTGGTGTCAGCCTCGCCTCGTGATGGGGTCAGTCTGGTGTCAGCCTCACATCGTAATGGTGTCAGTCTGGTGTCAGCCTCGTGATGGTTTCAGTCTGGTTTCAGCCTCGCCTCGTGATGGGGTCAGTCTGGTGTCAGCCTCGCCTCGTGATGGGGTCAGTCTGGTGTCAGCCTCGCCTCGTGATGGGGTCAGTTTGGTGTCAGCCTCGCCTCGTGATGGGGTCAGTCTGGTGTCAGCCTCGCCTCGTTATGGGGTCAGTCTGGTGTCAGCCTCGCCTCGTGATGGGGTCAGTCTGGTGTCAGCCTCGCCTCGTGATGGGGTCAATCCGGTGTCAGTCTCGCCTCGTGATGGGGACAGTCTAGTTTCAGCCTCACCTCATGATCGGGTCAGTCTGGTGTCAGCCTCACATCATGATGGTGTCTGTATGGTGTCAGCCTCGCCTCGTGATGGGGTCAGTCTGGTGTCAGTCTCGCCTCGTGATGTGGTCAGTCTGGTGTCAGCCTCGCCTCGTGATGGTGTCAGTCTGGTGTCAGCCTCGCCTCGTGATGGGGTCAGTCGGGTGTCAGCCTCGCCTCGTGATGGGGTCAGTCTGGTGTAAGCCTCGCCTCGTGATGGGGTCAGTCTGGTGTCAGCCTCGCCTCGTGATGGGGTCAGTCTGGTGTCAGCCTTGTCTCGTGATGGGGTCAGTCCAGTGTCAGTCTCGCCTCGTGATGGGGTCAGTCCGGTGTCAGTCTCGCCTCGTGATGGGGTCAGTCCCGTGTCAGCCTCGACTCGTGATGGGGTAAGTCTGGTGTCAGCCTCGCTAGTGATGGGGTCAGTCTGGTGTCAGCCTCACATCGTGATGGTGTCAGTCTAGTGTCAGCCTCACATCGTGATGGGGTCAGTCTGGTGTCAGCCTCGCCTCGTGATGGGGTCAGTCTGGTGTCAGCCTCGCCTCGTGATGGGGTCAGTCTGGTGTCAGCCTCACATCATGATGGGGTCAGTCTGGTGTCAGTCTCGCCTTGTGATGGTGTCAGTCTGGTGTCAGCCTCGTCTCGTCATGGTGTCAGTCTGGTGTCAGCCTCGGCTCGTGATGGGGTCAGTCTGGTGTCAGCCTCGCCTCATGATGGGGTCAGTCTGGTGTGAGCCTCACATCATGATGGGGTCAGTCAGGTGTCAGCCTCGCCTCATGATCGGGTCAGTCTGGTGTCAGCCTCGCCTCGTGATGGGGTCAGTCTGGTGTCAGCCTCACATCGTAATGGTGTCAGTCTGGTGTCAGCCCCGCCTCGTGATGAGGTCAGTCTGGTGTCAGCCTCACATCATGATGGTGTCAGTCTGGTGTCAGCCTCGCCTCGTGATGGGGTCAGTCTGGTGTCAGCCTCACATCATGATGGTGTCAGTCTGGTGTCAGCCTCGCCTCATGATGGGGTCAGTCTGGTGTCAGCCTCGCCTCGTGTTGGGGTCAGTCTGGTGTCAGCCTCACATCATGATGGTGTCAGTCTGGTGTCAGCCTCGCCTCGTGATGGTGTCAGTCTGGTGTCAGCCTCGCCTCATGATGGGGTCAGTCTGGTGTCAGTCTCACAACATGATGGGGTCAGTCTGGAGTCAGTCTCGCCTAGTGATGGGGTCAGTCTTGTGTCAACCTCACATCATGAAGGGGTCAGTCTGGTGTCAGCCTAGCCTAGTGATGGGGGCAGTCTGGTGTCAGCATCGCCTCGTGATGGTGTCAGTCTGGTGTCAGCTTCGCTTCGTGATGGTGTCAGTCTGGTGTCAGCCTCACCTCGTGATGGGGTCAGTCTGGTGTCAGCCTCGCCTCGTGATGGGGTCAGTCTGGTGTCAGCCTCACATCATGATGGGGTCAGTCTGGTGTCAGTCTCGCCTCGTGATGGGGTCAGTCTGGTGTCAGCCTCACATCATGATGGTGTCAGTCTGGTGTCAGCCTCGCCTTGTGATGGTGTCAGTCTGGTGTCAGCCTCGCCTCATGATGGGGTCAGTCTGGTGTCAGTCTCACAACATGATGGGGTCAGTCTGGAGTCAGCCTCGCCTAGTGATGGGGTCAGTCTGGTGTCAACCTCACATCATGAAGGGGTCAGTCTGGTGTCAGCCTCACATCATGATGGGGTCAGTCTGGTGTCAGCCTCACATCATGATGGGGTCAGTCTGGTGTCAGTCTCGCCTTGTGATGGTGTCAGTCTGGTGTCAGCCTCGTCTCGTCATGGTGTCAGTCTGGTGTCAGCCTCGGCTCGTGATAGGGTCAGTCTGGTGTCAGCCTCGCCTCGTGATGGGGTCAGTCTGGTTTCAGCCTCACCTCGTGATGGCGTCAGTCTGGTATCAGCCTCGCCTCGTGATGGGGTCAGTCTGGTGTCAGTCTCGCCTAGTGATGGGGTCAGTCTGGTGTCAGTTTCACATCATGATGGTGTCAGTCTGGTGTCAGCCTCGCCTCGTGATGGTGTCAGTCTGGTGTCAGCCACGCCTCGTGATGGGGTCAGTCTGGTGTCAGCCTCGCCTCGTGATGGGGTCAGTCTGGTGTCAGCCTCGCCTCGTGATGGGGTCAGTCTGGTGTCAGCCTCGCCTCTTCATGGGGTCAGTCTGGTGTCAGCCTCACATCATGATGGGGTCAGTCTGGTGTCAGTCTCGCCTTGTGATGGTGTCAGTCTGGTGTCAGCCTCGTCTCGTCATGGTGTCAGTCTGGTGTCAGCCTCGGCTCGTGATAGGGTCAGTCTGGTGTCAGCCTCGCCTCGTGATGGGGTCAGTCTGGTTTCAGCCTCACCTCGTGATGGGGTCAGTCTGGTATCAGCCTCGCCTCGTGATGGGGTCAGTCTGGTGTCAGTCTCGCCTAGTGATGGGGTCAGTCTGGTGTCAGTTTCACATCATGATGGTGTCAGTCTGGTGTCAGCCTCGCCTCGTGATGGTGTCAGTCTGGTGTTAGCCTCGCCTCAAAATGGGGTCAGTCTGGTGTCAGCCTCTCCTAGTGATGGGGTCAGTCTGGTGTCATCCTCGCCTAGTGATAGGGTCAGTCTGGTGTCAGCCTCACATTGTGATGGTGTCAGTCTGGTGTCAGCCTCGCCTCATGATGGGGTCAGTCTGGTGTCAGCCTCGCCTAGTGATGGTGTCAGTCTGGTGTCATCATCGCCTCGTGATGGTGTCAGTCTGATGTCAGCCTCGCCTAGTGATAGGTTCAGTCTGGTGTCAGCCTCGCCTCGTGATGGGGTCAGTCTGGTGTCAGCCTCGCCTCGTGATGGGGTCAGTCTGGTGTCAGCCTCACATCATGATAGTGTCAGTCTGGTGTCAGCCTCGTCTCGTCATGGTGTCAGTCTGGTGTCAGCCTCGCCTCGTGATGGGGTCAGTCTGGTGTCAGTCTCGCCTCGTGATGGGGTCAGTCTGGTGTCAGTCTCGCCTCGTGATGGGGTCAGTCTGGTGTCAGCCTCACATCATGATGGTGTCAGTCTGGTGTCAGCCTCGCCTCGTGATGGTGTCAGTCTGGTGTTAGCCTCGCCTCGTGATGGGGTCAGTCTGGTGTCAGCCTCGCCTCATGATGGGGTCAGTCTGGTGTCAGCCTCGCCTCGTGATGGGGTCAGTCTGGTGTCAGCCTCGCCTCGTGATGGTGTCAGTCTGGTGTCAGCCACGCCTAGTGATGGGGTCAGTCTGGTGTCAGCATCGCCTCGTGATGGTGTCAGTCTGGTGTCAGCCTCGCCTCGTGATGGTGTCAGTCTGGTGTCAGCCTCACCTCGTGATGGGGTCAGTCTGGTGTCAGCCTCGCCTCGTGATGAGGTCAGTCTGGTGTCAGCCTCACATCATGATGGTATCAGTCTGGTGTCAGCCTTGCCTCGTGATGGGGTCAGTCTGGTGTCAGTCTCGACTCGTGATGGTGTCAGTCTGGTGTCAGCCTCGCCTCGTGATGGGGTCAGTCTGGTGTCAGCCTCGCCATGGGGTCAGTCTGGTGTCAGCCTCGCCTCGTGATGGGGTCAGTCTGGTGTCAGCCTCTCCCCGTGATGGAGTCAGTCTGGTGTCAGCCTCGCCTCGTGATGGGGTCAGTCTGGTGTCAGTCTCGCCTCGTGATGGGGTCAGTCTGGTGTCAGTCTCGCCTCGTGATGGGGTCAGTCTGGTGTCAGCCTCACATCATGATGGTGTCAGTCTGGTGTCAGCCTTGCCTCGTGATAGTGTCAGTCTGGTGTCAGCCTCGCCTCGTGATGGGGTCAGTCTGGTGTCAGCCTCGCCTCTTCATGGGGTCAGTCTGGTGTCAGCCTCACATCATGATGGTGTCAGTCTGGTGTCAGCCTCGCCTCGTGATGGGGTCAGTCTGGTGTCAGCCTCACATCATGATGGGGTCAGTCTGGTGTCAGTCTCGCCTTGTGATGGTGTCAGTCTGGTGTCAGCCTCGTCTCGTCATGGTGTCAGTCTGGTGTCAGCCTCACATCATGATGGTGTCAGTCTGGTGTCAGCCTCGCCTCTTCATGGGGTCAGTCTGGTGTCAGCCTCACATCATGATGGGGTCAGTCTGGTGTCAGTCTCGCCTTGTGATGGTGTCAGTCTGGTGTCAGCCTCGTCTCCTCATGGTGTCAGTCTGGTGTCAGCCTCGGCTCGTGATGGGGTCAGCCTGGTGTCAGCCTCGCCTCGTGATGGGGTCAGTCTGGTGTCAGCCTCACATCATGATGGTGTCAGTCTGGTGTCAGCCACGCCTCGTGATGGGGTCAGTCTGGTGTCAGCCTCGCCTCGTGATGGGGTCAGTCTGGTGTCAGCATCACATCATGATGGTGTCAGTCAGGTGTCAGCCTCGCCTCGTGATGGGGTCAGTCTGGTGTCAGCCTCGCCTCGTGATGGGGTCAGTCTGGTGTCAGCCTCACCTCGTGATGGTGTCAGTCTGGTGTCAGTCTTGCCTCGTGATGGTGTCAGTCTGGTGTCAGCCTTGCCTCGTGATGGTGTCAGTCTGGTGTCAGCCTCGCCTCGTGATGGTGTCAGTCTGGTGTCAGTCTCGCCTCATGATGGTGTCAGTCTGGTGTCAGTCTCGCCTCGTGATGGTGTCAGTCTAGTGTCAGCCTCACATCGTGATGGGGTCAGTCTGGTGTCAGCCTCGCCTCGTGATGGGGTCAGTCTGGTGTCAGCCTCGCCTCGTGATGGGGTCAGTCTGGTGTCAGCCTCGCCTCTTCATGGGGTCAGTCTGGTGTCAGCCTCACATCATGATGGGGTCAGTCTGGTGTCAGTCTCGCCTTGTGATGGTGTCAGTCTGGTGTCAGCCTCGCCTCGTGATGGGGTCAGTCTGGTGTCAGTCTCGCCTCGTGATGGGGTCAGTCCGGTGTCAGTCTCGCCTTGTGATGGGGTCAGTCTGGTGTCAGCCTCACATCATGATGGGGTCAGTCTGGTGTCAGCCTCGCCTAGTAATGGGTTCAATCTGGTGTCAGCCTCGCCTCGTGATGGGGTCAGTCCGGTGTCAGTCTCGCCTTGTGATGGGGTCAGTCTGGTGTCAGCCTCACATCATGATGGGGTCAGTCTGGTGTCAGCCTCGCCTCGTGATGGGGTCAGTTTGGTGTCAGCCTCGCCTAGTGATGGGGTCAGTCTGGTGTCAGTCTCGCCTCGTGATGGGGTCAGTCTGGTGTCAGCCTCGCCTCGTGATGGGGTCAGTCTGGTGTCAGCCTCAAATCATGAAGGTGTCAGTCTGGTGTCAGCCTCGCCTCGTGATGGGGTCAGTCTGGTGTAAGCCTCGCCTCGTGATGGGGTCAGTCCGGTGTCAGTCTCGCCTTGTGATGGAGGCAGTCCGGTGTCGGCCTCGCCTCGTGATGGGGTCAGTCTGCTGTCAGTCTCGCCTCGTGATGGTGTCAGTCTGGTGTCAGCCTCACATCATGATGGTGTCAGTCAGGTGTCAGCCTCGCCTCGTGATGGTGTCAGTCTGGTGTCAGCCTCGCCTCATGATGGTGTCAGTCTGGTGTCAGCCTCGCCTCGTGATGGGGTCAGTCTGGTGTCAGCCTCACATCATGATGGTGTCAGTCAGGTGTCAGCTTCGCCTCGTGATGGGGTCAGTCTGGTGTCAGCCTCACATCGTGATGGTGTTAGTCTGGTGTCAGCCTCGCCTCGTGATGGGGTCAGTCTGGTGTCAGCCTCACATCATGATGGTGTCAGTCTGGTGTCAGCCTCGCCTCATGATGGGGTCAGTCTGGTGTCAGCCTCGCCTCGTGATGGTGTTAGTCTGGTGTCAGTCTCGCCTCGTGATGGTGTCAGTCTGGTGTCAGCCTCGCCTCGTGATGGGGTCAGTCTGGTGTCAGCCTCGCCTCGTGATGGTGTCAGTCTGGTGTCAGCCTCGCCTCGTGATGGGGTCAGTCTGGTGTCAGCCTCGCCTCGTGATGGTGTCAGCCTCGCCTCGTGATGGGGTCAGTCTGGTGTCAGCCTCGCCTCGTGATGGGGTCAGTCTGGTGTCAGCCTCGCCTCGTGATGGGGTCAGTCTGGTGTCAGCCTCGCCTCGTGATGGTTTCAGTCTAGTGTCAGCCTCGCCTCGTGATGGGGTCAGTCTGGTGTCAGCCTCGCCTCATGATGGGGTCAGTCTGGTGTCAGCCTCGCCTCGTGATGGGGTCAGTCTGGTGTCAGCCTCGCCTCGTGATGGTGTCAGTCTGGTGTCAGCCTCGCCTCGTAATGGGGTCAGTTTGGTGTCAGCCTCGCCTCGTGATGGGGTCAGTCTGGTGTCAGCCTCGCCTCGTGATGGGGTCAGTCTGGTGTCAGCCTCACATCATGATGGTGTCAGTCAGGTGTAAGCCTCGCCTCGTGATGGGGTCATTCTGGTGTCAGCCTCGCCTCGTGATGGGGTCAGTCTGGTGTCAGCCTCGCCTCGTGATGGTGTCAGTCTGGTGTCAGTCTCGCCTCGTGATGGTGTCAGTCTGGTGTCAGCCTCGCCTCGTGATGGTGTCAGTCTGGTGTCAGCCTCGCCTCGTGATGAGGTCTGTCTGGTGTCAGCCTCACATCATGATGGGGTCAGTCTGGTGTCAGTCTCGCCTCGTGATGGTGTCAGCCTCGCCTCGTGATGGGGTCAGTCTGGTGTCAGCCTCGCCTCGTGATGGGGTCAGTCTGGTGTCAGCCTCGCCTCGTGATGGGGTCAGTCTGGTGTCAGCCTCGCCTCGTGATGGGGTCAGTCTGGTGTCAGCCTCACATCATGATGGTGTCAGTCTGGTGTCAGCCTCGCCTCGTAATGGGGTCAGATTGGTGTCAGCCTCGCCTCGTGATGGGGTCAGTCTGGTGTCAGCCTCGCCTCGTGATGGGGTCAGTCTGGTGTCAGCCTCACATCATGATGGTGTCAGTCAGGTGTCAGCCTCGCCTCGTGATGGGGTCATTCTGGTGTCAGCCTCGCCTCGTGATGGGGTCAGTCTGGTGTCAGCCTCGCCTCGTGATGGTGTCAGTCTGGTGTCAGTCTCGCCTCGTGATGTTGTCAGTCTGGTGTCAGCCTCGCCTCGTGATGGTGTCAGTCTGGTGTCAGCCTCGCCTCGTGATGAGGTCAGTCTGGTGTCAGCCTCACATCATGATGGGGTCAGTCTGGTGTCAGTCTCGCCTCGTGATGGTGTCAGCCTCGCCTCGTGATGGGGTCAGTCTGGTGTCAGCCTCGCCTCGTGATGGGGTCAGTCTGGTGTCAGCCTCGCCTCGTGATGGGGTCAGTCTGGTGTCAGCCTCGCCTCGTGATGGGGTCAGTCTTGTGTCAGCCTCGCCTCGTGATGGGGTCAGTCTGGTGTCAGCCTCGCCTCGTGATGGTGTCAGTCTGGTGTCAGCCTCGCCTCGTGATGGGGTCAGTCTGGTGTCAGCCTCGCCTTGTGATGGTGTCAGTCTGGTGTCAGTCTCGCCTCGTGATGGTGTCAGTCTGGTGTCAGCCTCGCCTCGTGATGGGGTCAGTCTAGTGTCAGCCTCGCCTCGTGATGGGGTCAGTCTGGTGTCAGCCTCGCCTCGTGATGGGGTCAGTCTGGTGTCAGCCTCGCCTCGTGATGGGGTCAGTCTGGTGTCAGCCTCACATCATGATGGTGTCAGTCTGGTGTCAGCCTCGACTCGTGATGGTGTCAGTCTTGTATCAGCCTCGCCTCGTGATGAAGTCAGTCTGGTGTCAGCCTCACATCATGATGGGGTCAGTCTGGTGTCAGCCTCGCCTTGTGATGGGGTCAGTCCGGTGTCAGCCTCGCCTCGTGATGGGATCAGTCTGGTGTCAGCCTCACATCATGATGGGGTCAGTCTGGTGTGAGCCTCGCCTGGTGATGGGGTCAGTCTGGTGTCAGCCTCGCCCGTGACGGGGTCAGTCTGGTGTCAGCCTCACCTCGTGATGGGGTCAGTCTGGTGTCAACCTCGCCTCGTGATGGTGTCAGTCTGGTGTCAGCCTCGCCTCGTGATGGGGTTAGTCTGGTGTCAGCCTCGCCTCGTGATGGTGTCAGTCTGGTGTCAGCCTCGCCTAGTGATAGTGTCAGTCTGGTGTCAGCCTCGCCTCGTGATGGTGTCAGTCTGGTGTCAGCCTCACATCATGATGGGGTCAGTCTGGTGTCAGCCTCGCCTAGTGATGGGGTCAGTCTGGTGTCAGCCTCGCCTCGTGATGGGGTAAGTGTGGTGTCAGCCTCGCCTCGTGATGGGGTCAGTCTCGTGTCAGCCTCGCCTCGTGATGGGGTAAGTCTGGTGTCAGCCTCGCCTAGTGATGGGGTCAGTCTGGTGTCAGCCTCGCCTCGTGATGGGGTCAGTCTGGTGTGAGCCTCGCCTGGTGATGGGGTCAGTCTGGTGTCAGCCTCGCCCGTGACGGGGTCAGTCTGGAGTCAGCCTCACATC
This sequence comes from Staurois parvus, assembly GCF_062004578.1. Taxonomy (NCBI): domain Eukaryota; kingdom Metazoa; phylum Chordata; class Amphibia; order Anura; family Ranidae; genus Staurois; species Staurois parvus. Next base: position 584,748 of record NW_028319758.1, on the reverse strand, counting down.
ATGATGGGGTCAGTCTGGTGTCAGCCTCACCTCGTGATGGTGTCAGTCTGGTGTCAGCCTCGCCTAGTGATAGTGTCAGTCTGGTGTCAGCCTCGTCTCGTCATGGTGTCAGTCTGGTGTCAGCCTCGGCTCGTGATAGGGTCAGTCTGGTGTCAGCCTCGCCTCGTGATGGGGTCAGTCTGGTTTCAGCCTCACCTCGTGATGGCGTCAGTCTGGTATCAGCCTCGCCTCGTGATGGGGTCAGTCTGGTGTCAGTCTCGCCTAGTGATGGGGTCAGTCTGGTGTCAGTTTCACATCATGATGGTGTCAGTCTGGTGTCAGCCTCGCCTCGTGATGGTGTCAGTCTGGTGTCAGCCACGCCTCGTGATGGGGTCAGTCTGGTGTCAGCCTCGCCTCGTGATGGGGTCAGTCTGGTGTCAGCCTCGCCTCGTGATGGGGTCAGTCTGGTGTCAGCCTCGCCTCTTCATGGGGTCAGTCTGGTGTCAGCCTCACATCATGATGGGGTCAGTCTGGTGTCAGTCTCGCCTTGTGATGGTGTCAGTCTGGTGTCAGCCTCGTCTCGTCATGGTGTCAGTCTGGTGTCAGCCTCGGCTCGTGATAGGGTCAGTCTGGTGTCAGCCTCGCCTCGTGATGGGGTCAGTCTGGTTTCAGCCTCACCTCGTGATGGGGTCAGTCTGGTATCAGCCTCGCCTCGTGATGGGGTCAGTCTGGTGTCAGTCTCGCCTAGTGATGGGGTCAGTCTGGTGTCAGTTTCACATCATGATGGTGTCAGTCTGGTGTCAGCCTCGCCTCGTGATGGTGTCAGTCTGGTGTTAGCCTCGCCTCAAAATGGGGTCAGTCTGGTGTCAGCCTCTCCTAGTGATGGGGTCAGTCTGGTGTCATCCTCGCCTAGTGATAGGGTCAGTCTGGTGTCAGCCTCACATTGTGATGGTGTCAGTCTGGTGTCTGCCTCGCCTCATGATGGGGTCAGTCTGGTGTCAGCCTCGCCTAGTGATGGTGTCAGTCTGGTGTCATCATCGCCTCGTGATGGTGTCAGTCTGATGTCAGCCTCGCCTAGTGATAGGTTCAGTCTGGTGTCAGCCTCGCCTCGTGATGGGGTCAGTCTGGTGTCAGCCTCGCCTCGTGATGGGGTCAGTCTGGTGTCAGCCTCACATCATGATAGTGTCAGTCTGGTGTCAGCCTCGTCTCGTCATGGTGTCAGTCTGGTGTCAGCCTCGCCTCGTGATGGGGTCAGTCTGGTGTCAGTCTCGCCTCGTGATGGGGTCAGTCTGGTGTCAGTCTCGCCTCGTGATGGGGTCAGTCTGGTGTCAGCCTCACATCATGATGGTGTCAGTCTGGTGTCAGCCTCGCCTCGTGATGGTGTCAGTCTGGTGTTAGCCTCGCCTCGTGATGGGGTCAGTCTGGTGTCAGCCTCGCCTCATGATGGGGTCAGTCTGGTGTCAGCCTCGCCTCGTGATGGGGTCAGTCTGGTGTCAGCCTCGCCTCGTGATGGTGTCAGTCTGGTGTCAGCCACGCCTAGTGATGGGGTCAGTCTGGTGTCAGCATCGCCTCGTGATGGTGTCAGTCTGGTGTCAGCCTCGCCTCGTGATGGTGTCAGTCTGGTGTCAGCCTCACCTCGTGATGGGGTCAGTCTGGTGTCAGCCTCGCCTCGTGATGAGGTCAGTCTGGTGTCAGCCTCACATCATGATGGTATCAGTCTGGTGTCAGCCTTGCCTCGTGATGGGGTCAGTCTGGTGTCAGTCTCGACTCGTGATGGTGTCAGTCTGGTGTCAGCCTCGCCTCGTGATGGGGTCAGTCTGGTGTCAGCCTCGCCATGGGGTCAGTCTGGTGTCAGCCTCGCCTCGTGATGGGGTCAGTCTGGTGTCAGCCTCTCCCCGTGATGGAGTCAGTCTGGTGTCAGCCTCGCCTCGTGATGGGGTCAGTCTGGTGTCAGTCTCGCCTCGTGATGGGGTCAGTCTGGTGTCAGTCTCGCCTCGTGATGGGGTCAGTCTGGTGTCAGCCTCACATCATGATGGTGTCAGTCTGGTGTCAGCCTTGCCTCGTGATAGTGTCAGTCTGGTGTCAGCCTCGCCTCGTGATGGGGTCAGTCTGGTGTCAGCCTCGCCTCTTCATGGGGTCAGTCTGGTGTCAGCCTCACATCATGATGGTGTCAGTCTGGTGTCAGCCTCGCCTCGTGATGGGGTCAGTCTGGTGTCAGCCTCACATCATGATGGGGTCAGTCTGGTGTCAGTCTCGCCTTGTGATGGTGTCAGTCTGGTGTCAGCCTCGTCTCGTCATGGTGTCAGTCTGGTGTCAGCCTCACATCATGATGGTGTCAGTCTGGTGTCAGCCTCGCCTCTTCATGGGGTCAGTCTGGTGTCAGCCTCACATCATGATGGGGTCAGTCTGGTGTCAGTCTCGCCTTGTGATGGTGTCAGTCTGGTGTCAGCCTCGTCTCCTCATGGTGTCAGTCTGGTGTCAGCCTCGGCTCGTGATGGGGTCAGCCTGGTGTCAGCCTCGCCTCGTGATGGGGTCAGTCTGGTGTCAGCCTCACATCATGATGGTGTCAGTCTGGTGTCAGCCACGCCTCGTGATGGGGTCAGTCTGGTGTCAGCCTCGCCTCGTGATGGGGTCAGTCTGGTGTCAGCATCACATCATGATGGTGTCAGTCAGGTGTCAGCCTCGCCTCGTGATGGGGTCAGTCTGGTGTCAGCCTCGCCTCGTGATGGGGTCAGTCTGGTGTCAGCCTCACCTCGTGATGGTGTCAGTCTGGTGTCAGTCTTGCCTCGTGATGGTGTCAGTCTGGTGTCAGCCTTGCCTCGTGATGGTGTCAGTCTGGTGTCAGCCTCGCCTCGTGATGGTGTCAGTCTGGTGTCAGTCTCGCCTCATGATGGTGTCAGTCTGGTGTCAGTCTCGCCTCGTGATGGTGTCAGTCTAGTGTCAGCCTCACATCGTGATGGGGTCAGTCTGGTGTCAGCCTCGCCTCGTGATGGGGTCAGTCTGGTGTCAGCCTCGCCTCGTGATGGGGTCAGTCTGGTGTCAGCCTCGCCTCTTCATGGGGTCAGTCTGGTGTCAGCCTCACATCATGATGGGGTCAGTCTGGTGTCAGTCTCGCCTTGTGATGGTGTCAGTCTGGTGTCAGCCTCGCCTCGTGATGGGGTCAGTCTGGTGTCAGTCTCGCCTCGTGATGGGGTCAGTCCGGTGTCAGTCTCGCCTTGTGATGGGGTCAGTCTGGTGTCAGCCTCACATCATGATGGGGTCAGTCTGGTGTCAGCCTCGCCTAGTAATGGGTTCAATCTGGTGTCAGCCTCGCCTCGTGATGGGGTCAGTCCGGTGTCAGTCTCGCCTTGTGATGGGGTCAGTCTGGTGTCAGCCTCACATCATGATGGGGTCAGTCTGGTGTCAGCCTCGCCTCGTGATGGGGTCAGTTTGGTGTCAGCCTCGCCTAGTGATGGGGTCAGTCTGGTGTCAGTCTCGCCTCGTGATGGGGTCAGTCTGGTGTCAGCCTCGCCTCGTGATGGGGTCAGTCTGGTGTCAGCCTCAAATCATGAAGGTGTCAGTCTGGTGTCAGCCTCGCCTCGTGATGGGGTCAGTCTGGTGTAAGCCTCGCCTCGTGATGGGGTCAGTCCGGTGTCAGTCTCGCCTTGTGATGGAGGCAGTCCGGTGTCGGCCTCGCCTCGTGATGGGGTCAGTCTGCTGTCAGTCTCGCCTCGTGATGGTGTCAGTCTGGTGTCAGCCTCACATCATGATGGTGTCAGTCAGGTGTCAGCCTCGCCTCGTGATGGTGTCAGTCTGGTGTCAGCCTCGCCTCATGATGGTGTCAGTCTGGTGTCAGCCTCGCCTCGTGATGGGGTCAGTCTGGTGTCAGCCTCACATCATGATGGTGTCAGTCAGGTGTCAGCTTCGCCTCGTGATGGGGTCAGTCTGGTGTCAGCCTCACATCGTGATGGTGTTAGTCTGGTGTCAGCCTCGCCTCGTGATGGGGTCAGTCTGGTGTCAGCCTCACATCATGATGGTGTCAGTCTGGTGTCAGCCTCGCCTCATGATGGGGTCAGTCTGGTGTCAGCCTCGCCTCGTGATGGTGTTAGTCTGGTGTCAGTCTCGCCTCGTGATGGTGTCAGTCTGGTGTCAGCCTCGCCTCGTGATGGGGTCAGTCTGGTGTCAGCCTCGCCTCGTGATGGTGTCAGTCTGGTGTCAGCCTCGCCTCGTGATGGGGTCAGTCTGGTGTCAGCCTCGCCTCGTGATGGTGTCAGCCTCGCCTCGTGATGGGGTCAGTCTGGTGTCAGCCTCGCCTCGTGATGGGGTCAGTCTGGTGTCAGCCTCGCCTCGTGATGGGGTCAGTCTGGTGTCAGCCTCGCCTCGTGATGGTTTCAGTCTAGTGTCAGCCTCGCCTCGTGATGGGGTCAGTCTGGTGTCAGCCTCGCCTCATGATGGGGTCAGTCTGGTGTCAGCCTCGCCTCGTGATGGGGTCAGTCTGGTGTCAGCCTCGCCTCGTGATGGTGTCAGTCTGGTGTCAGCCTCGCCTCGTAATGGGGTCAGTTTGGTGTCAGCCTCGCCTCGTGATGGGGTCAGTCTGGTGTCAGCCTCGCCTCGTGATGGGGTCAGTCTGGTGTCAGCCTCACATCATGATGGTGTCAGTCAGGTGTAAGCCTCGCCTCGTGATGGGGTCATTCTGGTGTCAGCCTCGCCTCGTGATGGGGTCAGTCTGGTGTCAGCCTCGCCTCGTGATGGTGTCAGTCTGGTGTCAGTCTCGCCTCGTGATGGTGTCAGTCTGGTGTCAGCCTCGCCTCGTGATGGTGTCAGTCTGGTGTCAGCCTCGCCTCGTGATGAGGTCTGTCTGGTGTCAGCCTCACATCATGATGGGGTCAGTCTGGTGTCAGTCTCGCCTCGTGATGGTGTCAGCCTCGCCTCGTGATGGGGTCAGTCTGGTGTCAGCCTCGCCTCGTGATGGGGTCAGTCTGGTGTCAGCCTCGCCTCGTGATGGGGTCAGTCTGGTGTCAGCCTCGCCTCGTGATGGGGTCAGTCTGGTGTCAGCCTCACATCATGATGGTGTCAGTCTGGTGTCAGCCTCGCCTCGTAATGGGGTCAGATTGGTGTCAGCCTCGCCTCGTGATGGGGTCAGTCTGGTGTCAGCCTCGCCTCGTGATGGGGTCAGTCTGGTGTCAGCCTCACATCATGATGGTGTCAGTCAGGTGTCAGCCTCGCCTCGTGATGGGGTCATTCTGGTGTCAGCCTCGCCTCGTGATGGGGTCAGTCTGGTGTCAGCCTCGCCTCGTGATGGTGTCAGTCTGGTGTCAGTCTCGCCTCGTGATGTTGTCAGTCTGGTGTCAGCCTCGCCTCGTGATGGTGTCAGTCTGGTGTCAGCCTCGCCTCGTGATGAGGTCAGTCTGGTGTCAGCCTCACATCATGATGGGGTCAGTCTGGTGTCAGTCTCGCCTCGTGATGGTGTCAGCCTCGCCTCGTGATGGGGTCAGTCTGGTGTCAGCCTCGCCTCGTGATGGGGTCAGTCTGGTGTCAGCCTCGCCTCGTGATGGGGTCAGTCTGGTGTCAGCCTCGCCTCGTGATGGGGTCAGTCTTGTGTCAGCCTCGCCTCGTGATGGGGTCAGTCTGGTGTCAGCCTCGCCTCGTGATGGTGTCAGTCTGGTGTCAGCCTCGCCTCGTGATGGGGTCAGTCTGGTGTCAGCCTCGCCTTGTGATGGTGTCAGTCTGGTGTCAGTCTCGCCTCGTGATGGTGTCAGTCTGGTGTCAGCCTCGCCTCGTGATGGGGTCAGTCTAGTGTCAGCCTCGCCTCGTGATGGGGTCAGTCTGGTGTCAGCCTCGCCTCGTGATGGGGTCAGTCTGGTGTCAGCCTCGCCTCGTGATGGGGTCAGTCTGGTGTCAGCCTCACATCATGATGGTGTCAGTCTGGTGTCAGCCTCGACTCGTGATGGTGTCAGTCTTGTATCAGCCTCGCCTCGTGATGAAGTCAGTCTGGTGTCAGCCTCACATCATGATGGGGTCAGTCTGGTGTCAGCCTCGCCTTGTGATGGGGTCAGTCCGGTGTCAGCCTCGCCTCGTGATGGGATCAGTCTGGTGTCAGCCTCACATCATGATGGGGTCAGTCTGGTGTGAGCCTCGCCTGGTGATGGGGTCAGTCTGGTGTCAGCCTCGCCCGTGACGGGGTCAGTCTGGTGTCAGCCTCACCTCGTGATGGGGTCAGTCTGGTGTCAACCTCGCCTCGTGATGGTGTCAGTCTGGTGTCAGCCTCGCCTCGTGATGGGGTTAGTCTGGTGTCAGCCTCGCCTCGTGATGGTGTCAGTCTGGTGTCAGCCTCGCCTAGTGATAGTGTCAGTCTGGTGTCAGCCTCGCCTCGTGATGGTGTCAGTCTGGTGTCAGCCTCACATCATGATGGGGTCAGTCTGGTGTCAGCCTCGCCTAGTGATGGGGTCAGTCTGGTGTCAGCCTCGCCTCGTGATGGGGTAAGTGTGGTGTCAGCCTCGCCTCGTGATGGGGTCAGTCTCGTGTCAGCCTCGCCTCGTGATGGGGTAAGTCTGGTGTCAGCCTCGCCTAGTGATGGGGTCAGTCTGGTGTCAGCCTCGCCTCGTGATGGGGTCAGTCTGGTGTGAGCCTCGCCTGGTGATGGGGTCAGTCTGGTGTCAGCCTCGCCCGTGACGGGGTCAGTCTGGAGTCAGCCTCACATCATGATGGGGTCAGTCTGGTGTCAGCCTCACCTCGTGATGGTGTCAGTCTGGTGTCAGCCTCGCCTAGTGATAGTGTCAGTCTGGTGTCAGCCTCGCCTCGTGATGGTGTCAGTCTGGTGTCAGCCTCACATCATGATGGGGTCAGTCTGGTGTCAGCCTCGCCTAGTGATGGGGTCAGTCTGGTGTCAGCCTCGCCTCGTGATGGGGTCAGTCCGGTGTCAGTCTCGCCTCGTGATGGGGTCAGTCTGGTGTCGGCCTTGCCTCGTGATGGGGTCAGTCTGGTGTCAGTCTCGCCTCGTGATGGTGTCAGTCTGGTGTCAGCCTCACATCATGATGGTGTCAGTCAGGTGTCAGCCTTGCCTCGTGATGGTGTCAGTCTGGTGTCAGCCTCGCCTCATGATGGTGTCAGTCAGGTGTCAGCTTCGACTAGTGATGGGGTCAGTCTGGTGTCAGCTTCACATCGTGATGGGGTCAGTCTGGTGTCAGCCTTACATCATGATGGGGTCAGTCTGGTGTCAGCCTCGCCTCGTGATGGGGTCAGTCTGGTGTCAGCCTCGCCTCGTGATGGTGTCAGTCTGGTGTCAGCCTCGCCTCGTGATGGTGTCAGTCTGGTGTCAGCCTCGCCTCGTGATGGTGTCAGTCTGGGGTCAGTCTCGCCTCGTGATGGGGTCAGTCTGGTGTCAGTCTCGCCTCGTGATGGGGTCAGTCTGGTGTCAGTCTCGCCTTGTGATGGGGTCAGTCTGGTGTCAGTCTCGCCTCGTGATGGTGTCAGTCTGGTATCAGCCTCGCCTCGTGATGGGGTCAGTCTGGTGTCAGTCTCGCCTCGTGATGGTGTCAGCCTCGCCTCGTGATGGGGTCAGTCTGGTATCAGCCTCGCCTCGTGATGGTGTCAGTCTGGTGTCAGCCTCACATCATGATGGGGTCAGTCTGGTGTCAGTCTCGCCTCGTGATGGTTCAGCCTCGCCTTGTGATGGGGTCAGTCTGGTGTCAGCCTCGCCTCGTGATGGGGTCAGTCTGGTGTCAGCCTCGCCTCGTGATGGGGTCAGTCTGGTGTCAGCCTCGCCTCGTGGTGGGGTCAGTCTGGTGTCAGCCTCGCCTCGTGATGGGGTCAGTCTGGTGTCAGCCTCACATCATGATGGTGTCAGTCTGGTGTCAGCCTCGCCTCGTAATGGGGTCAGTTTGGTGTCAGCCTCGCCTCGTGATGGGGTCAGTCTGGTGTCAGCCTCGCCTCGTGATGGTGTCAGTCTGGTGTCAGTCTCGCCTCGTGATGTTGTCAGTCTGGTGTCAGCCTCGCCTCGTGATGGGGTCAGTCTGGTGTCAGCCTAGCCTCGTGATGAGGTCAGTCTGGTGTCAGCCTCACATCATGATGGGGTCAGTCTGGTGTCAGTCTCGCCTCGTGATGGTGTCAGCCTCGCCTCGTGATGGGGTCAGTCTGGTGTCAGCCTCGCCTCGTGATGGGGTCAGTCTGGTGTCAGCCTCGCCTCGTGATGGGGTCAGTCTTGTGTCAGCCTCGCCTCGTGATGGGGTCAGTCTTGTGTCAGCCTCGCCTCGTGATGGGGTCAGTCTGGTGTCAGCCTCGCCTCGTGATGGGGTCAGTCTGGTGTCAGCCTCGCCTTGTGATGGTGTCAGTCTGGTGTCAGTCTCGCCTCGTGATGGTGTCAGTCTGGTGTCAGCCTCGCCTCGTGATGGGGTCAGTCTGGTGTCAGCCTCGCCTCGTGATGGGGTCAGTCTGGTGTCAGCCTCGCCTCGTGATGGGGTCAGTCTGGTGTCAGCCTCGCCTCGTGATGGGGTCAGTCTGGTGTCAGCCTCACATCATGATGGTGTCAGTCTGGTGTCAGCATCGACTCGTGATGGTGTCAGTCTTGTATCAGCCTCGCCTCGTGATGAGGTCAGTCTGGTGTCAGCCTCACATCATGATGGGGTCAGTCTTGTGTCAGCCTCGCCTCGTGATGGGGTCAGTCCGGTGTCAGCCTCGCCTCGTGATGGGATCAGTCTGGTGTCAGCCTCACATCATGATGGGGTCAGTCTGGTGTGAGCCTCGCCTGGTGATGGGGTCAGTCTGGTGTCAGCCTCGCCCGTGATGGGGTCAGTCTGGTGTCAGCCTCGCCTCGTGATGGTGTCAGTCTGGTGTCAGCCTCGCCTCGTGATGGGGTCAGTCTGGTGTCAGCCTCACATCATGATGGTGTCAGTCAGGTGTCAGCCTCGCCTCGTGATGGGGTCAGTGTGGTGTCAGCCACGCCTCGTGATGGGGTCAGTCTGGTGTCAGCCTCGCCTCGTGATGGGGTCAGTCTGGTGTCAGCCTCGCCTCGTGATGGGGTCAGTCTGGTGTCAGCCTCACATCATGATGGTGTCAGTCTGGTGTCAGCCTCGACTCGTGATGGTGTCAGTCTTGTATCAGCCTCGCCTCGTGATGAGGTCAGTCTGGTGTCAGCCTCACATCATGATGGGGTCAGTCTGGTGTCAGCCTCGCCTTGTGATGGGGTCAGTCCGGTGTCAGCCTCGCCTCGTGATGGGATCAGTCTGGTGTCAGCCTCACATCATGATGGGGTCAGTCTGGTGTGAGCCTCGCCTGGTGATGGGGTCAGTCTGGTGTCAGCCTCGCCCGTGACGGGGTCAGTCTGGTGTCAGCCTCACCTCGTGATGGGGTCAGTCTGGTGTCAACCTCGCCTCGTGATGGTGTCAGTCTGGTGTCAGCCTCGCCTCGTGATGGGGTTAGTCTGGTGTCAGCCTCGCCTCGTGATGGTGTCAGTCTGGTGTCAGCCTCGCCTCGTGATGGGGTCAGTCTGGTGTCAGTCTCGCCTAGTGATGGTGTCAGACTGGTGTCAGCCTCACATCATGATGGTGTCAGTCAGGTGTCAGCCTCGCCTCGTGATGGTGTCAGTCTGGTGTCAGCCTCGCCTCATGATGGTGTCAGTCTGGTGTCAGCATCGCCTCGTGATGGGGTCAGTCTGGTGTCAGCCTCACATCATGATGGTGTCAGTCAGGTGTCAGCTTCGCCTCGTGATGGAGTCAGTCTGGTGTCAGCCTCACATCGTGATGGTGTCAGTCTGGTGTCAGCCTCGCCTCGTGATGGGGTCAGTCTGGAGTCAGCCTCACATCATGATGGGGTCAGCCTCACCTCGTGATGGTGTCAGTCTGGTGTCAGCCTCGCCTAGTGATAGTGTCAGTCTGGTGTCAGCCTCGCCTCGTGATGGTGTCAGTCTGGTGTCAGCCTCGCCTCATGATGGTGTCAGTCAGGTGTCAGCTTCGACTAGTGATGGGGTCAGTCTGGTGTCAGCTTCACATCGTGATGGGGTCAGTCTGGTGTCAGCCTTACATCATGATGGGGTCAGTCTGGTGTCAGCCTCGCCTCGTGATGGGGTCAGTCTGGTGTCAGCCTCGCCTCGTGATGGTGTCAGTCTGGTGTCAGCCTCGCCTCGTGATGGTGTCAGTCTGGTGTCAGCCTCGCCTCGTGATGGTGTCAGTCTGGGGTCAGTCTCGCCTCGTGATGGGGTCAGTCTGGTGTCAGTCTCGCCTCGTGATGGGGTCAGTCTGGTGTCAGTCTCGCCTTGTGATGGGGTCAGTCTGGTGTCAGTCTCGCCTCGTGATGGTGTCAGTCTGGTATCAGCCTCGCCTCGTGATGGTGTCAGTCTGGTGTCAGCCTCGCTTCGTGATGGGGTCAGTCTGGTGTCAGTCTCGCCTCGTGATGGGGTCAGTCTGGTGTCAGCCTCTCCTCGTGATGGGGTCAGTCTGGTGTCATCCTCACATCATGATGGTGTCTGCCTGGTGTCAGCCTCGCCTCGTGATGGGGTCAGTCTGGTGTCAGCCTCACATCGTGATGGGGTCAGTCTGGTGTCAGTCTGGTGTCAGCCTAGCCTCGTGATGGGGTCAGTCTGGTGTCAGCCTCGCTAGTGATGGGGTCAGTCTGGAGTCAGCCTCACATCATGATAGTGTCAGTCTGGTGTCAGCCTTGCCTCGTGATGGTGTCAGTCTGGTGTCAGCCTCGCCTCGTGATGGGGTCAGTCTGGTGTCAGCCTCGCCTCGTGATGGTGTCAGTCTTGTGTCAGCCTCGCCTTGTGATGGGGTCAGTCTGGTGTCAGTCTCGCCTCGTGATGGGGTCAGTCTGGTGTCAGCCTCGCCTCGTGATGGGGTCAGTCTGGTGTCAGCCTCTCCTCGTGATTTGGTCAGTCTGGTGTAGTCTCGCCTCGTGATGGGGTCAGTCTGGTGTCAGCCTCGCCCCGTGATGGTGTCAGTCTGGTGTCAGCCTCGCCTCGTGATGGTGTCAGTCTGGTGTCAGCCTCACCTCGTGATGGTGTCAGTCTGGTGTCAGCCTCGCCTAGTGATAGGGTCAGTCTGGTGTCAGCCTCGCTTAGTGATAGGGTCAGTCTGGTGTCAGCCTTGCCTCGTGATGCGGTCAGTCTGGTGTCAGCCTCGCCTCGTGATGGTGTCAGTCTGGTGTCAGCCTCGCCTCGTGATGGGGTCAGTCCGGTGTCAGTCTCGCCTCGTAATGGTGTCAGTCTGGTGTCAGCCTCGCCTCGTGATGGTGTCAGTCTGGTGTCAGCCTCGCCTCGTGATGGTGTCAGTCTGGTGTCAGCCTCACCTCGTGATGGGGTCAATCTGGTGTCAGCCTCGCCTCGTGATGGGGTCAGTCTGGTGTCAGCCTCACATCATGATGGTGTCAGTCTGGTGTCAGCCTAGCCTCGTGATGGAGTCAGTCTGGTGACAGCCTCGCCTCGTGATGGGGTCAGTCTGGTGTCAGCCTCGCCTTGTGATGGTGTCAGTCTGGTGTCAGCCTCGCCTCGTGATAGGGTCAGTCCGGTGTCAGCCTCGCCTCGTGATGGGGTCAGTCTGGTGTCAGCCTCGCCTCGTGATGGGGTCAGTCTGGTGTCAGCCTCACATCATGATGGTGTCAGTCTGGTGTCAGCCTCGCCTCGTGATGGGGTCAGTCTGGTGTCAGCCTCGCCTCGTGATGGGGTCAGTCTGGTGTCAGCCTTGCCTCGTGATGGGGTCAGTCTGGTGTCAGCCTCGCCTCGTGATGGGGTCAGTCTGGTGTCAGCCTCGCCTCATGATGGGGTCAGTCTGGTGTCAGCCTCACATCGTGATGGTGTCAGTCTGGTGTCAGCCTCGCGTCGTGATGGGGTCAGTCTGGTGTCAGCCTCGCCTAGTGATGGGGTCAGTCTGGTGTCAGTCTCGCCTCGTGATGGGGTCAGTCTGGTGTCAGCCTCACATCGTGATGGTGTCAGTCTGGTGTCAGCCTCGCCTCGTGATGGGGTCAGTCTGGTGTCAGCCTCGCCTAGTGATGGGGTCAGTCTGGTGTCAGTCTCGCCTCGTGATGGGGTCAGTCTGGTGTCAGCCTTGCCTAGTGATGGGGTCAGTCTGGTGTCAGTCTCGCCTCGTGATGGGGTCAGTCTGGTGTCAGCCTCGCCTCGTGATGGTGTCAGTCTCGTGGCAGCCTCGCCTCGTGATGGGGTCAGTCTGGTGTCAGCCTCGCCTCGTGATTGGGTCAGTCTGGTGTCAGCCTCGCCTCTTGATGGGGTCAGTCTGGTGTCAGCCTCACATCGTGATGGTGTCAGTATGGTGTCAGCCTCGCGTCGTGATGGGGTCAGTCTGGTGTCAGCCTCGCCTCGTGATGGGGTCAGTCTGGTGTCATCCTCGCCTCGTGATGGGGTCAGTCTGGTGTCAGCCTCGCCTCGTGATGGGGTCAGTCTGGTGTCAGCCTAGCCTCATGATGGGGTCAGTCTGGTGTCAGCCTCACATCATGATGGTGTCAGTCTGGTGTCAGCCTTGCCTCGTGATGGGGTCAGTCTGGTGTCAGCCTTGCCTCGTGATGGTGTCAGTCTGGTGTCAGCCTCGCCTAGTGATGGGGTCAGTCTGGTGTAAGCCTCGCCTAGTGATTGGGTCAGTCTGTTGTCAGCCTCGCCTCGTGATGGGGTCAGTCCGGTGTCGGCCTCGCCTAGTGATGGGGTCAGTCTGTTGTCAGTCTCGCCTCGTGATGGGGTCAGTCTGGTGTCAGTCTCGCATCGTGATGGTGTCAGTCTGGTGTCAGCCTCGCGTCGTGATGGGGTCAGTCTGGTGTCAGCCTCGCCTCGTGATGGGGTCAGTCTGGTGTCAGTCTCGCCTCGTGATGGGGTCAGTCTGGTGTCAGCCTCGCCTCGTGATGGGGTCAGTCTGGTGTCAGCCTCGCCTCGTGATGGGGTCAGTCTGGTGTCAGCCTCACATCATGATGGTGTCAGTCTGATGTCAGCCTCACATCATGATGGTGTCAGTCTGGTGTCAGCCTCGCCTTGTGATGGGATCAGTCTGGTGTCAACCTCACATTGTGATGGGGTCAGTCTGGTGTCAGCCTTGCCTCGTGATGGGGTCAGTCTGGTGTCAGCCTCGCCTCGTGATGGGGTCAGTCTGGTGTCAGCCTCGCCTAGTGATGGGGTCAGTCTGGTGTCAGTCTCGCCTCGTGATGGGGTCAGTCTGGTGTCAGCCTCGCCTCGTGATGGGGTCAGTCTGGTGTCAGCATCACATCATGATGGTGTCAGTCAGGTGTCAGCCTCGCCTCGTGATGGGGTCAGTCTGGTGTCAGCCTCGCCTCGTGATGGGGTCAGTCTGGTGTCAGCCTCACCTCGTGATGGTGTCAGTCTGGTGTCAGTCTTGCCTCGTGATGGTGTCAGTCTGGTGTCAGCCTTGCCTCGTGATGGTGTCAGTCTGGTGTCAGCCTCGCCTCGTGATGGTGTCAGTCTGGTGTCAGTCTCGCCTCATGATGGTGTCAGTCTGGTGTCAGTCTCGCCTCGTGATGGTGTCAGTCTAGTGTCAGCCTCACATCGTGATGGGGTCAGTCTGGTGTCAGCCTCGCCTCGTGATGGGGTCAGTCTGGTGTCAGCCTCGCCTCGTGATGGGGTCAGTCTGGTGTCAGCCTCGCCTCTTCATGGGGTCAGTCTGGTGTCAGCCTCACATCATGATGGGGTCAGTCTGGTGTCAGTCTCGCCTTGTGATGGTGTCAGTCTGGTGTCAGCCTCGCCTCGTGATGGGGTCAGTCTGGTGTCAGTCTCGCCTCGTGATGGGGTCAGTCCGGTGTCAGTCTCGCCTTGTGATGGGGTCAGTCTGGTGTCAGCCTCACATCATGATGGGGTCAGTCTGGTGTCAGCCTCGCCTAGTAATGGGTTCAGTCTGGTGTCAGCCTCGCCTCGTGATGGGGTCAGTCCGGTGTCAGTCTCGCCTTGTGATGGGGTCAGTCTGGTGTCAGCCTCACATCATGATGGGGTCAGTCTGGTGTCAGCCTCGCCTCGTGATGGGGTCAGTTTGGTGTCAGCCTCGCCTAGTGATGGGGTCAGTCTGGTGTCAGTCTCGCCTCGTGATGGGGTCAGTCTGGTGTCAGCCTCGCCTCGTGATGGGGTCAGTCTGGTGTCAGCCTCAAATCATGAAGGTGTCAGTCTGGTGTCAGCCTCGCCTCGTGATGGGGTCAGTCTGGTGTAAGCCTCGCCTCGTGATGGGGTCAGTCCGGTGTCAGTCTCGCCTTGTGATGGAGGCAGTCCGGTGTCGGCCTCGCCTCGTGATGGGGTCAGTCTGCTGTCAGTCTCGCCTCGTGATGGTGTCAGTCTGGTGTCAGCCTCACATCATGATGGTGTCAGTCAGGTGTCAGCCTCGCCTCGTGATGGTGTCAGTCTGGTGTCAGCCTCGCCTCATGATGGTGTCAGTCTGGTGTCAGCCTCGCCTCGTGATGGGGTCAGTCTGGTGTCAGCCTCACATCATGATGGTGTCAGTCAGGTGTCAGCTTCGCCTCGTGATGGGGTCAGTCTGGTGTCAGCCTCACATCGTGATGGTGTTAGTCTGGTGTCAGCCTCGCCTCGTGATGGGGTCAGTCTGGTGTCAGCCTCACATCATGATGGTGTCAGTCTGGTGTCAGCCTCGCCTCATGATGGGGTCAGTCTGGTGTCAGCCTCGCCTCGTGATGGTGTTAGTCTGGTGTCAGTCTCGCCTCGTGATGGTGTCAGTCTGGTGTCAGCCTCGCCTCGTGATGGGGTCAGTCTGGTGTCAGCCTCGCCTCGTGATGGTGTCAGTCTAGTGTCAGCCTCGCCTCGTGATGGGGTCAGTCTGGTGTCAGCTTCGCCTCATGATGGGGTCAGTCTGGTGTCAGCCTCGCCTCGTGATGGGGTCAGTCTGGTGTCAGCCTCGCCTCGTGATGGTGTCAGTCTGGTGTCAGCCTCGCCTCGTAATGGGGTCAGTTTGGTGTCAGCCTCGCCTCGTGATGGGGTCAGTCTGGTGTCAGCCTCGCCTCGTGATGGGGTCAGTCTGGTGTCAGCCTCGCCTTGTGATGGGATCAGTCTGGTGTCAACCTCACATTGTGATGGGGTCAGTCTGGTGTCAGCCTTGCCTCGTGATGGGGTCAGTCTGGTGTCAGCCTCGCCTCGTGATGGGGTCAGTCTGGTGTCAGCCTCGCCTAGTGATGGGGTCAGTCTGGTGTCAGTCTCGCCTCGTGATGGGGTCAGTCTGGTGTCAGCCTCGCCTCGTGATGGGGTCAGTCTGGTGTCAGCATCACATCATGATGGTGTCAGTCAGGTGTCAGCCTCGCCTCGTGATGGGGTCAGTCTGGTGTCAGCCTCGCCTCGTGATGGGGTCAGTCTGGTGTCAGCCTCACCTCGTGATGGTGTCAGTCTGGTGTCAGTCTTGCCTCGTGATGGTGTCAGTCTGGTGTCAGCCTTGCCTCGTGATGGTGTCAGTCTGGTGTCAGCCTCGCCTCGTGATGGTGTCAGTCTGGTGTCAGTCTCGCCTCATGATGGTGTCAGTCTGGTGTCAGTCTCGCCTCGTGATGGTGTCAGTCTAGTGTCAGCCTCACATCGTGATGGGGTCAGTCTGGTGTCAGCCTCGCCTCGTGATGGGGTCAGTCTGGTGTCAGCCTCGCCTCGTGATGGGGTCAGTCTGGTGTCAGCCTCGCCTCTTCATGGGGTCAGTCTGGTGTCAGCCTCACATCATGATGGGGTCAGTCTGGTGTCAGTCTCGCCTTGTGATGGTGTCAGTCTGGTGTCAGCCTCGCCTCGTGATGGGGTCAGTCTGGTGTCAGTCTCGCCTCGTGATGGGGTCAGTCCGGTGTCAGTCTCGCCTTGTGATGGGGTCAGTCTGGTGTCAGCCTCACATCATGATGGGGTCAGTCTGGTGTCAGCCTCGCCTAGTAATGGGTTCAGTCTGGTGTCAGCCTCGCCTCGTGATGGGGTCAGTCCGGTGTCAGTCTCGCCTTGTGATGGGGTCAGTCTGGTGTCAGCCTCACATCATGATGGGGTCAGTCTGGTGTCAGCCTCGCCTCGTGATGGGGTCAGTTTGGTGTCAGCCTCGCCTAGTGATGGGGTCAGTCTGGTGTCAGTCTCGCCTCGTGATGGGGTCAGTCTGGTGTCAGCCTCGCCTCGTGATGGGGTCAGTCTGGTGTCAGCCTCAAATCATGAAGGTGTCAGTCTGGTGTCAGCCTCGCCTCGTGATGGGGTCAGTCTGGTGTAAGCCTCGCCTCGTGATGGGGTCAGTCCGGTGTCAGTCTCGCCTTGTGATGGAGGCAGTCCGGTGTCGGCCTCGCCTCGTGATGGGGTCAGTCTGCTGTCAGTCTCGCCTCGTGATGGTGTCAGTCTGGTGTCAGCCTCACATCATGATGGTGTCAGTCAGGTGTCAGCCTCGCCTCGTGATGGTGTCAGTCTGGTGTCAGCCTCGCCTCATGATGGTGTCAGTCTGGTGTCAGCCTCGCCTCGTGATGGGGTCAGTCTGGTGTCAGCCTCACATCATGATGGTGTCAGTCAGGTGTCAGCTTCGCCTCGTGATGGGGTCAGTCTGGTGTCAGCCTCACATCGTGATGGTGTTAGTCTGGTGTCAGCCTCGCCTCGTGATGGGGTCAGTCTGGTGTCAGCCTCACATCATGATGGTGTCAGTCTGGTGTCAGCCTCGCCTCATGATGGGGTCAGTCTGGTGTCAGCCTCGCCTCGTGATGGTGTTAGTCTGGTGTCAGTCTCGCCTCGTGATGGTGTCAGTCTGGTGTCAGCCTCGCCTCGTGATGGGGTCAGTCTGGTGTCAGCCTCGCCTCGTGATGGTGTCAGTCTAGTGTCAGCCTCGCCTCGTGATGGGGTCAGTCTGGTGTCAGCTTCGCCTCATGATGGGGTCAGTCTGGTGTCAGCCTCGCCTCGTGATGGGGTCAGTCTGGTGTCAGCCTCGCCTCGTGATGGTGTCAGTCTGGTGTCAGCCTCGCCTCGTAATGGGGTCAGTTTGGTGTCAGCCTCGCCTCGTGATGGGGTCAGTCTGGTGTCAGCCTCGCCTCGTGATGGGGTCAGTCTGGTGTCAGCCTCACATCATGATGGTGTCAGTCAGGTGTAAGCCTTGCCTCGTGATGGGGTCATTCTGGTGTCAGCCTCGCCTCGTGATGGGGTCAGTCTGGTGTCAGCCTCGCCTCGTGATGGTGTCAGTCTGGTGTCAGTCTCGCCTCGTGATGGTGTCAGTCTGGTGTCAGCCTCGCCTCGTGATGGTGTCAGTCTGGTGTCAGCCTCGCCTCGTGATGAGGTCTGTCTGGTGTCAGCCTCACATCATGATGGGGTCAGTCTGGTGTCAGTCTCGCCTCGTGATGGTGTCAGCCTCGCCTCGTGATGGGATCAGTCTGGTGTCAGCCTCGCCTCGTGATGGGGTCAGTCTGGTGTCAGCCTCGCCTCGTGATGGGGTCAGTCTGGTGTCAGCCTCGCCTCGTGATGGGGTCAGTCTGGTGTCAGCCTCACATCATGATGGTGTCAGTCTGGTGTCAGCCTCGCCTCGTAATGGGGTCAGTTTGGTGTCAGCCTCGCCTCGTGATGGGGTCAGTCTGGTGTCAGCCTCGCCTCGTGATGGGGTCAGTCTGGTGTCAGCCTCACATCATGATGGTGTCAGTCAGGTGTCAGCCTCGCCTCGTGATGGGGTCATTCTGGTGTCAGCCTCGCCTCGTGATGGGGTCAGTCTGGTGTCAGCCTCGCCTCGTGATGGTGTCAGTCTGGTGTCAGTCTCGCCTCGTGATGTTGTCAGACTGGTGTCAGCCTCGCCTCGTGATGGTGTCAGTCTGGTGTCAGCCTCGCCTCGTGATGAGGTCAGTCTGGTGTCAGCCTCACATCATGATGGGGTCAGTCTGGTGTCAGTCTCGCCTCGTGATGGTGTCAGCCTCGCCTCGTGATGGGGTCAGTCTGGTGTCAGCCTCGCCTCGTGATGGGGTCAGTCTGGTGTCAGCCTCGCCTCGTGATGGGGTCAGTCTGGTGTCAGCCTCGCCTCGTGATGGGGTCAGTCTGGTGTCAGCCTCGCCTCGTGATGGTGTCAGTCTGGTGTCAGCCTCGCCTCGTGATGGGGTCAGTCTGGTGTCAGCCTCGCCTTGTGATGGTGTCAGTCTGGTGTCAGTCTCGCCTCGTGATGGTGTCAGTCTGGTGTCAGCCTCGCCTCGTGATGGGGTCAGTCTAGTGTCAGCCTCGCCTCGTGATGGGGTCAGTCTGGTGTCAGCCTCGCCTCGTGATGGGGTCAGTCTGGTGTCAGCCTCGCCTCTTGATGGGGTCAGTCTGGTGTCAGCCTCACATCATGATGGTGTCAGTCTGGTGTCAGCCTCGACTCGTGATGGTGTCAGTCTTGTATCAGCCTCGCCTCGTGATGAGGTCAGTCTGGTGTCAGCCTCACATCATGATGGGGTCAGTCTGGTGTCAGCCTCGCCTTGTGATGGGGTCAGTCCGGTGTCAGCCTCGCCTCGTGATGGGATCAGTCTGGTGTCAGCCTCACATCATGATGGGGTCAGTCTGGTGTGAGCCTCGCCTGGTGATGGGGTCAGTCTGGTGTCAGCCTCGCCCGTGACGGGGTCAGTCTGGTGTCAGCCTCACCTCGTGATGGGGTCAGTCTGGTGTCAACCTCGCCTCGTGATGGTGTCAGTCTGGTGTCAGCCTCGCCTCGTGATGGGGTTAGTCTGGTGTCAGCCTCGCCTCGTGATGGTGTCAGTCTGGTGTCAGCCTCGCCTCGTGATGGGGTCAGTCTGGTGTCAGTCTCGCCTAGTGATGGTGTCAGACTGGTGTCAGCCTCACATCATGATGGTGTCAGTCAGGTGTCAGCCTCGCCTCGTGATGGTGTCAGTCTGGTGTCAGCCTCGCCTCATGATGGTGTCAGTCTGGTGTCAGCATCGCCTCGTGATGGGGTCAGTCTGGTGTCAGCCTCACATCATGATGGTGTCAGTCAGGTGTCAGCTTCGCCTCGTGATGGAGTCAGTCTGGTGTCAGCCTCACATCGTGATGGTGTCAGTCTGGTGTCAGCCTCGCCTCGTGATGGGGTCAGTCTGGAGTCAGCCTCACATCATGATGGGGTCAGTCTGGTGTCAGCCTCACCTCGTGATGGTGTCAGTCTGGTGTCAGCCTCGCCTAGTGATAGTGTCAGTCTGGTGTCAGCCTCGCCTCGTGATGGTGTCAGTCTGGTGTCAGCCTCACATCATGATGGGGTCAGTCTGGTGTCAGCCTCGCCTAGTGATGGGGTCAGTCTGGTGTCAGCCTCGCCTCGTGATGGGGTCAGTCCGGTGTCAGTCTCGCCTCGTGATGGGGTCAGTCCGGTGTCGGCCTTGCCTCGTGATGGGGTCAGTCTGGTGTCAGTCTCGCCTCGTGATGGTGTCAGTCTGGTGTCAGCCTCACATCATGATGGTGTCAGTCAGGTGTCAGCCTTGCCTCGTGATGGTGTCAGTCTGGTGTCAGCCTCGCCTCATGATGGTGTCAGTCAGGTGTCAGCTTCGACTAGTGATGGGGTCAGTCTGGTGTCAGCTTCACATCGTGATGGGGTCAGTCTGGTGTCAGCCTTACATCATGATGGGGTCAGTCTGGTGTCAGCCTCGCCTCGTGATGGGGTCAGTCTGGTGTCAGCCTCGCCTCGTGATGGTGTCAGTCTGGTGTCAGCCTCGCCTCGTGATGGTGTCAGTCTGGTGTCAGCCTCGCCTCGTGATGGTGTCAGTCTGGGGTCAGTCTCGCCTCGTGATGGGGTCAGTCTGGTGTCAGTCTCGCCTCGTGATGGGGTCAGTCTGGTGTCAGTCTCGCCTTGTGATGGGGTCAGTCTGGTGTCAGTCTCGCCTCGTGATGGTGTCAGTCTGGTATCAGCCTCGCCTCGTGATGGGGTCAGTCTGGTGTCAGTCTCGCCTCGTGATGGTGTCAGCCTCGCCTCGTGATGGGGTCAGTCTGGTATCAGCCTCGCCTCGTGATGGTGTCAGTCTGGTGTCAGCCTCACATCATGATGGGGTCAGTCTGGTGTCAGTCTCGCCTCGTGATGGTTCAGCCTCGCCTTGTGATGGGGTCAGTCTGGTGTCAGCCTCGCCTCGTGATGGGGTCAGTCTGGTGTCAGCCTCGCCTCGTGATGGGGTCAGTCTGGTGTCAGCCTCGCCTCGTGGTGGGGTCAGTCTGGTGTCAGCCTCGCCTCGTGATGGGGTCAGTCTGGTGTCAGCCTCACATCATGATGGTGTCAGTCTGGTGTCAGCCTCGCCTCGTAATGGGGTCAGTTTGGTGTCAGCCTCGCCTCGTGATGGGGTCAGTCTGGTGTCAGCCTCGCCTCGTGATGGGGTCAGTCTGGTGTCAGCCTCACATCATGATGGTGTCAGTCAGGTGTCAGCCTCGCCTCGTGATGGGGTCATTCTGGTGTCAGCCTCGCCTCGTGATGGGGTCAGTCTGGTGTCAGCCTCGCCTCGTGATGGTGTCAGTCTGGTGTCAGTCTCGCCTCGTGATGTTGTCAGTCTGGTGTCAGCCTCGCCTCGTGATGGGGTCAGTCTGGTGTCAGCCTAGCCTCGTGATGAGGTCAGTCTGGTGTCAGCCTCACATCATGATGGGGTCAGTCTGGTGTCAGTCTCGCCTCGTGATGGTGTCAGCCTCGCCTCGTGATGGGGTCAGTCTGGTGTCAGCCTCGCCTCGTGATGGGGTCAGTCTGGTGTCAGCCTCGCCTCGTGATGGGGTCAGTCTTGTGTCAGCCTCGCCTCGTGATGGGGTCAGTCTTGTGTCAGCCTCGCCTCGTGATGGGGTCAGTCTGGTGTCAGCCTCGCCTCGTGATGGGGTCAGTCTGGTGTCAGCCTCGCCTTGTGATGGTGTCAGTCTGGTGTCAGTCTCGCCTCGTGATGGTGTCAGTCTGGTGTCAGCCTCGCCTCGTGATGGGGTCAGTCTGGTGTCAGCCTCGCCTCGTGATGGGGTCAGTCTGGTGTCAGCCTCGCCTCGTGATGGGGTCAGTCTGGTGTCAGCCTCGCCTCGTGATGGGGTCAGTCTGGTGTCAGCCTCGCCTCGTGATGGGGTCAGTCTGGTGTCAGCCTCGCCTCGTGATGGGGTCAGTCTGGTGTCAGCCTCGCCTCGTGATGGGGTCAGTCTGGTGTCAGCCTCGCCTCGTGATGGGGTCAGTCTGGTGTCAGCCTCACATCATGATGGTGTCAGACTGGTGTCAGCCTCACATCATGATGGTGTCAGTCAGGTGTCAGCCTCGCCTCGTGATGGTGTCAGTCTGGTGTCAGCCTCGCCTCATGATGGTGTCAGTCTGGTGTCAGCATCGCCTCGTGATGGGGTCAGTCTGGTGTCAGCCTCACATCGTGATGGTGTCAGTCTGGTGTCAGCCTCGCCTCGTGATGGGGTCAGTCTGGAGTCAGCCTCACATCATGATGGGGTCAGTCTGGTGTCAGCCTCACCTCGTGATGGTGTCAGTCTGGTGTCAGCCTCGCCTAGTGATAGTGTCAGTCTGGTGTCAGCCTCGCCTCGTGATGGTGTCAGTCTGGTGTCAGCCTCGCCTCATGATGGTGTCAGTCAGGTGTCAGCTTCGACTAGTGATGGGGTCAGTCTGGTGTCAGCTTCACATCGTGATGGGGTCAGTCTGGTGTCAGCCTTACATCATGATGGGGTCAGTCTGGTGTCAGCCTCGCCTCGTGATGGGGTCAGTCTGGTGTCAGCCTCGCCTCGTGATGGTGTCAGTCTGGTGTCAGCCTCGCCTCGTGATGGTGTCAGTCTGGTGTCAGCCTCGCCTCGTGATGGTGTCAGTCTGGGGTCAGTCTCGCCTCGTGATGGGGTCAGTCTGGTGTCAGTCTCGCCTCGTGATGGGGTCAGTCTGGTGTCAGTCTCGCCTTGTGATGGGGTCAGTCTGGTGTCAGTCTCGCCTCGTGATGGTGTCAGTCTGGTATCAGCCTCGCCTCGTGATGGTGTCAGTCTGGTGTCAGCCTCGCTTCGTGATGGGGTCAGTCTGGTGTCAGCCTCTCCTCGTGATGGGGTCAGTCTGGTGTCAGCCTCTCCTCGTGATGGGGTCAGTCTGGTGTCATCCTCACATCATGATGGTGTCTGCCTGGTGTCAGCCTCGCCTCGTGATGGGGTCAGTCTGGTGTCAGCCTCACATCGTGATGGGGTCAGTCTGGTGTCAGTCTGGTGTCAGCCTAGCCTCGTGATGGGGTCAGTCTGGTGTCAGCCTCGCTAGTGATGGGGTCAGTCTGGAGTCAGCCTCACATCATGATAGTGTCAGTCTGGTGTCAGCCTTGCCTCGTGATGGTGTCAGTCTGGTGTCAGCCTCGCCTCGTGATGGGGTCAGTCTGGTGTCAGCCTCGCCTCGTGATGGTGTCAGTCTTGTGTCAGCCTCGCCTTGTGATGGGGTCAGTCTGGTGTCAGCCTCGCCTCGTGATGGGGTCAGTCTGGTGTCAGCCTCGCATCATGATGGTGTCAGTCTGGTGTCAGCCTAGCCTCGTGATGGAGTCAGTCTGGTGACAGCCTCGCCTCGTGATGGGGTCAGTCCGGTGTCAGTCTCGCCTCGTAATGGTGTCAGTCTGGTGTCAGCCTCGCCTCGTGATGGGGTCAGTCTGGTGCCAGCCTCGCCTCTTGATGGGGTCAGTCTGGTGTCAGCCTCACATCGTGATGGTGTCAGTCTGGTGTCAGCCTCGCGTCGTGATGGGGTCAGTCTGGTGTCAGCCTCGCCTTGTGATGGTGTCAGTCTGGTGTCAGCCTCGCCTCGTGATAGGGTCAGTCCGGTGTCAGCCTCGCCTCGTGATGGGGTCAGTCTGGTGTCAGCCTCGCCTCGTGATGGGGTCAGTCTGGTGTCAGCCTCACATCATGATGGTGTCAGTCTGGTGTCAGCCTCGCCTCGTGATGGGGTCAGTCTGGTGTCAGCCTCGCCTCGTGATGGGGTCAGTCTGGTGTCAGCCTTGCCTCGTGATGGGGTCAGTCTGGTGTCAGCCTCGCCTCGTGATGGGGTCAGTCTGGTGTCAGCCTCGCCTCATGATGGGGTCAGTCTGGTGTCAGCCTCACATCGTGATGGTGTCAGTCTGGTGTCAGCCTCGCGTCGTGATGGGGTCAGTCTGGTGTCAGCCTCGCCTAGTGATGGGGTCAGTCTGGTGTCAGTCTCGCCTCGTGATGGGGTCAGTCTGGTGTCAGCCTCACATCGTGATGGTGTCAGTCTGGTGTCAGCCTCGCGTCGTGATGGGGTCAGTCTGGTGTCAGCCTCGCCTAGTGATGGGGTCAGTCTGGTGTCAGTCTCGCCTCGTGATGGGGTCAGTCTGGTGTCAGCCTTGCCTAGTGATGGGGTCAGTCTGGTGTCAGTCTCGCCTCGTGATGGGGTCAGTCTGGTGTCAGCCTCGCCTCGTGATGGTGT
The DNA here is from genome assembly GCF_062004578.1 of Staurois parvus. NCBI lineage: Eukaryota > Metazoa > Chordata > Amphibia > Anura > Ranidae > Staurois > Staurois parvus. The sequence goes on along the minus strand of NW_028319758.1, from coordinate 561,532 downwards.
CAGTCTCGTGGCAGCCTCGCCTCGTGATGGGGTCAGTCTGGTGTCAGCCTCGCCTCGTGATTGGGTCAGTCTGGTGTCAGCCTCGCCTCTTGATGGGGTCAGTCTGGTGTCAGCCTCACATCGTGATGGTGTCAGTATGGTGTCAGCCTCGCGTCGTGATGGGGTCAGTCTGGTGTCAGCCTCGCCTCGTGATGGGGTCAGTCTGGTGTCAGCCTCGCCTCGTGATGGGGTCAGTCTGGTGTCAGCCTAGCCTCATGATGGGGTCAGTCTGGTGTCAGCCTCACATCATGATGGTGTCAGTCTGGTGTCAGCCTTGCCTCGTGATGGGGTCAGTCTGGTGTCAGCCTTGCCTCGTGATGGTGTCAGTCTGGTGTCAGCCTCGCCTAGTGATGGGGTCAGTCTGGTGTAAGCCTCGCCTAGTGATTGGGTCAGTCTGGTGTCAGCCTCGCCTCGTGATGGGGTCAGTCCGGTGTCGGCCTCGCCTAGTGATGGGGTCAGTCTGTTGTCAGTCTCGCCTCGTGATGGGGTCAGTCTGGTGTCAGTCTCGCATCGTGATGGTGTCAGTCTGGTGTCAGCCTCGCGTCGTGATGGGGTCAGTCTGGTGTCAGCCTCGCCTCGTGATGGGGTCAGTCTGGTGTCAGTCTCGCCTCGTGATGGGGTCAGTCTGGTGTCAGCCTCGCCTCGTGATGGGGTCAGTCTGGTGTCAGCCTCGCCTCGTGATGGGGTCAGTCTGGTGTCAGTCTCGCCTCGTGATGGGGTCAGTCTGGTGTCAGCCTTGCCTCGTGATGGGGTCAGTCTGGTGTCAGCCTCACATCATGATGGTGTCAGTCTGGTGTCAGCCTCGCCTTGTGATGGGATCAGTCTGGTGTCAACCTCACATTGTGATGGGGTCAGTCTGGTGTCAGCCTTGCCTCGTGATGGGGTCAGTCTGGTGTCAGCCTCGCCTCGTGATGGGGTCAGTCTGGTGTCAGCCTCGCCTAGTGATGGGGTCAGTCTGGTGTCAGTCTCGCCTCGTGATGGGGTCAGTCTGGTGTCAGCCTCGCCTAGTGATGGTGTCAGTCTGGTGTCAGCCTCGCCTCGTGATGGGGTCAGTCTGGTGTCAGCCTTGCCTCAAGATGGGGTCAGTCTGGTGTCAGCCTTGCCATGTGATGGGGTCAGTCTGGTGTCAGCCTCGCCTCGTGATGGGGTCAGTCTGGTGTCAGCCTCACATCATGATGGTGTCAGTCTGGTGTCAGCCTAGCCTCGTGATGGAGTCAGTCTGGTGACAGCCTCGCCTCGTGATGGGGTCAGTCCGGTGTCAGTCTCGCCTCGTAATGGTGTCAGTCTGGTGTCAGCCTCGCCTCGTGATGGGGTCAGTCTGGTGCCAGCCTCGCCTCTTGATGGGGTCAGTCTGGTGTCAGCCTCACATCGTGATGGTGTCAGTCTGGTGTCAGCCTCGCGTCGTGATGGGGTCAGTCTGGTGTCAGCCTCGCCTTGTGATGGTGTCAGTCTGGTGTCAGCCTCGCCTCGTGATAGGGTCAGTCCGGTGTCAGCCTCGCCTCGTGATGGGGTCAGTCTGGTGTCAGCCTCGCCTCGTGATGGGGTCAGTCTGGTGTCAGCCTCACATCATGATGGTGTCAGTCTGGTGTCAGCCTCGCCTCGTGATGGGGTCAGTCTGGTGTCAGCCTCGCCTCGTGATGGGGTCAGTCTGGTGTCAGCCTTGCCTCGTGATGGGGTCAGTCTGGTGTCAGCCTCGCCTCGTGATGGGGTCAGTCTGGTGTCAGCCTCGCCTCATGATGGGGTCAGTCTGGTGTCAGCCTCACATCGTGATGGTGTCAGTCTGGTGTCAGCCTCGCGTCGTGATGGGGTCAGTCTGGTGTCAGCCTCGCCTAGTGATGGGGTCAGTCTGGTGTCAGTCTCGCCTCGTGATGGGGTCAGTCTGGTGTCAGCCTCACATCGTGATGGTGTCAGTCTGGTGTCAGCCTCGCGTCGTGATGGGGTCAGTCTGGTGTCAGCCTCGCCTAGTGATGGGGTCAGTCTGGTGTCAGTCTCGCCTCGTGATGGGGTCAGTCTGGTGTCAGCCTTGCCTAGTGATGGGGTCAGTCTGGTGTCAGTCTCGCCTCGTGATGGGGTCAGTCTGGTGTCAGCCTCGCCTCGTGATGGTGTCAGTCTCGTGGCAGCCTCGCCTCGTGATGGGGTCAGTCTGGTGTCAGCCTCGCCTCGTGATTGGGTCAGTCTGGTGTCAGCCTCGCCTCTTGATGGGGTCAGTCTGGTGTCAGCCTCACATCGTGATGGTGTCAGTATGGTGTCAGCCTCGCGTCGTGATGGGGTCAGTCTGGTGTCAGCCTCGCCTCGTGATGGGGTCAGTCCGGTGTCAGTCTCGCCTGGTGATGGGGTCAGTCTGGTGTCATCCTCGCCTCGTGATGGGGTCAGTCTGGTGTCAGCCTCGCCTCGTGATGGGGTCAGTCTGGTGTCAGCCTAGCCTCATGATGGGGTCAGTCTGGTGTCAGCCTCACATCATGATGGTGTCAGTCTGGTGTCAGCCTTGCCTCGTGATGGGGTCAGTCTGGTGTCAGCCTTGCCTCGTGATGGTGTCAGTCTGGTGTCAGCCTCGCCTAGTGATGGGGTCAGTCTGGTGTAAGCCTCGCCTAGTGATTGGGTCAGTCTGGTGTCAGCCTCGCCTCGTGATGGGGTCAGTCCGGTGTCGGCCTCGCCTAGTGATGGGGTCAGTCTGTTGTCAGTCTCGCCTCGTGATGGGGTTAGTCTGGTGTCAGTCTCGCATCGTGATGGTGTCAGTCTGGTGTCAGCCTCGCGTCGTGATGGGGTCAGTCTGGTGTCAGCCTCGCCTCGTGATGGGGTCAGTCTGGTGTCAGTCTCGCCTCGTGATGGGGTCAGTCTGGTGTCAGTCTTGCCTCGTGATGGGGTCAGTCTGGTGTCAGCCTCACATCATGATGGTGTCAGTCTGGTGTCAGCCTCGCCTTGTGATGGGATCAGTCTGGTGTCAACCTCACATTGTGATGGGGTCAGTCTGGTGTCAGCCTTGCCTCGTGATGGGGTCAGTCTGGTGTCAGCCTCGCCTCGTGATGGGGTCAGTCTGGTGTCAGCCTCGCCTAGTGATGGGGTCAGTCTGGTGTCAGTCTCGCCTCGTGATGGGGTCAGTCTGGTGTCAGCCTTGCCTAGTGATGGGGTCAGTCTGGTGTCAGTCTCGCCTCGTGATGGGGTCAGTCTGGTGTCAGCCTCGCCTCGTGATGGTGTCAGTCTCGTGGCAGCCTCGCCTCGTGATGGGGTCAGTCTGGTGTCAGCCTCGTCTCGTGATTGGGTCAGTCTGGTGTCAACCTCGCCTCTTGATGGGGTCAGTCTGGTGTCAGCCTCACATCGTGATGGTGTCAGTATGGTGTCAGCCTCGCGTCGTGATGGGGTCAGTCTGGTGTGAGCCTCGCCTGGTGATGGGGTCAGTCTGGTGTCAGCCTCGCCCGTGATGGGGTCAGTCTGGTGTCAGCCTCGCCTCGTGATGGTGTCAGTCTGGTGTCAGCCTCACATCATGATGGTGTCAGTCAGGTGTCAGCCTCGCCTCGTGATGGGGTCAGTGTGGTGTCAGCCACGCCTCGTGATGGGGTCAGTCTGGTGTCAGCCTCGCCTCGTGATGGGGTCAGTCTGGTGTCAGCCTCGCCTCGTGATGGGGTCAGTCTGGTGTCAGCCTCACATCATGATGGTGTCAGTCTGGTGTCAGCCTCGACTCGTGATGGTGTCAGTCTTGTATCAGCCTCGCCTCGTGATGAGGTCAGTCTGGTGTCAGCCTCACATCATGATGGGGTCAGTCTGGTGTCAGCCTCGCCTTGTGATGGGGTCAGTCCGGTGTCAGCCTCGCCTCGTGATGGGATCAGTCTGGTGTCAGCCTCACATCATGATGGGGTCAGTCTGGTGTGAGCCTCGCCTGGTGATGGGGTCAGTCTGGTGTCAGCCTCGCCCGTGACGGGGTCAGTCTGGTGTCAGCCTCACCTCGTGATGGGGTCAGTCTGGTGTCAACCTCGCCTCGTGATGGTGTCAGTCTGGTGTCAGCCTCGCCTCGTGATGGGGTTAGTCTGGTGTCAGCCTCGCCTCGTGATGGTGTCAGTCTGGTGTCAGCCTCGCCTCGTGATGGGGTCAGTCTGGTGTCAGTCTCGCCTAGTGATGGTGTCAGACTGGTGTCAGCCTCACATCATGATGGTGTCAGTCAGGTGTCAGCCTCGCCTCGTGATGGTGTCAGTCTGGTGTCAGCCTCGCCTCATGATGGTGTCAGTCTGGTGTCAGCATCGCCTCGTGATGGGGTCAGTCTGGTGTCAGCCTCACATCGTGATGGTGTCAGTCTGGTGTCAGCCTCGCCTCGTGATTGGGTCAGTCTGGAGTCAGCCTCACATCATGATGGGGTCAGTCTGGTGTCAGCCTCACCTCGTGATGGTGTCAGTCTGGTGTCAGCCTCGCCTAGTGATAGTGTCAGTCTGGTGTCAGCCTCGCCTCGTGATGGTGTCAGTCTGGTGTCAGCCTCGCCTCATGATGGTGTCAGTCAGGTGTCAGCTTCGACTAGTGATGGGGTCAGTCTGGTGTCAGCTTCACATCGTGATGGGGTCAGTCTGGTGTCAGCCTTACATCATGATGGGGTCAGTCTGGTGTCAGCCTCGCCTCGTGATGGGGTCAGTCTGGTGTCAGCCTCGCCTCGTGATGGTGTCAGTCTGGTGTCAGTCTCGCCTCGTGATGGTGTCAGTCTGGTGTCAGCCTCGCCTCGTGATGGTGTCAGTCTGGGGTCAGTCTCGCCTCGTGATGGGGTCAGTCTGGTGTCAGTCTCGCCTCGTGATGGGGTCAGTCTGGTGTCAGTCTCGCCTTGTGATGGGGTCAGTCTGGTGTCAGTCTCGCCTCGTGATGGTGTCAGTCTGGTATCAGCCTCGCCTCGTGATGGTGTCAGTCTGGTGTCAGCCTCGCTTCGTGATGGGGTCAGTCTGGTGTCAGTCTCGCCTCGTGATGGGGTCAGTCTGGTGTCAGCCTCTCCTCGTGATGGGGTCAGTCTGGTGTCATCCTCACATCATGATGGTGTCTGCCTGGTGTCAGCCTCGCCTCGTGATGGGGTCAGTCTGGTGTCAGCCTCACATCGTGATGGGGTCAGTCTGGTGTCAGTCTGGTGTCAGCCTAGCCTCGTGATGGGGTCAGTCTGGTGTCAGACTCGCTAGTGATGGGGTCAGTCTGGAGTCAGCCTCACATCATGATAGTGTCAGTCTGGTGTCAGCCTTGCCTCGTGATGGTGTCAGTCTGGTGTCAGCCTCGCCTCGTGATGGGGTCAGTCTGGTGTCAGCCTCGCCTCGTGATGGTGTCAGTCTTGTGTCAGCCTCGCCTTGTGATGGGGTCAGTCTGGTGTCAGCCTCGCCTCGTGATGGGGTCAGTCTGGTGTCAGCCTCGCCTCGTGATGGGGTCAGTCTGGTGTCAGCCTCTCCTCGTGATTTGGTCAGTCTGGTGTAGTCTCGCCTCGTGATGGGGTCAGTCTGGTGTCAGCCTCGCCCCGTGATGGTGTCAGTCTGGTGTCAGCCTCGCCTCGTGATGGTGTCAGTCTGGTGTCAGCCTCACCTCGTGATGGTGTCAGTCTGGTGTCAGCCTCGCCTAGTGATAGGGTCAGTCTGGTGTCAGCCTCGCTTAGTGATAGGGTCAGTCTGGTGTCAGCCTTGCCTCGTGATGCGGTCAGTCTGGTGTCAGCCTCGCCTCGTGATGGTGTCAGTCTGGTGTCAGCCTCGCCTTGTGATTGGGTCAGTCCGGTGTCAGTCTCGCCTCGTAATGGTGTCAGTCTGGTGTCAGCCTCGCCTCGTGATGGTGTCAGTCTGGTGTCAGCCTCGCCTCGTGATGGTGTCAGTCTGGTGTCAGCCTCACCTCGTGATGGGGTCAATCTGGTGTCAGTCTCGCCTCGTGATGCGGTCAGTCTGGTTTCAGCCTCACATCATGATGGTGTCAGTATGGTTTCAGCCTCGCCTCGTGATGGGGTCAGTCTGGTGTCAGCCTCGCCTCGTGATGGTGTCAGTCTGGTGTCAGCCTCGCCTCGTGATGGGGTCAGTCTGGTGTCAGCCTTGCCTCAAGATGGGGTCAGTCTGGTGTCAGCCTTGCCATGTGATGGGGTCAGTCTGGTGTCAGCCTCGCCTCGTGATGGGGTCAGTCTGGTGTCAGCCTCACATCATGATGGTGTCAGTCTGGTGTCAGCCTAGCCTCGTGATGGAGTCAGTCTGGTGACAGCCTCGCCTCGTGATGGGGTCATTCCGGTGTCAGTCTCGCCTCGTAATGGTGTCAGTCTGGTGTCAGCCTCGCCTCGTGATGGGGTCAGTCTGGTGCCAGCCTCGCCTCTTGATGGGGTCAGTCTGGTGTCAGCCTCACATCGTGATGGTGTCAGTCTGGTGTCAGCCTCGCGTCGTGATGGGGTCAGTCTGGTGTCAACCTCGCCTTGTGATGGTGTCAGTCTGGTGTCAGCCTCGCCTCGTGATAGGGTCAGTCCGGTGTCAGCCTCGCCTCGTGATGGGGTCAGTCTGGTGTCAGCCTCGCCTCGTGATGGGGTCAGTCTGGTGTCAGCCTCACATCATGATGGTGTCAGTCTGGTGTCAGCCTCGCCTCGTGATGGGGTCAGTCTGGTGTCAGCCTCGCCTCGTGATGGGGTCAGTCTGGTGTCAGCCTTGCCTCGTGATGGGGTCAGTCTGGTGTCAGCCTCGCCTCGTGATGGGGTCAGTCTGGTGTCAGCCTCGCCTCATGATGGGGTCAGTCTGGTGTCAGCCTCACATCGTGATGGTGTCAGTCTGGTGTCAGCCTCGCGTCGTGATGGGGTCAGTCTGGTGTCAGCCTCGCCTAGTGATGGGGTCAGTCTGGTGTCAGTCTCGCCTCGTGATGGGGTCAGTCTGGTGTCAGCCTCACATCGTGATGGTGTCAGTCTGGTGTCAGCCTCGCGTCGTGATGGGGTCAGTCTGGTGTCAGCCTCGCCTAGTGATGGGGTCAGTCTGGTGTCAGTCTCGCCTCGTGATGGGGTCAGTCTGGTGTCAGCCTTGCCTAGTGATGGGGTCAGTCTGGTGTCAGTCTCGCCTCGTGATGGGGTCAGTCTGGTGTCAGCCTCGCCTCGTGATGGTGTCAGTCTCGTGGCAGCCTCGCCTCGTGATGGGGTCAGTCTGGTGTCAGCCTCGCCTCGTGATTGGGTCAGTCTGGTGTCAGCCTCGCCTCTTGATGGGGTCAGTCTGGTGTCAGCCTCACATCGTGATGGTGTCAGTATGGTGTCAGCCTCGCGTCGTGATGGGGTCAGTCTGGTGTCAGCCTCGCTTCGTGATGGGGTCAGTCCGGTGTCAGTCTCGCCTGGTGATGGGGTCAGTCTGGTGTCATCCTCGCCTCGTGATGGGGTCAGTCTGGTGTCAGCCTCGCCTCGTGATGGGGTCAGTCTGGTGTCAGCCTAGCCTCATGATGGGGTCAGTCTGGTGTCAGCCTCACATCATGATGGTGTCAGTCTGGTGTCAGCCTTGCCTCGTGATGGGGTCAGTCTGGTGTCAGCCTTGCCTCGTGATGGTGTCAGTCTGGTGTCAGCCTCGCCTAGTGATGGGGTCAGTCTGGTGTAAGCCTCGCCTAGTGATTGGGTCAGTCTGGTGTCAGCCTCGCCTCGTGATGGGGTCAGTCCGGTGTCGGCCTCGCCTAGTGATGGGGTCAGTCTGTTGTCAGTCTCGCCTCGTGATGGGGTTAGTCTGGTGTCAGTCTCGCATCGTGATGGTGTCAGTCTGGTGTCAGCCTCGCGTCGTGATGGGGTCAGTCTGGTGTCAGCCTCGCCTCGTGATGGGGTCAGTCTGGTGTCAGTCTCGCCTCGTGATGGGGTCAGTCTGGTGTCAGCCTCGCCTCGTGATGGGGTCAGTCTGGTGTCAGCCTCGCCTCGTGATGGGGTCAGTCTGGTGTCAGTCTCGCCTCGTGATGGGGTCAGTCTGGTGTCAGCCTTGCCTCGTGATGGGGTCAGTCTGGTGTCAGCCTCACATCATGATGGTGTCAGTCTGGTGTCAGCCTCGCCTTGTGATGGGATCAGTCTGGTGTCAACCTCACATTGTGATGGGGTCAGTCTGGTGTCAGCCTTGCCTCGTGATGGGGTCAGTCTGGTGTCAGCCTCGCCTCGTGATGGGGTCAGTCTGGTGTCAGCCTCGCCTAGTGATGGGGTCAGTCTGGTGTCAGTCTCGCCTCGTGATGGGGTCAGTCTGGTGTCAGCCTTGCCTAGTGATGGGGTCAGTCTGGTGTCAGTCTCGCCTCGTGATGGGGTCAGTCTGGTGTCAGCCTCGCCTCGTGATGGTGTCAGTCTCGTGGCAGCCTCGCCTCGTGATGGGGTCAGTCTGGTGTCAGCCTCGTCTCGTGATTGGGTCAGTCTGGTGTCAACCTCGCCTCTTGATGGGGTCAGTCTGGTGTCAGCCTCACATCGTGATGGTGTCAGTATGGTGTCAGCCTCGCGTCGTGATGGGGTCAGTCTGGTGTGAGCCTCGCCTGGTGATGGGGTCAGTCTGGTGTCAGCCTCGCCCGTGATGGGGTCAGTCTGGTGTCAGCCTCGCCTCGTGATGGTGTCAGTCTGGTGTCAGCCTCACATCATGATGGTGTCAGTCAGGTGTCAGCCTCGCCTCGTGATGGGGTCAGTGTGGTGTCAGCCACGCCTCGTGATGGGGTCAGTCTGGTGTCAGCCTCGCCTCGTGATGGGGTCAGTCTGGTGTCAGCCTCGCCTCGTGATGGGGTCAGTCTGGTGTCAGCCTCACATCATGATGGTGTCAGTCTGGTGTCAGCCTCGACTCGTGATGGTGTCAGTCTTGTATCAGCCTCGCCTCGTGATGAGGTCAGTCTGGTGTCAGCCTCACATCATGATGGGGTCAGTCTGGTGTCAGCCTCGCCTTGTGATGGGGTCAGTCCGGTGTCAGCCTCGCCTCGTGATGGGATCAGTCTGGTGTCAGCCTCACATCATGATAGGGTCAGTCTGGTGTGAGCCTCGCCTGGTGATGGGGTCAGTCTGGTGTCAGCCTCGCCCGTGACGGGGTCAGTCTGGTGTCAGCCTCACCTCGTGATGGGGTCAGTCTGGTGTCAACCTCGCCTCGTGATGGTGTCAGTCTGGTGTCAGCCTCGCCTCGTGATGGGGTTAGTCTGGTGTCAGCCTCGCCTCGTGATGGTGTCAGTCTGGTGTCAGCCTCGCCTCGTGATGGGGTCAGTCTGGTGTCAGTCTCGCCTAGTGATGGTGTCAGACTGGTGTCAGCCTCACATCATGATGGTGTCAGTCAGGTGTCAGCCTCGCCTCGTGATGGTGTCAGTCTGGTGTCAGCCTCGCCTCATGATGGTGTCAGTCTGGTGTCAGCATCGCCTCGTGATGGGGTCAGTCTGGTGTCAGCCTCACATCGTGATGGTGTCAGTCTGGTGTCAGCCTCGCCTCATGATTGGGTCAGTCTGGAGTCAGCCTCACATCATGATGGGGTCAGTCTGGTGTCAGCCTCACCTCGTGATGGTGTCAGTCTGGTGTCAGCCTCGCCTAGTGATAGTGTCAGTCTGGTGTCAGCCTCGCCTCGTGATGGTGTCAGTCTGGTGTCAGCCTCGCCTCATGATGGTGTCAGTCAGGTGTCAGCTTCGACTAGTGATGGGGTCAGTCTGGTGTCAGCTTCACATCGTGATGGGGTCAGTCTGGTGTCAGCCTTACATCATGATGGGGTCAGTCTGGTGTCAGCCTCGCCTCGTGATGGGGTCAGTCTGGTGTCAGCCTCGCCTCGTGATGGTGTCAGTCTGGTGTCAGTCTCGCCTCGTGATGGTGTCAGTCTGGTGTCAGCCTCGCCTCGTGATGGTGTCAGTCTGGGGTCAGTCTCGCCTCGTGATGGGGTCAGTCTGGTGTCAGTCTCGCCTCGTGATGGGGTCAGTCTGGTGTCAGTCTCGCCTTGTGATGGGGTAAGTCTGGTGTCAGTCTCGCCTCGTGATGGTGTCAGTCTGGTATCAGCCTCGCCTCGTGATGGTGTCAGTCTGGTGTCAGCCTCGCTTCGTGATGGGGTCAGTCTGGTGTCAGTCTCGCCTCGTGATGGGGTCAGTCTGGTGTCAGCCTCTCCTCGTGATGGGGTCAGTCTGGTGTCATCCTCACATCATGATGGTGTCTGCCTGGTGTCAGCCTCGCCTCGTGATGGGGTCAGTCTGGTGTCAGCCTCACATCGTGATGGGGTCAGTCTGGTGTCAGTCTGGTGTCAGCCTAGCCTCGTGATGGGGTCAGTCTGGTGTCAGCCTCGCTAGTGATGGGGTCAGTCTGGAGTCAGCCTCACATCATGATAGTGTCAGTCTGGTGTCAGCCTTGCCTCGTGATGGTGTCAGTCTGGTGTCAGCCTCGCCTCGTGATGGGGTCAGTCTGGTGTCAGCCTCGCCTCGTGATGGTGTCAGTCTTGTGTCAGCCTCGCCTTGTGATGGGGTCAGTCTGGTGTCAGCCTCGCCTCGTGATGGGGTCAGTCTGGTGTCAGCCTCGCCTCGTGATGGGGTCAGTCTGGTGTCAGCCTCTCCTCGTGATTTGGTCAGTCTGGTGTAGTCTCGCCTCGTGATGGGGTCAGTCTGGTGTCAGCCTCGCCCCGTGATGGTGTCAGTCTGGTGTCAGCCTCGCCTCGTGATGGTGTCAGTCTGGTGTCAGCCTCACCTCGTGATGGTGTCAGTCTGGTGTCAGCCTCGCCTAGTGATAGGGTCAGTCTGGTGTCAGCCTCGCTTAGTGATAGGGTCAGTCTGGTGTCAGCCTTGCCTCGTGATGCGGTCAGTCTGGTGTCAGCCTCGCCTCGTGATGGTGTCAGTCTGGTGTCAGCCTCGCCTCGTGATTGGGTCAGTCCGGTGTCAGTCTCGCCTCGTAATGGTGTCAGTCTGGTGTCAGCCTCGCCTCGTGATGGTGTCAGTCTGGTGTCAGCCTCGCCTCGTGATGGTGTCAGTCTGGTGTCAGCCTCACCTCGTGATGGGGTCAATCTGGTGTCAGTCTCGCCTCGTGATGCGGTCAGTCTGGTGTCAGTCTCGCCTCGTGATGGGGTCAGTCTGGTTTCAGCCTCACATCATGATGGTGTCAGTATGGTTTCAGCCTCGCCTCGTGATGGGGTCAGTCTGGTGTCAGCCTCGCCTCGTGATGGGGTCAGTCTGGTGTCAGCCTCGCCTCGTGATGGGGTCAGTCTGGTGTCAGCCTTGCCTCAAGATGGGGTCAGTCTGGTGTCAGCCTTGCCATGTGATGGGGTCAGTCTGGTGTCAGCCTCGCCTCGTGATGGGGTCAGTCTGGTGTCAGCCTCACATCATGATGGTGTCAGTCTGGTGTCAGCCTAGCCTCGTGATGGAGTCAGTCTGGTGACAGCCTCGCCTCGTGATGGGGTCATTCCGGTGTCAGTCTCGCCTCGTAATGGTGTCAGTCTGGTGTCAGCCTCGCCTCGTGATGGGGTCAGTCTGGTGCCAGCCTCGCCTCTTGATGGGGTCAGTCTGGTGTCAGCCTCACATCGTGATGGTGTCAGTCTGGTGTCAGCCTCGCGTCGTGATGGGGTCAGTCTGGTGTCAACCTCGCCTTGTGATGGTGTCAGTCTGGTGTCAGCCTCGCCTCGTGATAGGGTCAGTCCGGTGTCAGCCTCGCCTCGTGATGGGGTCAGTCTGGTGTCAGCCTCGCCTCGTGATGGGGTCAGTCTGGTGTCAGCCTCACATCATGATGGTGTCAGTCTGGTGTCAGCCTCGCCTCGTGATGGGGTCAGTCTGGTGTCAGCCTCGCCTCGTGATGGGGTCAGTCTGGTGTCAGCCTTGCCTCGTGATGGGGTCAGTCTGGTGTCAGCCTCGCCTCGTGATGGGGTCAGTCTGGTGTCAGCCTCGCCTCATGATGGGGTCAGTCTGGTGTCAGCCTCACATCGTGATGGTGTCAGTCTGGTGTCAGCCTCGCGTCGTGATGGGGTCAGTCTGGTGTCAGCCTCGCCTAGTGATGGGGTCAGTCTGGTGTCAGTCTCGCCTCGTGATGGGGTCAGTCTGGTGTCAGCCTCACATCGTGATGGTGTCAGTCTGGTGTCAGCCTCGCGTCGTGATGGGGTCAGTCTGGTGTCAGCCTCGCCTAGTGATGGGGTCAGTCTGGTGTCAGTCTCGCCTCGTGATGGGGTCAGTCTGGTGTCAGCCTTGCCTAGTGATGGGGTCAGTCTGGTGTCAGTCTCGCCTCGTGATGGGGTCAGTCTGGTGTCAGCCTCGCCTCGTGATGGTGTCAGTCTCGTGGCAGCCTCGCCTTGTGATGGGGTCAGTCTGGTGTCAGCCTCGCCTCGTGATTGGGTCAGTCTGGTGTCAGCCTCGCCTCTTGATGGGGTCAGTCTGGTGTCAGCCTCACATCGTGATGGTGTCAGTATGGTGTCAGCCTCGCGTCGTGATGGGGTCAGTCTGGTGTCAGCCTCGCCTCGTGATGGGGTCAGTCCGGTGTCAGTCTCGCCTGGTGATGGGGTCAGTCTGGTGTCATCCTCGCCTCGTGATGGGGTCAGTCTGGTGTCAGCCTCGCCTCGTGATGGGGTCAGTCTGGTGTCAGCCTAGCCTCATGATGGGGTCAGTCTGGTGTCAGCCTCACATCATGATGGTGTCAGTCTGGTGTCAGCCTTGCCTCGTGATGGGGTCAGTCTGGTGTCAGCCTTGCCTCGTGATGGTGTCAGTCTGGTGTCAGCCTCGCCTAGTGATGGGGTCAGTCTGGTGTAAGCCTCGCCTAGTGATTGGGTCAGTCTGGTGTCAGCCTCGCCTCGTGATGGGGTCAGTCCGGTGTCGGCCTCGCCTAGTGATGGGGTCAGTCTGTTGTCAGTCTCGCCTCGTGATGGGGTCAGTCTGGTGTCAGTCTCGCATCGTGATGGTGTCAGTCTGGTGTCAGCCTCGCGTCGTGATGGGGTCAGTCTGGTGTCAGCCTCGCCTCGTGATGGGGTCAGTCTGGTGTCAGTCTCGCCTCGTGATGGGGTCAGTCTGGTGTCAGCCTCGCCTCGTGATGGGGTCAGTCTGGTGTCAGCCTCGCCTCGTGATGGGGTCAGTCTGGTGTCAGTCTCGCCTCGTGATGGGGTCAGTCTGGTGTCAGCCTTGCCTCGTGATGGGGTCAGTCTGGTGTCAGCCTCACATCATGATGGTGTCAGTCTGGTGTCAGCCTCGCCTTGTGATGGGATCAGTCTGGTGTCAACCTCACATTGTGATGGGGTCAGTCTGGTGTCAGCCTTGCCTCGTGATGGGGTCAGTCTGGTGTCAGCCTCGCCTCGTGATGGGGTCAGTCTGGTGTCAGCCTCGCCTAGTGATGGGGTCAGTCTGGTGTCAGTCTCGCCTCGTGATGGGGTCAGTCTGGTGTCAGCCTCGCCTAGTGATGGTGTCAGTCTGGTGTCAGCCTCGCCTCGTGATGGGGTCAGTCTGGTGTCAGCCTTGCCTCAAGATGGGGTCAGTCTGGTGTCAGCCTTGCCATGTGATGGGGTCAGTCTGGTGTCAGCCTCGCCTCGTGATGGGGTCAGTCTGGTGTCAGCCTCACATCATGATGGTGTCAGTCTGGTGTCAGCCTAGCCTCGTGATGGAGTCAGTCTGGTGACAGCCTCGCCTCGTGATGGGGTCAGTCCGGTGTCAGTCTCGCCTCGTAATGGTGTCAGTCTGGTGTCAGCCTCGCCTCGTGATGGGGTCAGTCTGGTGCCAGCCTCGCCTCTTGATGGGGTCAGTCTGGTGTCAGCCTCACATCGTGATGGTGTCAGTCTGGTGTCAGCCTCGCGTCGTGATGGGGTCAGTCTGGTGTCAGCCTCGCCTTGTGATGGTGTCAGTCTGGTGTCAGCCTCGCCTCGTGATAGGGTCAGTCCGGTGTCAGCCTCGCCTCGTGATGGGGTCAGTCTGGTGTCAGCCTCGCCTCGTGATGGGGTCAGTCTGGTGTCAGCCTCACATCATGATGGTGTCAGTCTGGTGTCAGCCTCGCCTCGTGATGGGGTCAGTCTGGTGTCAGCCTCGCCTCGTGATGGGGTCAGTCTGGTGTCAGTCTCGCCTCGTGATGGGGTCAGTCTGGTGTCAGCCTCGCCTCGTGATGGGGTCAGTCTGGTGTCAGCCTCGCCTCATGATGGGGTCAGTCTTGTGTCAGCCTCACATCGTGATGGTGTCAGTCTGGTGTCAGCCTCGCGTCGTGATGGGGTCAGTCTGGTGTCAGCCTCGCCTAGTGATGGGGTCAGTCTGGTGTCAGTCTCGCCTCGTGATGGGGTCAGTCTGGTGTCAGCCTCACATCGTGATGGTGTCAGTCTGGTGTCAGCCTCGCGTCGTGATGGGGTCAGTCTGGTGTCAGCCTCGCCTAGTGATGGGGTCAGTCTGGTGTCAGTCTCGCCTCGTGATGGGGTCAGTCTGGTGTCAGCCTTGCCTAGTGATGGGGTCAGTCTGGTGTCAGTCTCGCCTCGTGATGGGGTCAGTCTGGTGTCAGCCTCGCCTCGTGATGGTGTCAGTCTCGTGGCAGCCTCGCCTCGTGATGGGGTCAGTCTGGTGTCAGCCTCGCCTCGTGATTGGGTCAGTCTGGTGTCAGCCTCGCCTCTTGATGGGGTCAGTCTGGTGTCAGCCTCACATCGTGATGGTGTCAGTATGGTGTCAGCCTCGCGTCGTGATGGGGTCAGTCTGGTGTCAGCCTCGCCTCGTGATGGGGTCAGTCCGGTGTCAGTCTCGCCTGGTGATGGGGTCAGTCTGGTGTCATCCTCGCCTCGTGATGGGGTCAGTCTGGTGTCAGCCTCGCCTCGTGATGGGGTCAGTCTGGTGTCAGCCTAGCCTCATGATGGGGTCAGTCTGGTGTCAGCCTCACATCATGATGGTGTCAGTCTGGTGTCAGCCTTGCCTCGTGATGGGGTCAGTCTGGTGTCAGCCTTGCCTCGTGATGGTGTCAGTCTGGTGTCAGCCTCGCCTAGTGATGGGGTCAGTCTGGTGTAAGCCTCGCCTAGTGATTGGGTCAGTCTGGTGTCAGCCTCGCCTCGTGATGGGGTCAGTCCGGTGTCGGCCTCGCCTAGTGATGGGGTCAGTCTGTTGTCAGTCTCGCCTCGTGATGGGGTCAGTCTGGTGTCAGTCTCGCATCGTGATGGTGTCAGTCTGGTGTCAGCCTCGCGTCGTGATGGGGTCAGTCTGGTGTCAGCCTCGCCTCGTGATGGGGTCAGTCTGGTGTCAGTCTCGCCTCGTGATGGGGTCAGTCTGGTGTCAGCCTCGCCTCGTGATGGGGTCAGTCTGGTGTCAGCCTCGCCTCGTGATGGGGTCAGTCTGGTGTCAGTCTCGCCTCGTGATGGGGTCAGTCTGGTGTCAGCCTTGCCTCGTGATGGGGTCAGTCTGGTGTCAGCCTCACATCATGATGGTGTCAGTCTGGTGTCAGCCTCGCCTTGTGATGGGATCAGTCTGGTGTCAACCTCACATTGTGATGGGGTCAGTCTGGTGTCAGCCTTGCCTCGTGATGGGGTCAGTCTGGTGTCAGCCTCGCCTCGTGATGGGGTCAGTCTGGTGTCAGCCTCGCCTAGTGATGGGGTCAGTCTGGTGTCAGTCTCGCCTCGTGATGGGGTCAGTCTGGTGTAAGCCTTGCCTAGTGATGGGGTCAGTCTGGTGTCAGTCTCGTCTCGTGATGGGGTCAGTCTGGTGTCAGCCTCGCCTCGTGATGGTGTCAGTCTCGTGGCAGCCTCGCCTCGTGATGGGGTCAGTCTGGTGTCAGCCTCGTCTCGTGATTGGGTCAGTCTGGTGTCAACCTCGCCTCTTGATGGGGTCAGTCTGGTGTCAGCCTCACATCGTGATGGTGTCAGTATGGTGTCAGCCTCGCGTCATGATGGGGTAAGTCTGGTGTGAGCCTCGCCTGGTGATGGGGTCAGTCTGGTGTCAGCCTCGCCCGTGATGGGGTCAGTCTGGTGTCAGCCTCGCCTCGTGATGGTGTCAGTCTGGTGTCAGCCTCGCCTCGTGATAGGGTCAGTCCGGTGTCAGCCTCGCCTCGTGATGGGGTCAGTCTGGTGTCAGCCTCGCCTCGTGATGGGGTCAGTCTGGTGTCAGCCTCACATCATGATGGTGTCAGTCTGGTGTCAGCCTCGCCTCGTGATGGGGTCAGTCTGGTGTCAGCCTCGCCTCGTGATGGGGTCAGTCTGGTGTCAGTCTTGCCTCGTGATGGGGTCAGTCTGGTGTCAGCCTCGCCTCGTGATGGGGTCAGTCTGGTGTCAGCCTCGCCTCATGATGGGGTCAGTCTTGTGTCAGCCTCACATCGTGATGGTGTCAGTCTGGTGTCAGCCTCGCGTCGTGATGGGGTCAGTCTGGTGTCAGCCTCGCCTAGTGATGGGGTCAGTCTGGTGTCAGTCTCGCCTCGTGATGGGGTCAGTCTGGTGTCAGCCTCACATCGTGATGGTGTCAGTCTGGTGTCAGCCTCGCGTCGTGATGGGGTCAGTCTGGTGTCAGCCTCGCCTAGTGATGGGGTCAGTCTGGTGTCAGTCTCGCCTCGTGATGGGGTCAGTCTGGTGTCAGCCTTGCCTAGTGATGGGGTCAGTCTGGTGTCAGTCTCGCCTCGTGATGGGGTCAGTCTGGTGTCAGCCTCGCCTCGTGATGGTGTCAGTCTCGTGGCAGCCTCGCCTCGTGATGGGGTCAGTCTGGTGTCAGCCTCGCCTCGTGATTGGGTCAGTCTGGTGTCAGCCTCGCCTCTTGATGGGGTCAGTCTGGTGTCAGCCTCACATCGTGATGGTGTCAGTATGGTGTCAGCCTCGCGTCGTGATGGGGTCAGTCTGGTGTCAGCCTCGCCTCGTGATGGGGTCAGTCCGGTGTCAGTCTCGCCTGGTGATGGGGTCAGTCTGGTGTCATCCTCGCCTCGTGATGGGGTCAGTCTGGTGTCAGCCTCGCCTCGTGATGGGGTCAGTCTGGTGTCAGCCTAGCCTCATGATGGGGTCAGTCTGGTGTCAGCCTCACATCATGATGGTGTCAGTCTGGTGTCAGCCTTGCCTCGTGATGGGGTCAGTCTGGTGTCAGCCTTGCCTCGTGATGGTGTCAGTCTGGTGTCAGCCTCGCCTAGTGATGGGGTCAGTCTGGTGTAAGCCTCGCCTAGTGATTGGGTCAGTCTGGTGTCAGCCTCGCCTCGTGATGGGGTCAGTCCGGTGTCGGCCTCGCCTAGTGATGGGGTCAGTCTGTTGTCAGTCTCGCCTCGTGATGGGGTCAGTCTGGTGTCAGTCTCGCATCGTGATGGTGTCAGTCTGGTGTCAGCCTCGCGTCGTGATGGGGTCAGTCTGGTGTCAGCCTCGCCTCGTGATGGGGTCAGTCTGGTGTCAGTCTCGCCTCGTGATGGGGTCAGTCTGGTGTCAGCCTCGCCTCGTGATGGGGTCAGTCTGGTGTCAGCCTCGCCTCGTGATGGGGTCAGTCTGGTGTCAGTCTCGCCTCGTGATGGGGTCAGTCTGGTGTCAGCCTTGCCTCGTGATGGGGTCAGTCTGGTGTCAGCCTCACATCATGATGGTGTCAGTCTGGTGTCAGCCTCGCCTTGTGATGGGATCAGTCTGGTGTCAACCTCACATTGTGATGGGGTCAGTCTGGTGTCAGCCTTGCCTCGTGATGGGGTCAGTCTGGTGTCAGCCTCGCCTCGTGATGGGGTCAGTCTGGTGTCAGCCTCGCCTAGTGATGGGGTCAGTCTGGTGTCAGTCTCGCCTCGTGATGGGGTCAGTCTGGTGTAAGCCTTGCCTAGTGATGGGGTCAGTCTGGTGTCAGTCTCGTCTCGTGATGGGGTCAGTCTGGTGTCAGCCTCGCCTCGTGATGGTGTCAGTCTCGTGGCAGCCTCGCCTCGTGATGGGGTCAGTCTGGTGTCAGCCTCGTCTCGTGATTGGGTCAGTCTGGTGTCAACCTCGCCTCTTGATGGGGTCAGTCTGGTGTCAGCCTCACATCGTGATGGTGTCAGTATGGTGTCAGCCTCGCGTCATGATGGGGTAAGTCTGGTGTGAGCCTCGCCTGGTGATGGGGTCAGTCTGGTGTCAGCCTCGCCCGTGATGGGGTCAGTCTGGTGTCAGCCTCGCCTCGTGATGGTGTCAGTCTGGTGTCAGCCTCACATCATGATGGTGTCAGTCAGGTGTCAGCCTCGCCTCGTGATGGGGTCAGTGTGGTGTCAGCCACGCCTCGTGATGGGGTCAGTCTGGTGTCAGCCTCGCCTCGTGATGGGGTCAGTCTGGTGTCAGCCTCGCCTCGTGATGGGGTCAGTCTGGTGTCAGCCTCACATCATGATGGTGTCAGTCTGGTGTCAGCCTCGACTCGTGATGGTGTCAGTCTTGTATCAGCCTCGCCTCGTGATGAGGTCAGTCTGGTGTCAGCCTCACATCATGATGGGGTCAGTCTGGTGTCAGCCTCGCCTTGTGATGGGGTCAGTCCGGTGTCAGCCTCGCCTCGTGATGGGATCAGTCTGGTGTCAGCCTCACATCATGATGGGGTCAGTCTGGTGTGAGCCTCGCCTGGTGATGGGGTCAGTCTGGTGTCAGCCTCGCCCGTGACGGGGTCAGTCTGGTGTCAGCCTCACCTCGTGATGGGGTCAGTCTGGTGTCAACCTCGCCTCGTGATGGTGTCAGTCTGGTGTCAGCCTCGCCTCGTGATGGGGTTAGTCTGGTGTCAGCCTCGCCTCGTGATGGTGTCAGTCTGGTGTCAGCCTCGCCTCGTGATGGGGTCAGTCTGGTGTCAGTCTCGCCTAGTGATGGTGTCAGACTGGTGTCAGCCTCACATCATGATGGTGTCAGTCAGGTGTCAGCCTCGCCTCGTGATGGTGTCAGTCTGGTGTCAGCCTCGCCTCATGATGGTGTCAGTCTGGTGTCAGCATCGCCTCGTGATGGGGTCAGTCTGGTGTCAGCCTCACATCGTGATGGTGTCAGTCTGGTGTCAGCCTCGCCTCGTGATGGGGTCAGTCTGGAGTCAGCCTCACATCATGATGGGGTCAGTCTGGTGTCAGCCTCACCTCGTGATGGTGTCAGTCTGGTGTCAGCCTCGCCTAGTGATAGTGTCAGTCTGGTGTCAGCCTCGCCTCGTGATGGTGTCAGTCTGGTGTCAGCCTCGCCTCATGATGGTGTCAGTCAGGTGTCAGCTTCGACTAGTGATGGGGTCAGTCTGGTGTCAGCTTCACATCGTGATGGGGTCAGTCTGGTGTCAGCCTTACATCATGATGGGGTCAGTCTGGTGTCAGCCTCGCCTCGTGATGGGGTCAGTCTGGTGTCAGCCTCGCCTCGTGATGGTGTCAGTCTGGTGTCAGCCTCGCCTCGTGATGGTGTCAGTCTGGTGTCAGCCTCGCCTCGTGATGGTGTCAGTCTGGGGTCAGTCTCGCCTCGTGATGGGGTCAGTCTGGTGTCAGTCTCGCCTCGTGATGGGGTCAGTCTGGTGTCAGTCTCGCCTTGTGATGGGGTCAGTCTGGTGTCAGTCTCGCCTCGTGATGGTGTCAGTCTGGTATCAGCCTCGCCTCGTGATGGTGTCAGTCTGGTGTCAGCCTCGCTTCGTGATGGGGTCAGTCTGGTGTCAGTCTCGCCTCGTGATGGGGTCAGTCTGGTGTCAGCCTCTCCTCGTGATGGGGTCAGTCTGGTGTCATCCTCACATCATGATGGTGTCTGCCTGGTGTCAGCCTCGCCTCGTGATGGGGTCAGTCTGGTGTCAGCCTCACATCGTGATGGGGTCAGTCTGGTGTCAGTCTGGTGTCAGCCTAGCCTCGTGATGGGGTCAGTCTGGTGTCAGCCTCGCTAGTGATGGGGTCAGTCTGGAGTCAGCCTCACATCATGATAGTGTCAGTCTGGTGTCAGCCTTGCCTCGTGATGGTGTCAGTCTGGTGTCAGCCTCGCCTCGTGATGGGGTCAGTCTGGTGTCAGCCTCGCCTCGTGATGGTGTCAGTCTTGTGTCAGCCTCGCCTTGTGATGGGGTCAGTCTGTTGTCAGTCTCGCCTCGTGATGGGGTCAGTCTGGTGTCAGCCTTGCCTAGTGATGGGGTCAGTCTGGTGTCAGTCTCGCCTTGTGATGGGGTCAGTCTGGTGTCAGCCTCGCCTCGTGATGGTGTCAGTCTCGTGGCAGCCTCGCCTCGTGATGGGGTCAGTCTGGTGTCAGCCTCGCCTCGTGATTGGGTCAGTCTGGTGTCAGCCTCGCCTCTTGATGGGGTCAGTCTGGTGTCAGCCTCACATCGTGATGGTGTCAGTATGGTGTCAGCCTCGCGTCGTGATGGGGTCAGTCTGGTGTCAGCCTCGCCTCGTGATGGGGTCAGTCCGGTGTCAGTCTCGCCTGGTGATGGGGTCAGTCTGGTGTCATCCTCGCCTCGTGATGGGGTCAGTCTGGTGTCAGCCTCGCCTCGTGATGGGGTCAGTCTGGTGTCAGCCTAGCCTCATGATGGGGTCAGTCTGGTGTCAGCCTCACATCATGATGGTGTCAGTCTGGTGTCAGCCTTGCCTCGTGATGGGGTCAGTCTGGTGTCAGCCTTGCCTCGTGATGGTGTCAGTCTGGTGTCAGCCTCGCCTAGTGATGGGGTCAGTCTGGTGTAAGCCTCGCCTAGTGATTGGGTCAGTCTGGTGTCAGCCTCGCCTCGTGATGGGGTCAGTCCGGTGTCGGCCTCGCCTAGTGATGGGGTCAGTCTGTTGTCAGTCTCGCCTCGTGATGGGGTCAGTCTGGTGTCAGTCTCGCATCGTGATGGTGTCAGTCTGGGGTCAGCCTCGCGTCGTGATGGGGTCAGTCTGGTGTCAGCCTCGCCTCGTGATGGGGTCAGTCTGGTGTCAGTCTCGCCTCGTGATGGGGTCAGTCTGGTGTCAGCCTCGCCTCGTGATGGGGTCAGTCTGGTGTCAGCCTCGCCTCGTGATGGGGTCAGTCTGGTGTCAGTCTCGCCTCGTGATGGGGTCAGTCTGGTGTCAGCCTTGCCTCGTGATGGGGTCAGTCTGGTGTCAGCCTCACATCATGATGGTGTCAGTCTGGTGTCAGCCTCGCCTTGTGATGGGATCAGTCTGGTGTCAACCTCACATTGTGATGGGGTCAGTCTGGTGTCAGCCTTGCCTCGTGATGGGGTCAGTCTGGTGTCAGCCTCGCCTCGTGATGGGGTCAGTCTGGTGTCAGCCTCGCCTAGTGATGGGGTCAGTCTGGTGTCAGTCTCGCCTCGTGATGGGGTCAGTCTGGTGTCAGCCTTGCCTAGTGATGGGGTCAGTCTGGTGTCAGTCTCGCCTCGTGATGGGGTCAGTCTGGTGTCAGCCTCGCCTCGTGATGGTGTCAGTCTCGTGGCAGCCTCGCCTCGTGATGGGGTCAGTCTGGTGTCAGCCTCGTCTCGTGATTGGGTCAGTCTGGTGTCAACCTCGCCTCTTGATGGGGTCAGTCTGGTGTCAGCCTCACATCGTGATGGTGTCAGTATGGTGTCAGCCTCGCGTCGTGATGGGGTCAGTCTGGTGTGAGCCTCGCCTGGTGATGGGGTCAGTCTGGTGTCAGCCTCGCCCGTGATGGGGTCAGTCTGGTGTCAGCCTCGCCTCGTGATGGTGTCAGTCTGGTGTCAGCCTCGCCTCGTGATGGGGTCAGTCTGGTGTCAGCCTCACATCATGATGGTGTCAGTCAGGTGTCAGCCTCGCCTCGTGATGGGGTCAGTGTGGTGTCAGCCACGCCTCGTGATGGGGTCAGTCTGGTGTCAGCCTCGCCTCGTGATGGGGTCAGTCTGGTGTCAGCCTCGCCTCGTGATGGGGTCAGTCTGGTGTCAGCCTCACATCATGATGGTGTCAGTCTGGTGTCAGCCTCGACTCGTGATGGTGTCAGTCTTGTATCAGCCTCGCCTCGTGATGAGGTCAGTCTGGTGTCAGCCTCACATCATGATGGGGTCAGTCTGGTGTCAGCCTCGCCTTGTGATGGGGTCAGTCCGGTGTCAGCCTCGCCTCGTGATGGGGTTAGTCTGGTGTCAGCCTCGCCTCGTGATGGTGTCAGTCTGGTGTCAGCCTCGCCTCGTGATGGGGTCAGTCTGGTGTCAGTCTCGCCTAGTGATGGTGTCAGACTGGTGTCAGCCTCACATCATGATGGTGTCAGTCAGGTGTCAGCCTCGCCTCGTGATGGTGTCAGTCTGGTGTCAGCCTCGCCTCATGATGGTGTCAGTCTGGTGTCAGCATCGCCTCGTGATGGGGTCAGTCTGGTGTCAGCCTCACATCGTGATGGTGTCAGTCTGGTGTCAGCCTCGCCTCGTGATGGGGTCAGTCTGGAGTCAGCCTCACATCATGATGGGGTCAGTCTGGTGTCAGCCTCACCTCGTGATGGTGTCAGTCTGGTGTCAGCCTCGCCTAGTGATAGTGTCAGTCTGGTGTCAGCCTCGCCTCGTGATGGTGTCAGTCTGGTGTCAGCCTCGCCTCATGATGGTGTCAGTCAGGTGTCAGCTTCGACTAGTGATGGGGTCAGTCTGGTGTCAGCTTCACATCGTGATGGGGTCAGTCTGGTGTCAGCCTTACATCATGATGGGGTCAGTCTGGTGTCAGCCTCGCCTCGTGATGGGGTCAGTCTGGTGTCAGCCTCGCCTCGTGATGGTGTCAGTCTGGTGTCAGCCTCGCCTCGTGATGGTGTCAGTCTGGTGTCAGCCTCGCCTCGTGATGGTGTCAGTCTGGGGTCAGTCTCGCCTCGTGATGGGGTCAGTCTGGTGTCAGTCTCGCCTCGTGATGGGGTCAGTCTGGTGTCAGTCTCGCCTTGTGATGGGGTCAGTCTGGTGTCAGTCTCGCCTCGTGATGGTGTCAGTCTGGTATCAGCCTCGCCTCGTGATGGTGTCAGTCTGGTGTCAGCCTCGCTTCGTGATGGGGTCAGTCTGGTGTCAGTCTCGCCTCGTGATGGGGTCAGTCTGGTGTCAGCCTCTCCTCGTGATGGGGTCAGTCTGGTGTCATCCTCACATCATGATGGTGTCTGCCTGGTGTCAGCCTCGCCTCGTGATGGGGTCAGTCTTGTGTCAGCCTCACATCGTGATGGGGTCAGTCTGGTGTCAGTCTGGTGTCAGCCTAGCCTCGTGATGGGGTCAGTCTGGTGTCAGCCTCGCTAGTGATGGGGTCAGTCTGGAGTCAGCCTCACATCATGATAGTGTCAGTCTGGTGTCAGCCTTGCCTCGTGATGGTGTCAGTCTGGTGTCAGCCTCGCCTCGTGATGGGGTCAGTCTGGTGTCAGCCTCGCCTCGTGATGGTGTCAGTCTTGTGTCAGCCTCGCCTTGTGATGGGGTCAGTCTGGTGTCAGTCTCGCCTCGTGATGGGGTCAGTCTGGTGTCAGCCTTGCCTAGTGATGGGGTCAGTCTGGTGTCAGTCTCGCCTCGTGATGGGGTCAGTCTGGTGTCAGCCTCGCCTCGTGATGGTGTCAGTCTCGTGGCAGCCTCGCCTCGTGATGGGGTCAGTCTGGTGTCAGCCTCGCCTCGTGATTGGGTCAGTCTGGTGTCAGCCTCGCCTCTTGATGGGGTCAGTCTGGTGTCAGCCTCACATCGTGATGGTGTCAGTATGGTGTCAGCCTCGCGTCGTGATGGGGTCAGTCTGGTGTCAGCCTCGCCTCGTGATGGGGTCAGTCCGGTGTCAGTCTCGCCTGGTGATGGGGTCAGTCTGGTGTCATCCTCGCCTCGTGATGGGGTCAGTCTGGTGTCAGCCTCGCCTCGTGATGGGGTCAGTCTGGTGTCAGCCTAGCCTCATGATGGGGTCAGTCTGGTGTCAGCCTCACATCATGATGGTGTCAGTCTGGTGTCAGCCTCGCCTCGTGATGGGGTCAGTCTGGTGTCAGCCTAGCCTCATGATGGGGTCAGTCTGGTGTCAGCCTCGCCTAGTGATGGGGTCAGTCTGGTGTAAGCCTCGCCTAGTGATTGGGTCAGTCTGGTGTCAGCCTCGCCTCGTGATGGGGTCAGTCCGGTGTCAGCCTCGCCTAGTGATGGGGTCAGTCTGGTGTCAGTCTCGCCTCGTGATGGGGTCAGTCTGGTGTCAGCCTTGCCTAGTGATGGGGTCAGTCTGGTGTCAGTCTCGCCTCGTGATGGGGTCAGTCTGGTGTCAGCCTCGCCTCGTGATGGTGTCAGTCTCGTGGCAGCCTCGCCTCGTGATGGGGTCAGTCTGGTGTCAGCCTCGTCTCGTGATTGGGTCAGTCTGGTGTCAACCTCGCCTCTTGATGGGGTCAGTCTGGTGTCAGCCTCACATCGTGATGGTGTCAGTATGGTGTCAGCCTCGCGTCGTGATGGGGTCAGTCTGGTGTGAGCCTCGCCTGGTGATGGGGTCAGTCTGGTGTCAGCCTCGCCCGTGATGGGGTCAGTCTGGTGTCAGCCTCGCCTCGTGATGGTGTCAGTCTGGTGTCAGCCTCGCCTCGTGATGGGGTCAGTCTGGTGTCAGCCTCACATCATGATGGTGTCAGTCAGGTGTCAGCCTCGCCTCGTGATGGGTTCAGTGTGGTGTCAGCCACGCCTCGTGATGGGGTCAGTCTGGTGTCAGCCTCGCCTCGTGATGGGGTCAGTCTGGTGTCAGCCTCGCCTCGTGATGGGGTCAGTCTGGTGTCAGCCTCACATCATGATGGTGTCAGTCTAGTGTCAGCCTCGACTCGTGATGGTGTCAGTCTTGTATCAGCCTCGCCTCGTGATGAGGTCAGTCTGGTGTCAGCCTCACATCATGATGGGGTCAGTCTGGTGTCAGCCTCGCCTTGTGATGGGGTCAGTCCGGTGTCAGCCTCGCCTCGTGATGGGGTTAGTCTGGTGTCAGCCTCGCCTCGTGATGGTGTCAGTCTGGTGTCAGCCTCGCCTCGTGATGGGGTCAGTCTGGTGTCAGTCTCGCCTAGTGATGGTGTCAGACTGGTGTCAGCCTCACATCATGATGGTGTCAGTCAGGTGTCAGCCTCGCCTCGTGATGGTGTCAGTCTGGTGTCAGCCTCGCCTCATGATGGTGTCAGTCTGGTGTCAGCATCGCCTCGTGATGGGGTCAGTCTGGTGTCAGCCTCACATCGTGATGGTGTCAGTCTGGTGTCAGCCTCGCCTCGTGATGGGGTCAGTCTGGAGTCAGCCTCACATCATGATGGGGTCAGTCTGGTGTCAGCCTCACCTCGTGATGGTGTCAGTCTGGTGTCAGCCTCGCCTAGTGATAGTGTCAGTCTGGTGTCAGCCTCGCCTCGTGATGGTGTCAGTCTGGTGTCAGCCTCGCCTCATGATGGTGTCAGTCAGGTGTCAGCTTCGACTAGTGATGGGGTCAGTCTGGTGTCAGCTTCACATCGTGATGGGGTCAGTCTGGTGTCAGCCTTACATCATGATGGGGTCAGTCTGGTGTCAGCCTCGCCTCGTGATGGGGTCAGTCTGGTGTCAGCCTCGCCTCGTGATGGTGTCAGTCTGGTGTCAGCCTCGCCTCGTGATGGTGTCAGTCTGGTGTCAGCCTCGCCTCGTGATGGTGTCAGTCTGGGGTCAGTCTCGCCTCGTGATGGGGTCAGTCTGGTGTCAGTCTCGCCTCGTGATGGGGTCAGTCTGGTGTCAGTCTCGCCTTGTGATGGGGTCAGTCTGGTGTCAGTCTCGCCTCGTGATGGTGTCAGTCTGGTATCAGCCTCGCCTCGTGATGGTGTCAGTCTGGTGTCAGCCTCGCTTCGTGATGGGGTCAGTCTGGTGTCAGTCTCGCCTCGTGATGGGGTCAGTCTGGTGTCAGCCTCTCCTCGTGATGGGGTCAGTCTGGTGTCATCCTCACATCATGATGGTGTCTGCCTGGTGTCAGCCTCGCCTCGTGATGGGGTCAGTCTGGTGTCAGCCTCACATCGTGATGGGGTCAGTCTGGTGTCAGTCTGGTGTCAGCCTAGCCTCGTGATGGGGTCAGTCTGGTGTCAGCCTCGCTAGTGATGGGGTCAGTCTGGAGTCAGCCTCACATCATGATAGTGTCAGTCTGGTGTCAGCCTTGCCTCGTGATGGTGTCAGTCTGGTGTCAGCCTCGCCTCGTGATGGGGTCAGTCTGGTGTCAGCCTCGCCTCGTGATGGTGTCAGTCTTGTGTCAGCCTCGCCTTGTGATGGGGTCAGTCTGGTGTCAGTCTCGCCTCGTGATGGGGTCAGTCTGGTGTCAGCCTTGCCTAGTGATGGGGTCAGTCTGGTGTCAGTCTCGCCTCGTGATGGGGTCAGTCTGGTGTCAGCCTCGCCTCGTGATGGTGTCAGTCTCGTGGCAGCCTCGCCTCGTGATGGGGTCAGTCTGGTGTCAGCCTCGCCTCGTGATTGGGTCAGTCTGGTGTCAGCCTCGCCTCTTGATGGGGTCAGTCTGGTGTCAGCCTCACATCGTGATGGTGTCAGTATGGTGTCAGCCTCGCGTCGTGATGGGGTCAGTCTGGTGTCAGCCTCGCCTCGTGATGGGGTCAGTCCGGTGTCAGTCTCGCCTGGTGATGGGGTCAGTCTGGTGTCATCCTCGCCTCGTGATGGGGTCAGTCTGGTGTCAGCCTCGCCTCGTGATGGGGTCAGTCTGGTGTCAGCCTAGCCTCATGATGGGGTCAGTCTGGTGTCAGCCTCACATCATGATGGTGTCAGTCTGGTGTCAGCCTCGCCTCGTGATGGGGTCAGTCTGGTGTCAGCCTAGCCTCATGATGGGGTCAGTCTGGTGTCAGCCTCGCCTAGTGATGGGGTCAGTCTGGTGTAAGCCTCGCCTAGTGATTGGGTCAGTCTGGTGTCAGCCTCGCCTCGTGATGGGGTCAGTCCGGTGTCGGCCTCGCCTAGTGATGGGGTCAGTCTGTTGTCAGTCTCGCCTCGTGATGGGGTCAGTCTGGTGTCAGTCTCGCATCGTGATGGTGTCAGTCTGGTGTCAGCCTCGCGTCGTGATGGGGTCAGTCTGGTGTCAGCCTCGCCTCGTGATGGGGTCAGTCTGGTGTCAGTCTCGCCTCGTGATGGGGTCAGTCTGGTGTCAGCCTCGCCTCGTGATGGGGTCAGTCTGGTGTCAGCCTCGCCTCGTGATGGGGTCAGTCTGGTGTCAGTCTCGCCTCGTGATGGGGTCAGTCTGGTGTCAGCCTTGCCTCGTGATGGGGTCAGTCTGGTGTCAGCCTCACATCATGATGGTGTCAGTCTGGTGTCAGCCTCGCCTTGTGATGGGATCAGTCTGGTGTCAACCTCACATTGTGATGGGGTCAGTCTGGTGTCAGCCTTGCCTCGTGATGGGGTCAGTCTGGTGTCAGCCTCGCCTCGTGATGGGGTCAGTCTGGTGTCAGCCTCGCCTAGTGATGGGGTCAGTCTGGTGTCAGTCTCGCCTCGTGATGGGGTCAGTCTGGTGTCAGCCTTGCCTAGTGATGGGGTCAGTCTGGTGTCAGTCTCGCCTCGTGATGGGGTCAGTCTGGTGTCAGCCTCGCCTCGTGATGGTGTCAGTCTCGTGGCAGCCTCGCCTCGTGATGGGGTCAGTCTGGTGTCAGCCTCGCCTCGTGATGGTGTCAGTCTGGTGTCAGCCTCGCCTCGTGATGGGGTCAGTCTGGTGTCAGCCTCACATCATGATGGTGTCAGTCAGGTGTCAGCCTCGCCTCGTGATGGGGTCAGTGTGGTGTCAGCCACGCCTCGTGATGGGGTCAGTCTGGTGTCAGCCTCGCCTCGTGATGGGGTCAGTCTGGTGTCAGCCTCGCCTCGTGATGGGGTCAGTCTGGTGTCAGCCTCACATCATGATGGTGTCAGTCTGGTGTCAGCCTCGACTCGTGATGGTGTCAGTCTTGTATCAGCCTCGCCTCGTGATGAGGTCAGTCTGGTGTCAGCCTCACATCATGATGGGGTCAGTCTGGTGTCAGCCTCGCCTTGTGATGGGGTCAGTCCGGTGTCAGCCTCGCCTCGTGATGGGATCAGTCTGGTGTCAGCCTCACATCATGATGGGGTCAGTCTGGTGTGAGCCTCGCCTGGTGATGGGGTCAGTCTGGTGTCAGCCTCGCCCGTGACGGGGTCAGTCTGGTGTCAGCCTCACCTCGTGATGGGGTCAGTCTGGTGTCAACCTCGCCTCGTGATGGTGTCAGTCTGGTGTCAGCCTCGCCTCGTGATGGGGTTAGTCTGGTGTCAGCCTCGCCTCGTGATGGTGTCAGTCTGGTGTCAGCCTCGCCTCGTGATGGGGTCAGTCTGGTGTCAGTCTCGCCTAGTGATGGTGTCAGACTGGTGTCAGCCTCACATCATGATGGTGTCAGTCAGGTGTCAGCCTCGCCTCGTGATGGTGTCAGTCTGGTGTCAGCCTCGCCTCATGATGGTGTCAGTCTGGTGTCAGCATCGCCTCGTGATGGGGTCAGTCTGGTGTCAGCCTCACATCGTGATGGTGTCAGTCTGGTGTCAGCCTCGCCTCGTGATGGGGTCAGTCTGGAGTCAGCCTCACATCATGATGGGGTCAGTCTGGTGTCAGCCTCACCTCGTGATGGTGTCAGTCTGGTGTCAGCCTCGCCTAGTGATAGTGTCAGTCTGGTGTCAGCCTCGCCTCGTGATGGTGTCAGTCTGGTGTCATCCTCGCCTCATGATGGTGTCAGTCAGGTGTCAGCTTCGACTAGTGATGGGGTCAGTCTGGTGTCAGCTTCACATCGTGATGGGGTCAGTCTGTTGTCTGCCTTACATCATGATGGGGTCAGTCTGGTGTCAGCCTCGCCTCGTGATGGGGTCAGTCTGGTGTCAGCCTCGCCTCGTGATGGTGTCAGTCTGGTGTCAGCCTCGCCTCGTGATGGTGTCAGTCTGGTGTCAGCCTCGCCTCGTGATGGTGTCAGTCTGGGGTCAGTCTCGCCTCGTGATGGGGTCAGTCTGGTGTCAGTCTCGCCTCGTGATGGGGTCAGTCTGGTGTCAGTCTCGCCTTGTGATGGGGTCAGTCTGGTGTCAGTCTCGCCTCGTGATGGTGTCAGTCTGGTATCAGCCTCGCCTCGTGATGGTGTCAGTCTGGTGTCAGCCTCGCTTCGTGATGGGGTCAGTCTGGTGTCAGTCTCGCCTCGTGATGGGGTCAGTCTGGTGTCAGCCTCTCCTCGTGATGGGGTCAGTCTGGTGTCATCCTCACATCATGATGGTGTCTGCCTGGTGTCAGCCTCGCCTCGTGATGGGGTCAGTCTGGTGTCAGCCTCACATCGTGATGGGGTCAGTCTGGTGTCAGTCTGGTGTCAGCCTAGCCTCGTGATGGGGTCAGTCTGGTGTCAGCCTCGCTAGTGATGGGGTCAGTCTGGAGTCAGCCTCACATCATGATAGTGTCAGTCTGGTGTCAGCCTTGCCTCGTGATGGTGTCAGTCTGGTGTCAGCCTCGCCTCGTGATGGGGTCAGTCTGGTGTCAGCCTCGCCTCGTGATGGTGTCAGTCTTGTGTCAGCCTCGCCTTGTGATGGGGTCAGTCTGGTGTCAGTCTCGCCTCGTGATGGGGTCAGTCTGGTGTCAGCCTTGCCTAGTGATGGGGTCAGTCTGGTGTCAGTCTCGCCTCGTGATGGGGTCAGTCTGGTGTCAGTCTCGCCTCGTAATGGTGTCAGTCTGGTGTCAGCCTCGCCTCATGATGGGGTCAGTCTGGTGCCAGCCTCGCCTCTTGATGGGGTCAGTCTGGTGTCAGCCTCACATCGTGATGGTGTCAGTCTGGTGTCAGCCTCGGGTCGTGATGGGGTCAGTCTGGTGTCAGCCTCGCCTTGTGATGGTGTCAGTCTGGTGTCAGCCTCGCCTCGTGATAGGGTCAGTCCGGTGTCAGCCTAGCCTCGTGATGGGGTCAGTCTGGTGTCAGCCTCGCCTCGTGATGGGGTCAGTCTGGTGTCAGCCTCACATCATGATGGTGTCAGTCTGGTGTCAGCCTCGCCTCGTGATGGGGTCAGTCTGGTGTCAGCCTCGCCTCGTGATGGGGTCAGTCTGGTGTCAGCCTTGCCTCGTGATGGGGTCAGTCTGGTGTCAGCCTCGCCTAGTGATGGGGTCAGTCTGGTGTCAGTCTCGCCTGGTGATGGGGTCAGTCTGGTGTCATCCTCGCCTCGTGATGGGGTCAGTCTGGTGTCAGCCTCGCCTCGTGATGGGGTCAGTCTGGTGTCAGCCTAGCCTCATGATGGGGTCAGTCTGGTGTCAGCCTCACATCATGATGGTGTCAGTCTGGTGTCAGCCTTGCCTCGTGATGGGGTCAGTCTGGTGTCAGCTTTGCCTCGTGATGGTGTCAGTCTGGTGTCAGCCTCGCCTAGTGATGGGGTCAGTCTGGTGTAAGCCTCGCCTAGTGATTGGGTCAGTCTGGTGTCAGCCTCGCCTCGTGATGGGGTCAGTCCGGTGTCGGCCTCGCCTCGTGATGGGGTCAGTCTGTTGTCAGTCTCGCCTCGTGATGGGGTCAGTCTGGTGTCAGTCTCGCATCGTGATGGTGTCAGTCTGGTGTCAGCCTCGCGTCGTGATGGGGTCAGTCTGGTGTCAGCCTCGCCTCGTGATGGGGTCAGTCTGGTGTCAGTCTCGCCTCGTGATGGGGTCAGTCTGGTGTCAGCCTCGCCTCGTGATGGGGTCAGTCTGGTGTCAGCCTCGCCTCGTGATGGGGTCAGTCTGGTGTCAGTCTCGCCTCGTGATGGGGTCAGTCTGGTGTCAGCCTTGCCTCGTGATGGGGTCAGTCTGGTGTCAGCCTCACATCATGATGGTGTCAGTCTGGTGTCAGCCTCGCCTCGTGATGGGGTCAGTCTGGTGTCAGCCTCACATCATGATGGTGTCAGTCTGGTGTCAGCCTCGCCTCATGATGGTGTCAGTCTGGTGTCAGCCTCGCCTCGTGATGGGGTCAGTCTGGTGTCAGTCTCGCCTCGTGATGGGGTCAGTCTGGTGTCAGCCTCGCCTCGTGACGGGGTCAGTCTGGTGTCAGCCTCACATCATGATGGTGTCAGTCAGGTGTCAGCCTCGCCTCGTGATGGGGTCAGTCTGGTGTCAGACTCGCCTCGTGAGGGGGTCAGTCTGGTGTCAGCCTCGCCTCGTGATGGGGTCAGTCTGGTGTCAGCCTTGCCTCGTGATGGTGACAGTTTGGTGTCAGCCTCGCCTAGTGATAGGGTCAGTCTGGTTTCAGCCTCGCCTCGTGATGGGGTCAGTCTGGTGTCAGCCTCACATCATGATGGGGTCACTCTGGTGTCAGCCTCGCCTCGTGATGGGGTCAGTCTGGTGTCAGCCTCACATCATGATGGGGTCAGTCTGGTTTCAGCCTCGCCTCGTGATGGTGTCAGTCTGGTGTCAGCCTCACATCATGATGGGGTCAGTCTGGTGTCAGCCTCGCCTTGTGATGGGGTCAGTCTGATGTAAGCCTCGCCTAGTGATGGGGTCAGTCTGGTGTAAGCCTCACATCATAATGGTGTCAGTCTGGTGTCAGCCTCGCCCCATGATGGGGTCAGTCTGGTGTCAGTCTTGCCTCGTGATTTGGTCAGTCTGGTGTCAGCCTCGCCCCGTGATGGGGTCAGTCTGGTGTCAGCCTTGCCTCGTGATGGTGTCAGTCTGGTGTCAGCCTCACCTAGTGATAGGGTCAGTCTGGTTTCAGCCTCGCCTCGTGATTGGGTCAGTCTGGTGTCAGCCTCTCCTCGTGATGGGGTCAGTCTGGTGTCAGCCTCACATCATGATGGGGTCAGTCTGGTGTCAGTCTCGCCACGTGATGGGGTCAGTCTGGTGTCAGCCTCGCCTCGTGATGGGGTCAGTCTATTGTCAGCCACGCCTCGTGATGGGGTCAGTCTGGTGTTAGCCTCACATCATGATGGTGTCAGTCAGGTGTCAGCCTCGCCTCGTGATGGGGTCAGTCTGGTGTCAGCCTCGCCTCGTGATGGGGTCAGTCTGGTGTCAGCCTCGCCTCGTGATGGTGTCAGTCTGGTGTCAGTCTCGCCTCGTGATGGTGTCAGTCTGGTGTCAGCCTCGCCTCGTGATGGGGTCAGTCTGGTGTCAGCCTCGCCTCGTGATGGGGTCAGTCTGGTGTCAGCCTCACCTCTTGATGGGGTCAGTCTGGTGTCAGCCTCGCCTCGTGATGGGGTCAGTCTGGTGTCATCCTCGCCTCATGATGGGGTCAGTCTGGTGTCAGCCTCGCCTCGTGATGGTGTCAGTCTCTCCTCGTGATGGTGTCAGTCTGGTGTCAGCCTCGCCTCGTGATGGTGTCAGTCTGGTGTCAGCCTCGCCTCGTGATGGGGTCAGTCTGGTGTCAGCCTCTACTAGTGATGGGGTCAGTCTGGTGTCAGCCTCAACTCGTGATGGGGTCATTCTGGTGTCAGCCTCGCCTCGTGATGGGGTCAGTCTGGTGTCAGTCTCGCCTCGTGATGGGGTCAGTCTGGTGTCAGCCTCGCCTAGTGATGGGGTCAGTCTGGTGTCAGTCTCGCCTTGTGATGGGGTCAGTCTGGTGTCAGCCTCGCCTCGTGATGGGGTCAGTCTGTTGTCAGCCATGCCTCGTGATGGGGTCAGTCTGATGTCAGCCTCGCCTCGTGATGGGGTCAGTCTGGTGTCAGCCTCACCTCGTGATGGGGTCAGTCTGGTGTTAGCCTCACATCATGATGGTGTCAGTCAGGTGTCAGCCTCGCCTCGTGATGGGGTAAGTCTGGTGTCAGTCTCGCCTCGTGATTGGGTCAGTCTGGTGTCAGCCTCGCCTCGTGATGGTGTCAGTCTGGTGTCAGTCTCGCCTCGTGATGGTGTCAGTCTGGTGTCAGCCTCGCCTCGTGATGGTGTCAGTCTGGTGTCAGCCTCGCCTCGTGATGGGGTCAGTCTGGTGTCAGCCTCGCCTCGTGATGGTGTCAGTCTGGTGTCAGTCTCGCCTCGTGATGGTGTCAGTCTGGTGTCAGTCTCGCCTTGTGATGGTGTCAGTCTGGTATCAGCCTCACTTCGTGATGGGGTCAGTCTGGTGTCAGCCTCACATCATGATGGTGTCAGTCTGGTGTCAGCCTTGCCTCGTGATTGGGTCAGTCTGGTGTCAGCCTCGCCTCGTGATGGGGCCAGTCTGGTGTCAGCCTCACATCATGATGGTGTCAGTCTGGTGTCAGCCTCGCCTCGTGATGGTGTCAGTCTGGTGTCAGCCTTGCCTCGTGATGGTGTCAGTCTGGTGTCAGCCTTGTCTCGTGATGGGGTCAGTAAGGTGTCAGCCTTGCTTCGTGATGGGGTCAGTCTGGTGTCAGTCTCGCCTCGTGATGGGGTCAGTCTGGTGTCAGCCTCGCCTAGTGATGGGGTCAGTCTGGTGTCAGTCTCGCCTTGTGATGGGGTCAGTCTGGTGTCAGCCTCGCCTCGTGATGGGGTCAGTCTGGTGTCAGCCTCACATCATGATGGGTTCAGTCTGGTGCCAGTCTCGCCTCGTGATGGTGTCAGTCTGGTGTCAGCCTCGCCTCGTGATGGGGTCAGTCTGGTGTCAGCCTCGCCTCGTGATGGGGTCAGTCTGGTGTCAGCCTCGCCTCTTGATGGGGTCAGTCTGGTGTCAGCCTCGCCTCGTGATGGGGTCAGTCTGGTGTCATCCTCGCCTCATGATGGGGTCAGTCTGGTGTCAGCCTCGCCTCGTGATGGTGTCAGTCTCTCCTCGTGATGGTGTCAGTCTGGTGTCAGCCTCGCCTCGTGATGGTGTCAGTCTGGTGTCAGCCTCGCCTCGTGATGGGGTCAGTCTGGTGTCAGCCTCTCCTAGTGATGGGGTCAGTCTGGTGTCAGCCTCAACTCGTGATGGGGTCATTCTGGTGTCAGCCTCGCCTCGTGATGGGGTCAGTCTGGTGTCAGCCTCGCCTAGTGATGGGGTCAGTCTGGTGTCAGTCTCGCCTCGTGATGGGGTCAGTCTGGTGTCAGCCTTGCCTAGTGATGGGGTCAGTCTGGTGTCAGTCTCGCCTCGTGATGGGGTTAGTCTGGTGTCAGCCTCGCCTCGTGATGGTGTCAGTCTCGTGGCAGCCTCGCCTCGTGATGGGGTCAGTCTGGTGTCAGCCTCGTCTCGTGATTGGGTCAGTCTGGTGTCAACCTCGCCTCTTGATGGGGTCAGTCTGGTGTCAGCCTCACATCGTGATGGTGTCAGTATGGTGTCAGCCTCGCGTCGTGATGGGGTCAGTCTGGTGTGAGCCTCGCCTGGTGATGGGGTCAGTCTGGTGTCAGCCTCGCCCGTGATGGGGTCAGTCTGGTGTCAGCCTCGCCTCGTGATGGTGTCAGTCTGGTGTCAGCCTCGCCTCGTGATGGGGTCAGTCTGGTGTCAGCCTCACATCATGATGGTGTCAGTCAGGTGTCAGCCTCGCCTCGTGATGGGGTCAGTGTGGTGTCAGCCACGCCTCGTGATGGGGTCAGTCTGGTGTCAGCCTCGCCTCGTGATGGGGTCAGTCTGGTGTCAGTCTCGCCTCGTGATGGTGTCAGTCTGGTGTCAGTCTCGCCTTGTGATGGTGTCAGTCTGGTATCAGCCTCACTTCGTGATGGGGTCAGTCTGGTGTCAGCCTCACATCATGATGGTGTCAGTCTGGTGTCAGCCTTGCCTCGTGATTGGGTCAGTCTGGTGTCAGCCTCGCCTCGTGATGGGGCCAGTCTGGTGTCAGCCTCACATCATGATGGTGTCAGTCTGGTGTCAGCCTCGCCTCGTGATGGTGTCAGTCTGGTGTCAGCCTTGCCTCGTGATGGTGTCAGTCTGGTGTCAGCCTTGTCTCGTGATGGGGTCAGTAAGGTGTCAGCCTTGCTTCGTGATGGGGTCAGTCTGGTGTCAGTCTCGCCTCGTGATGGGGTCAGTCTGGTGTCAGCCTCGCCTAGTGATGGGGTCAGTCTGGTGTCAGTCTCGCCTTGTGATGGGGTCAGTCTGGTGTCAGCCTCGCCTCGTGATGGGGTCAGTCTGGTGTCAGCCT
Source organism: Staurois parvus (assembly GCF_062004578.1). NCBI lineage: Eukaryota > Metazoa > Chordata > Amphibia > Anura > Ranidae > Staurois > Staurois parvus. The sequence goes on along the minus strand of NW_028319758.1, from coordinate 526,972 downwards.
CACATCATGATGGGTTCAGTCTGGTGCCAGTCTCGCCTCGTGATGGTGTCAGTCTGGTGTCAGCCTCGCCTCGTGATGGGGTCAGTCTGGTGTCAGCCTCGCCTCGTGATGGGGTCAGTCTGGTGTCAGCCTCGCCTCTTGATGGGGTCAGTCTGGTGTCAGCCTCGCCTCGTGATGGGGTCAGTCTGGTGTCATCCTCGCCTCATGATGGGGTCAGTCTGGTGTCAGCCTCGCCTCGTGATGGTGTCAGTCTCTCCTCGTGATGGTGTCAGTCTGGTGTCAGCCTCGCCTCGTGATGGTGTCAGTCTGGTGTCAGCCTCGCCTCGTGATGGGGTCAGTCTGGTGTCAGCCTCTCCTAGTGATGGGGTCAGTCTGGTGTCAGCCTCAACTCGTGATGGGGTCATTCTGGTGTCAGCCTCGCCTCGTGATGGGGTCAGTCTGGTGTCAGCCTCGCCTAGTGATGGGGTCAGTCTGGTGTCAGTCTCGCCTCGTGATGGGGTCAGTCTGGTGTCAGCCTTGCCTAGTGATGGGGTCAGTCTGGTGTCAGTCTCGCCTCGTGATGGGGTCAGTCTGGTGTCAGCCTCGCCTCGTGATGGTGTCAGTCTCGTGGCAGCCTCGCCTCGTGATGGGGTCAGTCTGGTGTCAGCCTCGTCTCGTGATTGGGTCAGTCTGGTGTCAACCTCGCCTCTTGATGGGGTCAGTCTGGTGTCAGCCTCACATCGTGATGGTGTCAGTATGGTGTCAGCCTCGCGTCGTGATGGGGTCAGTCTGGTGTGAGCCTCGCCTGGTGATGGGGTCAGTCTGGTGTCAGCCTCGCCCGTGATGGGGTCAGTCTGGTGTCAGCCTCGCCTCGTGATGGTGTCAGTCTGGTGTCAGCCTCGCCTCGTGATGGGGTCAGTCTGGTGTCAGCCTCACATCATGATGGTGTCAGTCAGGTGTCAGCCTCGCCTCGTGATGGGGTCAGTGTGGTGTCAGCCACGCCTCGTGATGGGGTCAGTCTGGTGTCAGCCTCGCTTCGTGATGGGGTCAGTCTGGTGTCAGCCTCGCCTCGTGATGGGGTCAGTCTGGTGTCAGCCTCACATCATGATGGTGTCAGTCTGGTGTCAGCCTCGACTCGTGATGGTGTCAGTCTTGTATCAGCCTCGCCTCGTGATGAGGTCAGTCTGGTGTCAGCCTCACATCATGATGGGGTCAGTCTGGTGTCAGCCTCGCCTTGTGATGGGGTCAGTCCGGTGTCAGCCTCGCCTCGTGATGGGATCAGTCTGGTGTCAGCCTCACATCATGATGGGGTCAGTCTGGTGTGAGCCTCGCCTGGTGATGGGGTCAGTCTGGTGTCAGCCTCGCCCGTGACGGGGTCAGTCTGGTGTCAGCCTCACCTCGTGATGGGGTCAGTCTGGTGTCAACCTCGCCTCGTGATGGTGTCAGTCTGGTGTCAGCCTCGCCTCGTGATGGGGTTAGTCTGGTGTCAGCCTCGCCTCGTGATGGTGTCAGTCTGGTGTCAGCCTCGCCTCGTGATGGGGTCAGTCTGGTGTCAGTCTCGCCTAGTGATGGTGTCAGACTGGTGTCAGCCTCACATCATGATGGTGTCAGTCAGGTGTCAGCCTCGCCTCGTGATGGTGTCAGTCTGGTGTCAGCCTCGCCTCATGATGGTGTCAGTCTGGTGTCAGCATCGCCTCGTGATGGGGTCAGTCTGGTGTCAGCCTCACATCGTGATGGTGTCAGTCTGGTGTCAGCCTCGCCTCGTGATGGGGTCAGTCTGGAGTCAGCCTCACATCATGATGGGGTCAGTCTGGTGTCAGCCTCACCTCGTGATGGTGTCAGTCTGGTGTCAGCCTCGCCTAGTGATAGTGTCAGTCTGGTGTCAGCCTCGCCTCGTGATGGTGTCAGTCTGGTGTCATCCTCGCCTCATGATGGTGTCAGTCAGGTGTCAGCTTCGACTAGTGATGGGGTCAGTCTGGTGTCAGCTTCACATCGTGATGGGGTCAGTCTGGTGTCAGCCTTACATCATGATGGGGTCAGTCTGGTGTCAGCCTCGCCTCGTGATGGGGTCAGTCTGGTGTCAGCCTCGCCTCGTGATGGTGTCAGTCTGGTGTCAGCCTCGCCTCGTGATGGTGTCAGTCTGGTGTCAGCCTCGCCTCGTGATGGTGTCAGTCTGGGGTCAGTCTCGCCTCGTGATGGGGTCAGTCTGGTGTCAGTCTCGCCTCGTGATGGGGTCAGTCTGGTGTCAGTCTCGCCTTGTGATGGGGTCAGTCTGGTGTCAGTCTCGCCTCGTGATGGTGTCAGTCTGGTATCAGCCTCGCCTCGTGATGGTGTCAGTCTGGTGTCAGCCTCGCTTCGTGATGGGGTCAGTCTGGTGTCAGTCTCGCCTCGTGATGGGGTCAGTCTGGTGTCAGCCTCTCCTCGTGATGGGGTCAGTCTGGTGTCATCCTCACATCATGATGGTGTCTGCCTGGTGTCAGCCTCGCCTCGTGATGGGGTCAGTCTGGTGTCAGCCTCACATCGTGATGGGGTCAGTCTGGTGTCAGTCTGGTGTCAGCCTAGCCTCGTGATGGGGTCAGTCTGGTGTCAGCCTCGCTAGTGATGGGGTCAGTCTGGAGTCAGCCTCACATCATGATAGTGTCAGTCTGGTGTCAGCCTTGCCTCGTGATGGTGTCAGTCTGGTGTCAGCCTCGCCTCGTGATGGGGTCAGTCTGGTGTCAGCCTCGCCTCGTGATGGTGTCAGTCTTGTGTCAGCCTCGCCTTGTGATGGGGTCAGTCTGGTGTCAGTCTCGCCTCGTGATGGGGTCAGTCTGGTGTCAGCCTTGCCTAGTGATGGGGTCAGTCTGGTGTCAGTCTCGCCTCGTGATGGGGTCAGTCTGGTGTCAGTCTCGCCTCGTAATGGTGTCAGTCTGGTGTCAGCCTCGCCTCATGATGGGGTCAGTCTGGTGCCAGCCTCGCCTCTTGATGGGGTCAGTCTGGTGTCAGCCTCACATCGTGATGGTGTCAGTCTGGTGTCAGCCTCGCGTCGTGATGGGGTCAGTCTGGTGTCAGCCTCGCCTTGTGATGGTGTCAGTCTGGTGTCAGCCTCGCCTCGTGATAGGGTCAGTCCGGTGTCAGCCTAGCCTCGTGATGGGGTCAGTCTGGTGTCAGCCTCGCCTCGTGATGGGGTCAGTCTGGTGTCAGCCTCACATCATGATGGTGTCAGTCTGGTGTCAGCCTCGCCTCGTGATGGGGTCAGTCTGGTGTCAGCCTCGCCTCGTGATGGGGTCAGTCTGGTGTCAGCCTTGCCTCGTGATGGGGTCAGTCTGGTGTCAGCCTCGCCTAGTGATGGGGTCAGTCTGGTGTCAGTCTCGCCTGGTGATGGGGTCAGTCTGGTGTCATCCTCGCCTCGTGATGGGGTCAGTCTGGTGTCAGCCTCGCCTCGTGATGGGGTCAGTCTGGTGTCAGCCTAGCCTCATGATGGGGTCAGTCTGGTGTCAGCCTCACATCATGATGGTGTCAGTCTGGTGTCAGCCTTGCCTCGTGATGGGGTCAGTCTGGTGTCAGCTTTGCCTCGTGATGGTGTCAGTCTGGTGTCAGCCTCGCCTAGTGATGGGGTCAGTCTGGTGTAAGCCTCGCCTAGTGATTGGGTCAGTCTGGTGTCAGCCTCGCCTCGTGATGGGGTCAGTCCGGTGTCGGCCTCGCCTCGTGATGGGGTCAGTCTGTTGTCAGTCTCGCCTCGTGATGGGGTCAGTCTGGTGTCAGTCTCGCATCGTGATGGTGTCAGTCTGGTGTCAGCCTCGCGTCGTGATGGGGTCAGTCTGGTGTCAGCCTCGCCTCGTGATGGGGTCAGTCTGGTGTCAGTCTCGCCTCGTGATGGGGTCAGTCTGGTGTCAGCCTTGCCTCGTGATGGGGTCAGTCTGGTGTCAGCCTCACATCATGATGGTGTCAGTCTGGTGTCAGCCTCGCCTCGTGATGGGGTCAGTCTGGTGTCAGCCTCACATCATGATGGTGTCAGTCTGGTGTCAGCCTCGCCTCATGATGGTGTCAGTCTGGTGTCAGCCTCGCCTCGTGATGGGGTCAGTCTGGTGTCAGTCTCGCCTCGTGATGGGGTCAGTCTGGTGTCAGCCTCGCCTCGTGACGGGGTCAGTCTGGTGTCAGCCTCACATCATGATGGTGTCAGTCAGGTGTCAGCCTCGCCTCGTGATGGGGTCAGTCTGGTGTCAGACTCGCCTCGTGAGGGGGTCAGTCTGGTGTCAGCCTCGCCTCGTGATGGGGTCAGTCTGGTGTCAGCCTTGCCTCGTGATGGTGACAGTTTGGTGTCAGCCTCGCCTAGTGATAGGGTCAGTCTGGTTTCAGCCTCGCCTCGTGATGGGGTCAGTCTGGTGTCAGCCTCACATCATGATGGGGTCACTCTGGTGTCAGCCTCGCCTCGTGATGGGGTCAGTCTGGTGTCAGCCTCACATCATGATGGGGTCAGTCTGGTTTCAGCCTCGCCTCGTGATGGTGTCAGTCTGGTGTCAGCCTCACATCATGATGGGGTCAGTCTGGTGTCAGCCTCGCCTTGTGATGGGGTCAGTCTGATGTAAGCCTCGCCTAGTGATGGGGTCAGTCTGGTGTAAGCCTCACATCATAATGGTGTCAGTCTGGTGTCAGCCTCGCCCCGTGATGGGGTCAGTCTGGTGTCAGTCTTGCCTCGTGATTTGGTCAGTCTGGTGTCAGCCTCGCCCCGTGATGGGGTCAGTCTGGTGTCAGCCTTGCCTCGTGATGGTGTCAGTCTGGTGTCAGCCTCACCTAGTGATAGGGTCAGTCTGGTTTCAGCCTCGCCTCGTGATTGGGTCAGTCTGGTGTCAGCCTCTCCTCGTGATGGGGTCAGTCTGGTGTCAGCCTCACATCATGATGGGGTCAGTCTGGTGTCAGTCTCGCCACGTGATGGGGTCAGTCTGGTGTCAGCCTCGCCTCGTGATGGGGTCAGTCTATTGTCAGCCACGCCTCGTGATGGGGTCAGTCTGGTGTAAGCCTCACATCATGAAGGTGTCAGTCTGGAGTCAGCCTCGCCTCGTGATGAGGTCAGTCTGGTGTCAGGCTCACCTCGTGATGGGGTCAGTCTGGTGTTAGCCTCACATCATGATGGTGTCAGTCAGGTGTCAGCCTCGCCTCGTGATGGGGTCAGTCTGGTGTCAGCCTCGCCTCGTGATGGGGTCAGTCTGGTGTCAGCCTCGCCTCGTGATGGTGTCAGTCTGGTGTCAGTCTCGCCTCGTGATGGTGTCAGTCTGGTGTCAGCCTCGCCTCGTGATGGGGTCAGTCTGGTGTCAGCCTCGCCTCGTGATGGGGTCAGTCTGGTGTCAGCCTCACCTCTTGATGGGGTCAGTCTGGTGTCAGCCTCGCCTCGTGATGGGGTCAGTCTGGTGTCATCCTCGCCTCATGATGGGGTCAGTCTGGTGTCAGCCTCGCCTCGTGATGGTGTCAGTCTCTCCTCGTGATGGTGTCAGTCTGGTGTCAGCCTCGCCTCGTGATGGTGTCAGTCTGGTGTCAGCCTCGCCTCGTGATGGGGTCAGTCTGGTGTCAGCCTCTACTAGTGATGGGGTCAGTCTGGTGTCAGCCTCAACTCGTGATGGGGTCATTCTGGTGTCAGCCTCGCCTCGTGATGGGGTCAGTCTGGTGTCAGTCTCGCCTCGTGATGGGGTCAGTCTGGTGTCAGCCTCGCCTAGTGATGGGGTCAGTCTGGTGTCAGTCTCGCCTTGTGATGGGGTCAGTCTGGTGTCAGCCTCGCCTCGTGATGGGGTCAGTCTATTGTCAGCCACGCCTCGTGATGGGGTCAGTCTGATGTCAGCCTCGCCTCGTGATGGGGTCAGTCTGGTGTCAGCCTCACCTCGTGATGGGGTCAGTCTGGTGTTAGCCTCACATCATGATGGTGTCAGTCAGGTGTCAGCCTCGCCTCGTGATGGGGTAAGTCTGGTGTCAGTCTCGCCTCGTGATTGGGTCAGTCTGGTGTCAGCCTCGCCTCGTGATGGTGTCAGTCTGGTGTCAGTCTCGCCTCGTGATGGTGTCAGTCTGGTGTCAGCCTCGCCTCGTGATGGTGTCAGTCTGGTGTCAGCCTCGCCTCGTGATGGGGTCAGTCTGGTGTCAGCCTCGCCTCGTGATGGTGTCAGTCTGGTGTCAGTCTCGCCTCGTGATGGTGTCAGTCTGGTGTCAGTCTCGCCTTGTGATGGTGTCAGTCTGGTATCAGCCTCACTTCGTGATGGGGTCAGTCTGGTGTCAGCCTCACATCATGATGGTGTCAGTCTGGTGTCAGCCTTGCCTCGTGATTGGGTCAGTCTGGTGTCAGCCTCGCCTCGTGATGGGGCCAGTCTGGTGTCAGCCTCACATCATGATGGTGTCAGTCTGGTGTCAGCCTCGCCTCGTGATGGTGTCAGTCTGGTGTCAGCCTTGCCTCGTGATGGTGTCAGTCTGGTGTCAGCCTTGTCTCGTGATGGGGTCAGTCAGGTGTCAGCCTTGCTTCGTGATGGGGTCAGTCTGGTGTCAGTCTCGCCTCGTGATGGGGTCAGTCTGGTGTCAGCCTCGCCTAGTGATGGGGTCAGTCTGGTGTCAGTCTCGCCTTGTGATGGGGTCAGTCTGGTGTCAGCCTCGCCTCGTGATGGGGTCAGTCTGGTGTCAGCCTCGCCCCGTGATGGGGTCAGTCTGGTGTCAGCCTTGCCTCGTGATGGTGTCAGTCTGGTGTCAGCCTCACCTAGTGATAGGGTCAGTCTGGTGTCAGCCTCGCCCCGTGATGGGGTCAGTCTGGTGTCAGCCTTGCCTCGTGATGGTGTCAGTCTGGTGTCAGCCTCACCTAGTGATAGGGTCAGTCTGGTTTCAGCCTCGCCTCGTGATTGGGTCAGTCTGGTGTCAGCCTCTCCTCGTGATGGGGTCAGTCTGGTGTCAGCCTCACATCATGATGGGGTCAGTCTGGTGTCAGTCTCGCCTCGTGATGGTGTCAGTCTGGTGTCAGCCTCGCCTCGTGATGGGGTCAGTCTGGTGTAAGCCTCACATCATGATGGTGTCAGTCTGGAGTCAGCCTCGCCTCGTGATGAGGTCAGTCTGGTGTCAGCCTCACATCATGATGGTGTCAGTCTGGTGTCAGCCTCGCCTAGTGATGGGGTCAGTCTGGTGTCAGCCTCACATCATGATGGGTTCAGTCTGGTGCCAGTCTCGCCTCGTGATGGTGTCAGTCTGGTGTCAGCCTCGCCTCGTGATGGGGTCAGTCTGGTGTCAGCCTCGCCTCGTGATGGGGTCAGTCTGGTGTCAGCCTCGCCTCTTGATGGGGTCAGTCTGGTGTCAGCCTCGCCTCGTGATGGGGTCAGTCTGGTGTCATCCTCGCCTCATGATGGGGTCAGTCTGGTGTCAGCCTCGCCTCGTGATGGTGTCAGTCTCTCCTCGTGATGGTGTCAGTCTGGTGTCAGCCTCGCCTCGTAGATGGTGTCAGTCTGGTGTCAGCCTCGCCTCGTGATGGGGTCAGTCTGGTGTCAGCCTCTCCTAGTGATGGGGTCAGTCTGGTGTCAGCCTCAACTCGTGATGGGGTCATTCTGGTGTCAGCCTCGCCTCGTGATGGGGTCAGTCTGGTGTCAGTCTCGCCTCGTGATGGGGTCAGTCTGGTGTCAGCCTCGCCTAGTGATGGGGTCAGTCTGGTGTCAGTCTCGCCACGTGATGGGGTCAGTCTGGTGTCAGCCTCGCCTCGTGATGGGGTCAGTCTATTGTCAGCCACGCCTCGTGATGGGGTCAGTCTGGTGTCAGCCTCGCCTCGTGATGGGGTCAGTCTGGTGTCAGGCTCACCTCGTGATGGGGTCAGTCTGGTGTTAGCCTCACATCATGATGGTGTCAGTCAGGTGTCAGCCTCGCCTCGTGATGGGGTCAGTCTGGTGTCAGCCTCGCCTCGTGATGGGGTCAGTCTGGTGTCAGCCTCGCCTCGTGATGGTGTCAGTCTGGTGTCAGTCTCGCCTCGTGATGGTGTCAGTCTGGTGTCAGCCTCGCCTCGTGATGGGGTCAGTCTGGTGTCAGCCTCGCCTCGTGATGGGGTCAGTCTGGTGTCAGCCTCACCTCTTGATGGGGTCAGTCTGGTGTCAGCCTCGCCTCGTGATGGGGTCAGTCTGGTGTCATCCTCGCCTCATGATGGGGTCAGTCTGGTGTCAGCCTCGCCTCGTGATGGTGTCAGTCTCTCCTCGTGATGGTGTCAGTCTGGTGTCAGCCTCGCCTCGTGATGGTGTCAGTCTGGTTTCAGCCTCGCCTCGTGATGGGGTCAGTCTGGTGTCAGCCTCTACTAGTGATGGGGTCAGTCTGGTGTCAGCCTCAACTCGTGATGGGGTCATTCTGGTGTCAGCCTCGCCTCGTGAATGGGTCAGTCTGGTGTCAGTCTCGCCTCGTGATGGGGTCAGTCTGGTGTCAGCCTCGCCTAGTGATGGGGTCAGTCTGGTGTCAGTCTCGCCTTGTGATGGGGTCATTCTGGTGTCAGCCTCGCCTCGTGATGGGGTCAGTCTATTGTCAGCCACGCCTCGTGATGGGGTCAGTCTGGTGTCAGCCTCGCCTCGTGATGGGGTCAGTCTGGTGTCAGCCTCACCTCGTGATGGGGTCAGTCTGGTGTTAGCCTCACATCATGATGGTGTCAGTCAGGTGTCAGCCTCGCCTCGTGATGGGGTAAGTCTGGTGTCAGTCTCGCCTCGTGATGGGGTCAGTCTGGTGTCAGCCTCGCCTCGTGATGGTGTCAGTCTGGTGTCAGTCTCGCCTCGTGATGGTGTCAGTCTGGTGTCAGCCTCGCCTCGTGATGGTGTCAGTCTGGTGTCAGCCTCGCCTCGTGATGGGGTCAGTCTGGTGTCAGCCTCGCCTCGTGATGGTGTCAGTCTGGTGTCAGTCTCGCCTCGTGATGGTGTCAGTCTGGTGTCAGTCTCGCCTTGTGATGGTGTCAGTCTGGTATCAGCCTCACTTCGTGATGTGGTCAGTCTGGTGTCAGCCTCACATCATGATGGTGTCAGTCTGGTGTCAGCCTTGCCTCGTGATTGGGTCAGTCTGGTGTCAGCCTCGACTCGTGATGGGGTCAGTCTGGTGTCAGCCTCGCCTCGTGATGGGGCCAGTCTGGTGTCAGCCTCACATCATGATGGTGTCAGTCTGGTGTCAGCCTCGCCTCGTGATGGTGTCAGTCTGGTGTCAGCCTTGCCTCGTGATGGTGTCAGTCTGGTGTCAGCCTTGTCTCGTGATGGGGTCAGTCAGGTGTCAGCCTCGCTTCGTGATGGGGTCAGTCTGGTGTCAGTCTCGCCTCGTGATGGGGTCAGTCTGGTGTCAGCCTCGCCTAGTGATGGGGTCAGTCTGGTGTCAGTCTCGCCTTGTGATGGGGTCAGTCTGGTGTCAGCCTCGCCTCGTGATGGGGTCAGTCTATTGTCAGCCACGCCTCGTGATGGGGTCAGTCTGGTGTCAGCCTCGCCTCGTGATGGGGTCAGTCTGGTGTCAGCCTCACCTCGTGATGGGGTCAGTCTGGTGTTAGCCTCACATCATGATGGTGTCAGTCAGGTGTCAGCCTCGCCTCGTGATGGGGTAAGTCTGGTGTCAGTCTCGCCTCGTGATGGGGTCAGTCTGGTGTCAGCCTCGCCTCGTGATGGTGTCAGTCTGGTGTCAGTCTCGCCTCGTGATGGTGTCAGTCTGGTGTCAGCCTCGCCTCGTGATGGTGTCAGTCTGGTGTCAGCCTCGCCTCGTGATGGGGTCAGTCTGGTGTCAGCCTCGCCTCGTGATGGTGTCAGTCTGGTGTCAGTCTCGCCTCGTGATGGTGTCAGTCTGGTGTCAGTCTCGCCTTGTGATGGTGTCAGTCTGGTATCAGCCTCACTTCGTGATGGGGTCAGTCTGGTGTCAGCCTCACATCATGATGGTGTCAGTCTGGTGTCAGCCTTGCCTCGTGATTGGGTCAGTCTGGTGTCAGCCTCGACTCGTGATGGGGTCAGTCTGGTGTCAGCCTCGCCTCGTGATGGGGCCAGTCTGGTGTCAGCCTTGTCTCGTGATGGGGTCAGTCAGGTGTCAGCCTCGCTTCGTGATGGGGTCAGTCTGGTGTCAGCCTCGCCTCGTGATGGTGTCAGTCTGGTGTCAGCCTTGCCTCGTGATGGTGTCAGTCTGGTGTCAGCCTTGTCTCGTGATGGGGTCAGTCAGGTGTCAGCCTCGCTTCGTGATGGGGTCAGTCTGGTGTCAGCCTCGCCTCGTGATGGGGTCAGTCTGGTGTCAGCCTCGCCTCGTGATGGTGTCAGTCTGGTGTCAGTTTCTCCTCGTGATGGGGTCAGTCTGGTGTCAGCCTCACATCATGATGGTGTCAGTCTGGTGTCAGCCTCGCCTCGTGATGGGGTCAGTTTGGTGTCAGCTTCGCCTCGTGATGGGGTCAGTCTGGTGTCAGCCTCTCCCCGTGATGGGGTCAGTCTGGTGTAAGCCTCGCCTAGTGATGGGGTCAGTCTGGTGTCAGCCTCGCCTCGTGATGGGGTCAGTCTGGTGTCAGCCTCGCCTCGTGATGGTGTCAGTCTGGTGTCAGCCTCACATCATGATGGTGTGAGTCAGGTGTCAGCCTCGCCTCGTGATGGTTTCAGTCTGGTGTCAGCCTTGCCTCATGATGGGGTCATTCTGGTTTCAGTCTCGCCTCGAGATGGGGTCAGTCTGGTGTCAGCCTCGCCTCGTGATAGGGTCAGTCTGGTGTCAGCCTCACATCATGAAGGTGTCAGTCTGGTGTCAGCCTCGTCTCGTGATGGGGTCAGTCTGGTGTCAGCCTCGTCTCGTGATGGGGTCAGTCTGGTGTCAGCCTCGCCTCGTGATGGTGTCAGTCTGGTGTCAGCCTCGCCTCGTGATAGGGTCAGTCTGGTGTCAGCCTCACATCGTGATGGTGTCAGTCTGGTGTCAGCCTCGCCTCGTGATGGTGTCAGTCTGGTGTCAGCCTCGCCTCGTGATGGGGTCAGTCTGGTGTCAGCCTCGCCTCGTGATGGTGTCAGTCTGGTGTCAGTCTCGCCTCGTGATGGTGTCAGTCTGGTGTCAGTCTCGCCTTGTGATGGTGTCAGTCTGGTATCAGCCTCACTTCGTGATGGGGTCAGTCTGGTGTCAGCCTCACATCATGATGGTGTCAGTCTGGTGTCAGCCTTGCCTCGTGATTGGGTCAGTCTGGTGTCAGCCTCGACTCGTGATGGGGTCAGTCTGGTGTCAGCCTCGCCTCGTGATGGGGCCAGTCTGGTGTCAGCCTTGTCTCGTGATGGGGTCAGTCAGGTGTCAGCCTCGCTTCGTGATGGGGTCAGTCTGGTGTCAGCCTCGCCTCGTGATGGTGTCAGTCTGGTGTCAGCCTTGCCTCGTGATGGTGTCAGTCTGGTGTCAGCCTTGTCTCGTGATGGGGTCAGTCAGGTGTCAGCCTCGCTTCGTGATGGGGTCAGTCTGGTGTCAGCCTCGCCTCGTGATGGGGTCAGTCTGGTGTCAGCCTCGCCTCGTGATGGTGTCAGTCTGGTGTCAGTTTCTCCTCGTGATGGGGTCAGTCTGGTGTCAGCCTCACATCATGATGGTGTCAGTCTGGTGTCAGCCTCGCCTCGTGATGGGGTCAGTTTGGTGTCAGCTTCGCCTCGTGATGGGGTCAGTCTGGTGTCAGCCTCTCCCCGTGATGGGGTCAGTCTGGTGTAAGCCTCGCCTAGTGATGGGGTCAGTCTGGTGTCAGCCTCGCCTCGTGATGGGGTCAGTCTGGTGTCAGCCTCGCCTCGTGATGGTGTCAGTCTGGTGTCAGCCTCACATCATGATGGTGTGAGTCAGGTGTCAGCCTCGCCTCGTGATGGTTTCAGTCTGGTGTCAGCCTTGCCTCATGATGGGGTCAGTCTGGTTTCAGTCTCGCCTCGAGATGGGGTCAGTCTGGTGTCAGCCTCGCCTCGTGATAGGGTCAGTCTGGTGTCAGCCTCACATCATGAAGGTGTCAGTCTGGTGTCAGCCTCGTCTCGTGATGGGGTCAGTCTGGTGTCAGCCTCGCCTCGTGATGGGGTCAGTCTGGTGTCAGCCTCGCCTCGTGATGGTGTCAGTCTGGTGTCAGCCTCGCCTCGTGATAGGGTCAGTCTGGTGTCAGCCTCACATCGTGATGGTGTCAGTCAGGTGTCAGCTTTGCCTTGTGATGGGGTCAGTCTGGTGTCAGCCTCGCCTCGTGATGGGGTCAGTCTGGTGTCAGCCTCGCCTCGTGATGGGGTCAGTCTGGTGTCAGCCTCGCCTCGTGATGGTGTCAGTCTGGTGTCAGTCTCGCCTCGAGATGGGGTCAGTCTTGTGTCAGTCTCGCCTCGTGATGGGGTCAGTCTGGTGTCAGCCTCGCCTCGTGATGGTGTCAGTCTGGTGTCAGTCTCGCATCATGATGGTGTCAGTCTGGTGTCAGCCTCGCGTCGTAATGGGGTCAGTCTGGTGTCTGCCTCGCCTCGTGATGGGGTCAGTCTGGTGTCAGTCTCGCCTCGCGATGGGGTCAGTCTGGTGTCAGCCTCGCCTAGGGATGGGGTCAGTCTGGAGTCAGTCTCGCCTCGTGATGCGGTCAGTCTGGTGTCAGCCTCGCCTAGTGATGGGGTCAGTATGGTGTCAGCCTTGCCTCGTGATGGGGTCAGTCCGGTGTCAGTCTCGCCTTGTGATGGGGTCAGTCTGGTGTCAGTCTCGCCTCGTGATGGGGTCAGTCTGGTGTCAGTCTCGCCTCGTGATAGGGTCAGTCTGGTGTCAGCCTCGCCTCGTGATGGTGTCAGTCTGGTGTCAGTCTCGCCTCGTGATGGGGTCAGTCTGGTGTCAGCCTCGCCTCGTGATAGGGTCAGTCTGGTTTCAGCCTCACATCATGATGGTGTCAGTCAGGTGTCAGCTTCGCCTTGTGATGGGGTCAGTCTGGTGTCAGCCTCGCCTCGTGATGAGGTCAGTCTGGTGTCAGTCTCGCCTCGTGATGGGGTCAGTCTGGTGTCACTCTCGCATCGTGATGGTGTCAGTCTGGTGTCAGCCTCGCGTCGTGATCGGGTCAGTCTGGTGTCAGCCTCGCCTCGTGATGGGGTCAGTCTGGTGTCAGTCTCGCCTCGTGATGGGGTCAGTCTGGTGTCAGCCTCGCCTCGTGATGGTGTCAGTCTGGTGTCAGCCTCGCCTCGTGATGGGGTCAGACTGGTGTCAGCCTCACATCGTGATGGTGTCAGTCTGGTGTCAGCCTCGCCTAGTGATGGGGTCAGTCTGGTGTCAGCCTCACCTCGTGATGGGGTCAGTCTGTTGTCAGCCTCGCCTCGTGATGGTGTCAGTCTGGTGTCAGCCTCGCCTCGTGATGGGGTCAGTCCGGTGTCAGTCTCGCCTTGTGATGGGGTCAGTCCGGTGTCGGCCTCGCCTCATGATGGGGTCAGTCTGGTGTCAGCCTCACATCATGATGGTGTCAGTCAGGTGTCAGCCTCGCCTCGTGATGGTTTCAGTCTGGTGTCAGCCTTGCCTCATGATGGGGTCAGTCTGGTTTCAGTCTCGCCTCGAGATGGGGTCAGTCTGGTGTCAGCCTCGCCTCGTGATAGGGTCAGTCTGGTGTCAGCCTCACATCATGATGGTGTCAGTCAGGTGTCAGCTTCGCCTTGTGATGGGGTCAGTCTGGTGTCAGCCTCGCCTCGTGATGCGGTCAGTCTGGTGTCAGCCTCGCCTCGTGATGGTGTCAGTCTGGTGTCAGTCTCGCCTCGTGATGGGGTCAGTCTGGTGTCAGCCTCGCCTCGTGATAGGGTGAGTCTCGTGTCAGCCTCGCCTCGTGATGGTGTCAGTCTGGTGTCAGTCTTGCCTCGTTATGGGGTCAGTCTGGTGTCAGTCTCGCCTCGTGATGGGGTCAGTCTGGTGTCAGTCTCACCTCGTGATGGGGTCAGTCTGGTGTCAGTCTTGCCTCGTGATGGGGTCAGTCTGGTGTCAGTCTCGCCTCGTGATGGGGTCAGTCTGGTGTCAGCCTCGCCTTGTGATGGGGTCAGACTGGTGTCAGCCTCGCCTCGTGATGGGGTCAGTCCGGTGTCAGCCTCGCCTCGTGATGGGGTCAGTCTGGTGTCAGCCTCGCCTCGTGATGGTGTCAGTCTGGTGTCAGCCTCGCCTCGTGATGGTGTCAGTCTGGTGTCAGTCTCGCATCGTGATGGTGTCAGTCCGGTGTCAGCCTCGCCTCGTGATGGTGTCAGTCTGGTGTCAGCCTCGCCTCGTGATGGGGACAGTCTGGTGTCAGCCTCGCCTCGTGATGGTGTCAGTCTGGTGTCAGTCTCGCATCGTGATGGTGTCAGTCTGGTGTCAGCCTCGCGTCGTAATGGGGTCAGTCTGGTGTCTGCCTCGCCTCGTGATGGGGTCAGTCTGGTGTCAGTCTCGCCTCGCGATGGGGTCAGTCTGGTGTCAGCCTCGCCTAGGGATGGGGTCAGTCTGGAGTCAGTCTCGCCTCGTGATGCGGTCAGTCTGGTGTCAGCCTCGCCTAGTGATGGGGTCAGTATGGTGTCAGCCTTGCCTCGTGATGGGGTCAGTCCGGTGTCAGTCTCGCCTTGTGATGGGGTCAGTCTGGTGTCAGTCTCGCCTCGTGATGGGGTCAGTCTGGTGTCAGCCTCGCCTCGTGATAGGGTCAGTCTGGTTTCAGCCTCACATCATGATGGTGTCAGTCAGGTGTCAGCTTCGCCTTGTGATGGGGTCAGTCTGGTTTCAGCCTCACCTCGTGATGGGGTCAGTCTGGTGTCAGCCTCGCCTCGTGATGAGGTCAGTCTGGTGTCAGTCTCGCCTCGTGATGGGGTCAGTCTGGTGTCACTCTCGCATCGTGATGGTGTCAGTCTGGTGTCAGCCTCGCGTCGTGATCGGGTCAGTCTGGTGTCAGCCTCGCCTCATGATGGGGTCAGTCTGGTGTCAGTCTCGCCTCGTGATGGGGTCAGTCTGGTGTCAGCCTCGCCTCGTGATGGTGTCAGTCTGGTGTCAGCCTCGCCTCGTGATGGGGTCAGACTGGTGTCAGCCTCACATCGTGATGGTGTCAGTCTGGTGTCAGCCTCGCCTAGTGATGGGGTCAGTCTGGTGTCAGCCTCACCTCGTGATGGGGTCAGTCTGTTGTCAGCCTCGCCTCGTGATGGTGTCAGTCTGGTGTCAGCCTCGCCTCGTGATGGGGTCAGTCCGGTGTCAGTCTCGCCTTGTGATGGGGTCAGTCCGGTGTCGGCCTCGCCTCATGATGGGGTCAGTCTGGTGTCAGCCTCACATCATGATGGTGTCAGTCAGGTGTCAGCCTCGCCTCGTGATGGTTTCAGTCTGGTGTCAGCCTTGCCTCATGATGGGGTCAGTCTGGTTTCAGTCTCGCCTCGAGATGGGGTCAGTCTGGTGTCAGCCTCGCCTCGTGATAGGGTCAGTCTGGTGTCAGCCTCACATCATGATGGTGTCAGTCAGGTGTCAGCTTCGCCTTGTGATGGGGTCAGTCTGGTGTCAGCCTCGCCTCGTGATGCGTTCAGTCTGGTGTCAGCCTCGCCTCGTGATGGTGTCAGTCTGGTGTCAGTCTCGCCTCGTGATGGGGTCAGTCTGGTGTCAGCCTCGCCTCGTGATAGGGTGAGTCTCGTGTCAGCCTCGCCTCGTGATGGTGTCAGTCTGGTGTCAGTCTTGCCTCGTTATGGGGTCAGTCTGGTGTCAGTCTCGCCTCGTGATGGGGTCAGTCTGGTGTCAGTCTCACCTCGTGATGGGGTCAGTCTGGTGTCAGTCTCGCCTCGTGATGGGGTCAGTCTGGTGTCAGCCTCGCCTCGTGATGGTGTCAGTCCGGTGTCAGCCTCACATTATGATGGTATCAGTCTGGTGTCAGCCTCGCCTCTTGATGGTGTCAGTCTGGTGTCAGCCTCGCCTCGTGATGCGGTCAGTCTAGTGTCAGCCTCGCCTCGTGATGGGGTCAGTCTGGTGTCAGCCTCACATCATGATGGTGTAAGTCTGGTGTCAGCCTCGTCTCGTGATTGGGTCAGTCTGGTGTCAGCCTCGCCTAGTGATGGGGTCAGTCTGGTGTCAGCCTCACATCATGATGGGGTCAGTCTGGTGTCAGCCTCGCCTCGTGATGGGGTCAGTCCGGTGTCAGCCTCGCCTCGTGATGGTGTCAGCCTTGTGTCAGCCTCGCCTCGTGATGGTGTCAGCCTTGTGTCAGCCTCGCCTCGTGATGGGGTCAGCCTGGTGTCAGCCTCGCCTCGTGATGGTGTCAGTCTGGTGTCAGCCTCACATCATGATGGTGTCAGTCAGGTGTCAGCCTCGCCTCGTGATGGTTTCAGTCTGGTGTCAGCCTTGCCTCATGATGGGGTCAGTCTGGTTTCAGTCTCGCCTCGTGATGGGGTCAGTCTGGTGTCAGCCTCGCCTCGTGATAGGGTCAGTCTGGTGTCAGCCTCACATCATGATGGTGTCAGTCAGGTGTCAGCTTCGCCTTGTGATGGGGTCAGTCTGGTGTCAGCCTCGCCTCGTGATGCGGTCAGTCTGGTGTCAGCCTCGCCTCGTGATGGTGTCAGTCTGGTGTCAGTCTCGCCTCGTGATGGTTTCAGTCTGGTGTCAGCCTTGCCTCATGATGGGGTCAGTCTGGTTTCAGTCTCGCCTCGAGATGGGGTCAGTCTGGTGTCAGCCTCGCCTCGTGATAGGGTCAGTCTGGTGTCAGCCTCACATCATGATGGTGTCAGTCAGGTGTCAGCTTCGCCTTGTGATGGGGTCAGTCTGGTGTCAGCCTCGCCTCGTGATGCGGTCAGTCTGGTGTCAGCCTCGCCTCGTGATGGTGTCAGTCTGGTGTCAGTCTCGCCTCGTGATGGGGTCAGTCTGGTGTCAGCCTCGCCTCGTGATAGGGTGAGTCTCGTGTCAGCCTCGCCTCGTGATGGTGTCAGTCTGGTGTCAGTCTTGCCTCGTTATGGGGTCAGTCTGGTGTCAGTCTCGCCTCGTGATGGGGTCAGTCTGGTGTCAGTCTCACCTCGTGATGGGGTCAGTCTGGTGTCAGTCTCGCCTCGTGATGGGGTCAGTCTGGTGTCAGTCTCGCCTCGTGATGGGGTCAGTCTGGTGTCAGCCTCGCCTTGTGATGGGGTCAGACTGGTGTCAGCCTCGCCTCGTGATGGAGTCAGTCCGGTGTCAGCCTCGCCTCGTGATGGGGTCAGTCTGGTGTCAGCCTCACATCGTGATGGTGTCAGTCTGGTGTCAGCCTCGCCTCGTGATGGGGACAGTCTGGTGTCAGCCTCGCCTCGTGATGGGGTCAGTCTGGTGTCAGCCTCACATCGTGATGGTGTCAGTCTGGTGTCAGCCTCGCCTCGTGATGGTGTCAGTCCGGTGTCAGCCTCACATTATGATGGTATCAGTCTGGTGTCAGCCTCGCCTCTTGATGGTGTCAGTCTGGTGTCAGCCTCGCCTCGTGATGCGGTCAGTCTAGTGTCAGCCTCGCCTCGTGATGGGGTCAGTCTGGTGTCAGCCTCACATCATGATGGTGTAAGTCTGGTGTCAGCCTCGTCTCGTGATTGGGTCAGTCTGGTGTCAGCCTCGCCTAGTGATGGGGTCAGTCTGGTGTCAGCCTCACATCATGATGGGGTCAGTCTGGTGTCAGCCTCGCCTCGTGATGGGGTCAGTCCGGTGTCAGCCTCGCCTCGTGATGGTGTCAGCCTTGTGTCAGCCTCGCCTCGTGATGGTGTCAGCCTTGTGTCAGCCTCGCCTCGTGATGGGGTCAGCCTGGTGTCAGCCTCGCCTCGTGATGGTGTCAGTCTGGTGTCAGCCTCACATCATGATGGTGTCAGTCAGGTGTCAGCCTCGCCTCGTGATGGTTTCAGTCTGGTGTCAGCCTTGCCTCATGATGGGGTCAGTCTGGTTTCAGTCTCGCCTCGTGATGGGGTCAGTCTGGTGTCAGCCTCGCCTCGTGATAGGGTCAGTCTGGTGTCAGCCTCACATCATGATGGTGTCAGTCAGGTGTCAGCTTCGCCTTGTGATGGGGTCAGTCTGGTGTCATCCTCGCCTCGTGATGCGGTCAGTCTGGTGTCAGCCTCGCCTCGTGATGGTGTCAGTCTGGTGTCAGTCTCGCTTCGTGATGGGGTCAGTCTGGTGTCAGCCTCGCCTCGTGATAGGGTCAGTCTGGTGTCAGCCTCACATCATGATGGTGTCAGTCTGGTGTCAGCTTCGCCTTGTGATGGGGTCAGTCTGGTGTCAGCCTCGCCTCGTGATGCGGTCAGTCTGGTGTCAGCCTCGCCTCGTGATGGTGTCAGTCTGGTGTCAGTCTCGCCTCGTGATGGGGTCAGTCTGGTGTCAGCCTCGCCTCGTGATAGGGTCAGTCTGGTATCAGCCTCACATCATGATGGTGTCAGTCAGGTGTCAGCTTCGCCTCGTGATGGGGTCAGTCTGGTGTCAGCCTCGCCTCGTGATGGGGTCAGTCTCGTGTCAGCCTCGCCTCGTGATGGGGTCAGTCTGGTGTCAGTCTCGCCTCGTGATGGGGTCAGTCTGGTGTCAGTCTCACCTCGTGATGGGGTCAGTCTGGTGTCAGCCTTTCCTCGTGATGGGGTCAGTCTGGTGTCAGCCTCGCCTCGTGATGGTGTCAGACTGGTGTCAGCCTCGCCTCGTGATGGGGTCAGTCCGGTGTCAGCCTCGCCTCGTGATGGTGTCAGTCCGGTGTCAGCCTCGCCTCGTGATGGGGTCAGTCCGGTGTCAGTCTCGCCTCGTGATGGTGTCAGTCTGGTGTCAGCCTCGCCTCGTGATGGGATCAGTCTGGTGTCAGCCTTGCCTCATGATGGGGTCAGTCTGGTTTCAGTCTCGCCTCGTGATGGGGTCAGTCTGGTGTCAGCCTCGCCTCGTGATAGGGTCAGTCTGGTGTCAGCCTCACATCATGATGGTGTCAGTCAGGTGTCAGCTTCGCCTTGTGATGGGGTCAGTCTGGTGTCATCCTCGCCTCGTGATGCGGTCAGTCTGGTGTCAGCCTCGCCTCGTGATGGTGTCAGTCTGGTGTCAGTCTCGCTTCGTGATGGGGTCAGTCTGGTGTCAGCCTCGCCTCGTGATAGGGTCAGTCTGGTGTCAGCCTCACATCATGATGGTGTCAGTCAGGTGTCAGCTTCGCCTTGTGATGGGGTCAGTCTGGTGTCAGCCTCGCCTCGTGATGCGGTCAGTCTGGTGTCAGCCTCGCCTCGTGATGGTGTCAGTCTGGTGTCAGTCTCGCCTCGTGATGGGGTCAGTCTGGTGTCAGCCTCGCCTCGTGATAGGGTCAGTCTGGTATCAGCCTCACATCATGATGGTGTCAGTCAGGTGTCAGCTTCGCCTCGTGATGGGGTCAGTCTGGTGTCAGCCTCGCCTCGTGATGGGGTCAGTCTCGTGTCAGCCTCGCCTCGTGATGGGGTCAGTCTGGTGTCAGTCTCGCCTCGTGATGGGGTCAGTCTGGTGTCAGTCTCACCTCGTGATGGGGTCAGTCTGGTGTCAGCCTTTCCTCGTGATGGGGTCAGTCTGGTGTCAGCCTCGCCTCGTGATGGTGTCAGACTGGTGTCAGCCTCGCCTCGTGATGGGGTCAGTCCGGTGTCAGCCTCGCCTCGTGATGGTGTCAGTCCGGTGTCAGCCTCGCCTCGTGATGGGGTCAGTCCGGTGTCAGTCTCGCCTCGTGATGGTGTCAGTCTGGTGTCAGCCTCGCCTCGTGATGGGATCAGTCTGGTGTCAGCCTCGCCTCGTGATGGGGTCAGTCTGGTGTCAGCCTCGCCTCGTGATGGGGTCAGTCTGGTGTCAGCCTCGCCTAGGGATGGGGTCAGTCTGGTGTCAGTCTCGCCTCGTGATGGGGTCAGTCTGGTGTCAGCCTCGCCTAGGGATGGGGTCAGTCTGGTGTCAGTCTCGCCTCGTGATGGGGTCAGTCTGGTGTCAGCCTCGCCTAGTGATGGGGTCAGTCTGGTGTCAGCCTTGCCTCGTGATGGGGTCAGTCCGGTGTCAGTCTCGCCTTGTGATGGGGTCAGTCTGGTGTCAGTCTCGCCTCGTGATGGGGTCAGTCTGGTGTCAGTCTCGCATTGTGATGGTGTCAGTCTGGTGTCAGCCTCGCCTCGTGATGGGGTCAGTCTGGTGTCAGCCTCGCCTCGTGATGGGGTCAGTCTGGTGTCAGCCTCACATCATGATGGTGTCAGTCTGGTGTCAGCCTCGCCTCGTGATGGGGTCAGTCTGGTGTCAGTCTCACATCGCGATGGGGTCAGTCTGGTGTCAGCCGCGCCTCGTGATGGGGTCAGTCTGGTGTCAGCCTTGCCTCGTGATGGGGTCAGTCTGGTGTCAGCCTCACCTCATGATGGGGTCAGTCTGGTGTCAGCCTCGCCTCGTGATGGGGTCAGTCTGGTGTCAGTCTCGCATCGTGATGGTGTCAGTCTGGTGTCAGCCTCGCGTCGTAATGGGGTCAGTCTGGTGTCAGCCTCGCCTCGTGATGGGGTCAGTCTGGTGTCAGCCTCGCCTCGTGATGGGGTCAGTCCGGTGTCAGCCTCGCCTCGTGATGGGGTCAGTCTGGTGTCAGCCTCGCCTCGTGATGGGGTCAGTCTGGTGTCAGTCTCACCTCGTGATGGGGTCAGTCTGGTGTCAGCCTCACATCGTGATGGTGTCAGTCTGGTGTCAGCCTTGCCTCGTGATGGGGACAGTCTGGTGTCAGCCTCGCCTCGTGATGGGGTCAGTCTGGTGTCAGCCTCACATCATGAAGGTGTCAGTCTGGTGTCAGCCTCGTCTCGTGATGGTGTCAGTCTGGTGTCAGCCTCGTCTCGTGATGGGGTCAGTCTGGTGTCAGCCTCGCCTAGTGATGGGGTCAGTCTGGTGTCAGCCTCACATCATGATGGGGTCAGTCTGGTGTCAGCCTCGCCTAGTGATGGTGTCGGTCTGGTGTCAGCCTCGCCTCGTGATGGGGTCAGTCCGGTGTCAGCCTCGCCTCGTGATGGGGTCAGTCTGGTGTCAGCCTCGCCTAGGGATGGGGTCAGTCTGGTGTCATTCTCGCCTCGTGATGCGGTCAGTCTGGTGTCAGCCTCGCCTAGTGATGGGGTCAGTATGGTGTCAGCCTTGCCTCGTGATGGGGTCAGTCCGGTGTCAGTCTCGCCTTGTGATGGGGTCAGTCTGGTGTCAGTCTCGCCTCGTGATGGGGTCAGTCTGGTGTCAGCCTCACCTCGTGATGGGGTCAGTCTGTTGTCGGCCTCGCCTCGTGATGGTGTCAGTCTGGTGTCAGCCTCGCCTCGTGATGGGGTCAGTCCGGTGTCAGTCTCGACTCGTGATGGGGTCAGTCCGGTGTCGGCCTCGCCTCATGATGGGGTCAGTCTGGTGTCAGCCTCGCCTCGTGATGGTGTCAGTCTGGTGTCAGCCTCACATCATGATGGTGTCAGTCAGGTGTCAGCCTCGCCTCGTGATGGTTTCAGTCTGGTGTCAGCCTCGCCTCGTGATAGGGTGAGTCTGGTGTCAGCCTCGCCTCGTGATGGTGTCAGTCTGGTGTCAGTCTTGCCTCGTTATGGGGTCAGTCTGGTGTCACTCTCGCCTCGTGATGGGGTCAGTCTGGTGTCAGTCTCACCTCGTGATGGGGTCAGTCTGGTGTCAGTCTCGCCTCGTGATGGGGTCAGTCTGGTGTCAGTCTCGCCTCGTGATGGGGTCAGTCTGGTGTCAGCCTCGCCTTGTGATGGGGTCAGACTGGTGTCAGCCTCGCCTCGTGATGGGGTCAGTCCGGTGTCAGCCTCGCCTCGTGATGGGGTCAGTCTGGTGTCAGCCTCACATCGTGATGGTGTCAGTCTGGTGTCAGCCTCGCCTCGTGATGGGGACAGTCTGGTGTCAGCCTCGCCTCGTGATGGGGTCAGTCTGGTGTTAGCCTCACATCGTGATGGTGTCAGTCTGGTGTCAGCCTCGCCTCGTGATGGTGTCAGTCCGGTGTCAGCCTCACATTATGATGGTGTCAGTCTGGTGTCAGCCTCGCCTCGTGATGGTGTCAGTCTGGTGTCAGCCTCGCCTCGTGATGCGGTCAGTCTGGTGTCAGCCTCGCCTCGTGATGGGGTCAGTCTGGTGTCAGCCTCGTCTCGTGATTGGGTCAGTCTGGTGTCAGACTCGCCTAGTGATGGGGTCAGTCTGGTGTCAGCTTCACATCATGATGGGGTCAGTCTGGTGTCAGCCTCGCCTCGTGATGGTGTCAGTCTGGTGTCAGCCTCGCCTCGTGATGGGGTCAGTCCGGTGTCAGCCTCGCCTCGTGATGGTGTCAGTCCGGTGTCAGCCTCGCCTCGTGATGGGGTCAGTCCGGTGTCAGTCTCGCCTCGTGATGGTGTCAGTCAGGTGTCAGCCTCGCCTCGTGATGGGGTCAGTCCGGTGTCAGCCTCGCCTCGTGATGGGGTCAGTCTGGTTTCAGCCTCGCCTCGTGATGGTGTCAGTCTGGTGTCAGCCTCGCGTCGTAATGGGGTCAGTCTGGTGTCTGCCTCGCCTCGTGATGGGGTCAGTCTGGTGTCAGTCTCGCCTCGCGATGGGGTCAGTCTGGTGTCAGCCTCGCCTAGGGATGGGGTCAGTCTGGTGTCAGTCTCGCCTCGTGATGCGGTCAGTCTGGTGTCAGCCTCGCCTAGTGATGGGGTCAGTATGGTGTCAGCCTTGCCTCGTGATGGGGTCAGTCCGGTGTCAGTCTCGCCTTGTGATGGGGTCAGTCTGGTGTCAGTCTCGCCTCGTGATAGGGTCAGTCTGGTGTCAGCCTCGCCTCGTGATGGTGTCAGTCTGGTGTCAGTCTCGCCTCGTGATGGGGTCAGTCTGGTGTCAGCCTTGCCTCGTGATAGGGTCAGTCTGGTTTCAGCCTCACATCATGATGGTGTCAGTCAGGTGTCAGCTTCGCCTTGTGATGGGGTCAGTCTGGTTTCAGCCTCGCCTCGTGATGGGGTCAGTCTGGTGTCAGCCTCGTCTCGTGATAGGGTGAGTCTGGTGTCAGCCTCGCCTCGTGATGGTGTCAGTCTAGTGTCAGTCTTGCCTCGTGATGGTGTCAGTCTGGTGTCAGTCTCGCCTCGTGATGGGGTCAGTCTGGTGTCAGTCTCGCCTCGTGATGGGGTCAGTCTGGTGTCAGTCTCGCATCGTGATGGTGTCAGTCTGGTGTCAGCCTCGCGTCGTGATGGGGTCAGTCTGGTGTCAGCCTCGCCTCGTCATGGGGTCAGTCTGGTGTCAGTCTCGCCTCGTGATGGGGCCAGTCTGGTGTCAGCCTCGCCTCGTGATGGTGTCAGTCTGGTGTCAGCCTCGCCTAGTGATGGGGTCAGTCTGGTGTCAGCCTCGCCTCGTGATGGTGTCAGTCTGGTGTCAGCCTCGCCTCGTGATGGGGTCAGACTGGTGTCAGCCTCACATCGTGATGGTGTCAGTCTGGTGTCAGCCTCGCCTAGTGATGGGGTCAGTCTGGTGTCAGCCTCGCCTCGTGATGGTGTCAGTCTGGTGTCAGCCTCGCCTCGTGATGGGGTCAGTCTGGTGTCAGCCTCACCTCGTGATGGGGTCAGTCTGTTGTCAGCCTCGCCTCGTGATGGTGTCAGTCTGGTGTCAGCCTCGCCTCGTGATGGGGTCAGTCCGGTGTCAGTCTCGCCTCGTGATGGGGTCAGTCCGGTGTCGGCCTCGCCTCATGATGGGGTCAGTCTTGTGTCTGCCTCGCCTCGTGATGGTGTCAGTCTGGTGTCAGCCTCACATCATGATGGTGTCAGTCAGGTGTCAGCCTCGCCTCGTGATGGTTTCAGTCTGGTGTCAGCCTCGCCTCGTGATGGGGTCAGTCTGGTGTCAGCATCACATCATGATGGTGTCAGTCTGGTGTCAGCTTCGCCTTGTGATGGGGTCAGTCTGGTGTCAGCCTCGCCTCGTGATGCGGTCAGTCTGGTGTCAGCCTCGCCTCGTGATGGTGTCAGTCTGGTGTCAGTCTCGCCTCGTGATGGGGTCAGTCTGGTGTCAGCCTCGCCTCGTGATTTGGTCAGTCTGGTGTCAGCCTCACATCATGATGGTGTCAGTCAGGTGTCAGCTTCGCCTTGTGATGGGGTCAGTCTGGTGTCAGCCTCGCCTCGTGATAGGGTGAGTCTGGTGTCAGCCTCGCCTCGTGATGGTGTCAGTCTGGTGTCAGTCTTGCCTCGTTATGGGGTCAGTCTGGTGTCACTCTCGCCTCGTGATGGGGTCAGTCTGGTGTCAGTCTCACCTCGTGATGGGGTCAGTCTGGTGTCAGTCTCGCCTCGTGATGGGGTCAGTCTGGTGTCAGTCTCGCCTCGTGATGGGGTCAGTCTGGTGTCAGCCTCGCCTTGTGATGGGGTCAGACTGGTGTCAGCCTCGCCTCGTGATGGGGTCAGTCCGGTGTCAGCCTCGCCTCGTGATGGGGTCAGTCTGGTGTTAGCCTCACATCGTGATGGTGTCAGTCTGGTGTCAGCCTCGCCTCGTGATGGGGACAGTCTGGTGTCAGCCTCGCCTCGTGATGGGGTCAGTCTGGTGTTAGCCTCACATCGTGATGGTGTCAGTCTGGTGTCAGCCTCGCCTCGTGATGGTGTCAGTCCGGTGTCAGCCTCACATTATGATGGTGTCAGTCTGGTGTCAGCCTCGCCTCGTGATGGTGTCAGTCTGGTGTCAGCCTCGCCTCGTGATGCGGTCAGTCTGGTGTCAGCCTCGCCTCGTGATGGGGTCAGTCTGGTGTCAGCCTCACATCATGATGGTGTAAGTCTGGTGTCAGCCTCGCCTCGTGATGGTGTCAGTCTGGTGTCAGCCTCGTCTCGTGATTGGGTCAGTCTGGTGTCAGACTCGCCTAGTGATGGGGTCAGTCTGGTGTCAGCTTCACATCATGATGGGGTCTGTCTGGTGTCAGCCTCACCTCGTGATGGTGTCAGTCTGGTGTCAGCCTCGCCTCGTGATGGGGTCAGTCCGGTGTCAGCCTCGCCTCGTGATGGTGTCAGTCCGGTGTCAGCCTCGCCTCGTGATGGGGTCAGTCTGGTGTCAGCCTCACCTCGTGATGGGGTCAGTCTGTTGTCAGCCTCGCCTCGTGATGGTGTCAGTCTGGTGTCAGCCTCGCCTCGTGATGGGGTCAGTCCGGTGTCAGTCTCGCCTCGTGATGGGGTCAGTCCGGTGTCGGCCTCGCCTCACGATGGGGTCAGTCAGGTGTCAGCTTCGCCTTGTGATGGGGTCAGTCTGGTGTCAGCCTCGCCTCGTGATGGGGTCAGTCTGGTGTCAGCCTCGCCTTGTGATGGGGTCAGACTGGTGTCAGCCTCGCCTCGTGATGGGGTCAGTCCGGTGTCAGCCTCGCCTCGTGATGGGGTCAGTCTGGTGTCAGCCTCACAACGTGATGGTGTCAGTCTGGTGTCAGCCTCGCCTCGTGATGGGGACAGTCTGGTGTCAGCCTCGCCTCGTGATGGGGTCAGTCTGGTGTTAGCCTCACATTATGATGGTGTCAGTCTGGTGTCAGCCTCGCCTCGTGATGGTGTCAGTCTGGTGTCAGCCTCGCCTCGTGATGCGGTCAGTCTGGTGTCAGCCTCGCCTCGTGATGGGGTCAGTCTGGTGTCAGCCTCACATCATGATGGTGTAAGTCTGGTGTCAGCCTCGCCTCGTGATGGTGTCAGTCTGGTGTCAGCCTCGTCTCGTGATTGGGTCAGTCTGGTGTCAGACTCGCCTAGTGATGGGGTCAGTCTGGTGTCAGCTTCACATCATGATGGGGTCAGTCTGGTGTCAGCCTCGCCTCGTGATGGTGTCAGTCTGGTGTCAGCCTCGCCTCGTGATGGGGTCAGTCCGGTGTCAGTCTCGCCTCGTGATGGTGTCAGTCAGGTGTCAGCCTCGCCTCGTGATGGGGTCAGTCCGGTGTCAGCCTCGCCTCGTGATGGGGTCAGTCTGGTTTCAGCCTCGCCTCGTGATGGTGTCAGTCTGGTGTCAGCCTCGCGTCGTAATGGGGTCAGTCTGGTGTCTGCCTTGCCTCGTGATGGGGTCAGTCTGGTGTCAGTCTCGCCTCGCGATGGGGTCAGTCTATTGTCAGCCTCGCCTAGGGATGGGGTCAGTCTGGTGTCAGTCTCGCCTCGTGATCCGGTCAGTCTGGTGTCAGCCTCGCCTAGTGATGGGGTCAGTATGGTGTCAGCCTTGCCTCGTGATGGGGTCAGTCCGGTGTCAGTCTCGCCTTGTGATGGGGTCAGTCTGGTGTCAGTCTCGCCTCGTGATGGGGTCAGTCTGGTGTCAGTCTCGCCTCGTGATAGGGTCAGTCTGGTGTCAGCCTCGCCTCTTGATGGTGTCAGTCTGGTGTCAGTCTCGCCTCGTGATGGGGTCAGTCTGGTGTCAGCCTCGCCTCGTGATAGGGTCAGTCTGGTTTCAGCCTCACATCATGATGGTGTCAGTCAGGTGTCAGCTTCGCCTTGTGATGGGGTCAGTCTGGTTTCAGCCTCGCCTCGTGATAGGGTCAGTCTGGTGTCAGCCTCGTCTCGTGATTGGGTGAGTCTGGTGTCAGCCTCGCCTCGTGATGGTGTCAGTCTAGTGTCAGTCTTGCCTCGTGATGGTGTCAGTCTGGTGTCAGTCTCGCCTCGTGATGGGGTCAGTCTGGTGTCAGTCTCGCCTCGTGATGGGGTCAGTCTGGTGTCAGTCTCGCATCGTGATGGTGTCAGTCTGGTGTCAGCCTCGCGTCGTGATGGGGTCAGTCTGGTGTCAGCCTCACCTCGTGATGGGGTCAGTCTGTTGTCAGCCTCGCCTCGTGATGGTGTCAGTCTGGTGTCAGCCTCGCCTCGTGATGGGGTCAGTCCGGTGTCAGTCTCGCCTCGTGATGGGGTCAGTCCGGTGTCGGCCTCGCCTCATGATGGTGTCAGTCTGGTGTCAGCCTCGCCTCGTGATGGTGTCAGTCTGGTGTCAGCCTCACATCATGATGGTGTCAGTCAGGTGTCAGCCTCGCCTCGTGATGGTTTCAGTCTGGTGTCAGCCTCGCCTCGTGATGGGGTCAGTCTGGTGTCAGCATCACATCATGATGGTGTCAGTCAGGTGTCAGCTTCGCCTTGTGATGGGGTCAGTCTGGTGTCAGCCTCGCCTCGTGATGCGGTCAGTCTGGTGTCAGCCTCGCCTCGTGATGGTGTCAGTCTGGTGTCAGTCTCGCCTCGTGATGGGGTCAGTCTGGTGTCAGCCTCGCCTCGTGATAGGGTCAGTCTGGTGTCAGCCTCACATCATGATGGTGTCAGTCAGGTGTCAGCTTCGCCTTGTGATGGGGTCAGTCTGGTGTCAGCCTCGCCTCGTGATAGGGTGAGTCTGGTGTCAGCCTCGCCTCGTGATGGTGTCAGTCTGGTGTCAGTCTTGCCTCGTTATGGGGTCAGTCTGGTGTCACTCTCGCCTCGTGATGGGGTCAGTCTGGTGTCAGTCTCACCTCGTGATGGGGTCAGTCTGGTGTCAGTCTCGCCTCGTGATGGGGTCAGTCTGGTGTCAGCCTCGCCTCGTGATGGTGTCAGTCCGGTGTCAGCCTCACATTATGATGGTGTCAGTCTGGTGTCAGCCTCGCCTCGTGATGGTGTCAGTCTGGTGTCAGCCTCGCCTCGTGATGCGGTCAGTCTGGTGTCAGCCTCGCCTCGTGATGGGGTCAGTCTTGTGTCAGCCTCACATCATGATGGTGTAAGTCTGGTGTCAGCCTCGCCTCGTGATGGTGTCAGTCTGGTGTCAGCCTCGTCTCGTGATTGGGTCAGTCTGGTGTCAGACTCGCCTAGTGATGGGGTCAGTCTGGTGTCAGCTTCACATCATGATGGGGTCAGTCTGGTGTCAGCCTCACCTCGTGATGGTGTCAGTCTGGTGTCAGCCTCGCCTCGTGATGGGGTCAGTCTGGTGTCAGCCTCGCCTCATGATGGGGTCAGTCTGGTGTCAGCCTCGCCTCGTGATGGGGTCAGTCTGGTGTCAGTCTCGCATCGTGATGGTGTCAGTCTGGTGTCAGCCTCGCGTCGTAATGGGTTCAGTCCGGTGTCAGTCTCGCCTTGTGATGGGGTCAGTCCGGTGTCGGCCTCGCCTCAATGATGGGGTCAGTCTGGTGTCAGCCTCGCCTCGTGATGGTGTCAGTCTGGTGTCAGCCTCACATCATGATGGTGTCAGTCAGGTGTCAGCCTCGCCTCGTGATGGTTTCAGTCTGGTGTCAGCCTTGCCTCGTGATGGGGTCAGTCTGGTGTCAGCCTCACATCGTGATGGTGTCAGTCTGGTGTCAGCCTCGCCTCGTGATGGGGTCAGTCCGGTGTCAGCCTCACATTATGATGGTGTCAGTCTGGTGTCAGCCTCGCCTCGTGATGGTGTCAGTCTGGTGTCAGCCTCGCCTCGTGATGCGGTCAGTCTGGTGTCAGCCTCGCCTCGTGATGGGGTCAGTCTGGTGTCAGCCTCACATCATGATGGTGTAAGTCTGGTGTCAGCCTCGACTCGTGATGGTGTCAGTCTGGTGTCAGCCTCGTCTCGTGATTGGGTCAGTCTGGTGTCAACCTCGCCTAGTGATGGGGTCAGTCTGGTGTCAGCCTCACATCATGATGGGGTCAGTCTGGTGTCAGCCTCGCCTCGTGATGGGGTCAGTCTGGTGTCAGCCTCGCCTCGTGATGGGGTCAGTCCGGTGTCAGCCTCGCCTCGTGATGGTGTCAGTCCGGTGTCAGCCTCGCCTCGTGATGGGGTCAGTCCGGTGTCAGTCTCGCCTCGTGATGGTGTCAGTCTGGTGTCAGCCTCACATCGTGATGGTGTCAGTCTGGTGTCAGCCTCGCCTCGTGATGGTGTCAGTCTGGTGTCAGCCTCGTCTCGTGATTGGGTCAGTCTGGTGTCAGACTCGCCTAGTGATGGGGTCAGTCTGGTGTCAGCTTCACATCATGATGGGGTCAGTCTGGTGTCAGCCTCGCCTCGTGATGGTGTCAGTCTGGTGTCAGCCTCGCCTCGTGATGGGGTCAGTCCGGTGTCAGCCTCGCCTCGTGATGGTGTCAGTCCGGTGTCAGCCTCGCCTCGTGATGGGGTCAGTCCGGTGTCAGTCTCGCCTCGTGATGGTGTCAGTCTGGTGTCAGCCTCGCCTCGTGATGGGGTCAGTCTGGTGTCAGCCTCGCCTTGTGATGGTGTCAGTCTGGTGTCAGCCTTTCCTCGTGATGGGGTCAGTCTGGTGTCAGCCTCGCCTTGTGATGGGGTCAGTCTGGTGTCAGCCTCGCCTCGTGATGCGGTCAGTCTGGTGTCAGCCTCGCCTCGTGATGGTGTCAGTCTGGTGTCAGTCTCGCCTCGTGATGGGGTCAGTCTGGTGTCAGCCTCGCCTCGTGATAGGGTCAGTCTGGTGTCAGCCTCACATCATGATGGTGTCAGTCAGGTGTCAGCTTCGCCTTGTGATGGGGTCAGTCTGGTGTCAGCCTCGCCTCGTGATAGGGTGAGTCTGGTGTCAGCCTCGCCTCGTGATGGTGTCAGTCTGGTGTCAGTCTTGCCTCGTTATGGGGTCAGTCTGGTGTCACTCTCGCCTCGTGATGGGGTCAGTCTGGTGTCAGTCTCACCTCGTGATGGGGTCAGTCTGGTGTCAGTCTCGCCTCGTGATGGGGTCAGTCTGGTGTCAGCCTCGCCTCGTGATGGTGTCAGTCCGGTGTCAGCCTCACATTATGATGGTGTCAGTCTGGTGTCAGCCTCGCCTCGTGATGGTGTCAGTCTGGTGTCAGCCTCGCCTCGTGATGCGGTCAGTCTGGTGTCAGCCTCGCCTCGTGATGGGGTCAGTCTTGTGTCAGCCTCACATCATGATGGTGTAAGTCTGGTGTCAGCCTCGCCTCGTGATGGTGTCAGTCTGGTGTCAGCCTCGTCTCGTGATTGGGTCAGTCTGGTGTCAGACTCGCCTAGTGATGGGGTCAGTCTGGTGTCAGCTTCACATCATGATGGGGTCAGTCTGGTGTCAGCCTCACCTCGTGATGGTGTCAGTCTGGTGTCAGCCTCGCCTCGTGATGGGGTCAGTCTGGTGTCAGCCTCGCCTCATGATGGGGTCAGTCTGGTGTCAGCCTCGCCTCGTGATGGGGTCAGTCTGGTGTCAGTCTCGCATCGTGATGGTGTCAGTCTGGTGTCAGCCTCGCGTCGTAATGGGTTCAGTCCGGTGTCAGTCTCGCCTTGTGATGGGGTCAGTCCGGTGTCGGCCTCGCCTCAATGATGGGGTCAGTCTGGTGTCAGCCTCGCCTCGTGATGGTGTCAGTCTGGTGTCAGCCTCACATCATGATGGTGTCAGTCAGGTGTCAGCCTCGCCTCGTGATGGTTTCAGTCTGGTGTCAGCCTTGCCTCGTGATGGGGTCAGTCTGGTGTCAGCCTCACATCGTGATGGTGTCAGTCTGGTGTCAGCCTCGCCTCGTGATGGGGTCAGTCCGGTGTCAGCCTCACATTATGATGGTGTCAGTCTGGTGTCAGCCTCGCCTCGTGATGGTGTCAGTCTGGTGTCAGCCTCGCCTCGTGATGCGGTCAGTCTGGTGTCAGCCTCGCCTCGTGATGGGGTCAGTCTGGTGTCAGCCTCACATCATGATGGTGTAAGTCTGGTGTCAGCCTCGACTCGTGATGGTGTCAGTCTGGTGTCAGCCTCGTCTCGTGATTGGGTCAGTCTGGTGTCAACCTCGCCTAGTGATGGGGTCAGTCTGGTGTCAGCCTCACATCATGATGGGGTCAGTCTGGTGTCAGCCTCGCCTCGTGATGGGGTCAGTCTGGTGTCAGCCTCGCCTCATGATGGGGTCAGTCCGGTGTCAGCCTCGCCTCGTGATGGTGTCAGTCCGGTGTCAGTCTCGCCTCGTGATGGGGTCAGTCCGGTGTCAGTCTCGCCTCGTGATGGTGTCAGTCTGGTGTCAGCCTCACATCGTGATGGTGTCAGTCTGGTGTCAGCCTCGCCTCGTGATGGTGTCAGTCTGGTGTCAGCCTCGTCTCGTGATTGGGTCAGTCTGGTGTCAGACTCGCCTAGTGATGGGGTCAGTCTGGTGTCAGCTTCACATCATGATGGGGTCAGTCTGGTGTCAGCCTCGCCTCGTGATGGTGTCAGTCTGGTGTCAGCCTCGCCTCGTGATGGGGTCAGTCCGGTGTCAGCCTCGCCTCGTGATGGTGTCAGTCCGGTGTCAGCCTCGCCTCGTGATGGGGTCAGTCCGGTGTCAGTCTCGCCTCGTGATGGTGTCAGTCTGGTGTCAGCCTCGCCTCGTGATGGGGTCAGTCTGGTGTCAGCCTCGCCTTGTGATGGTGTCAGTCTGGTGTCAGCCTTTCCTCGTGATGGGGTCAGTCTGGTGTCAGCCTCGCCTTGTGATGGGGTCAGTCTGGTGTCAGCCTCGCCTCGTGATGCGGTCAGTCTGGTGTCAGCCTCGCCTCGTGATGGTGTCAGTCTGGTGTCAGTCTCGCCTCGTGATGGGGTCAGTCTGGTGTCAGCCTCGCCTCGTGATAGGGTCAGTCTGGTGTCAGCCTCACATCATGATGGTGTCAGTCAGGTGTCAGCTTCGCCTTGTGATGGGGTCAGTCTGGTGTCAGCCTCGCCTCGTGATAGGGTGAGTCTGGTGTCAGCCTCGCCTCGTGATGGTGTCAGTCTGGTGTCAGTCTTGCCTCGTTATGGGGTCAGTCTGGTGTCACTCTCGCCTCGTGATGGGGTCAGTCTGGTGTCAGTCTCACCTCGTGATGGGGTCAGTCTGGTGTCAGTCTCGCCTCGTGATGGGGTCAGTCTGGTGTCAGTCTCGCCTCGTGATGGGGTCAGTCTGGTGTCAGCCTCGCCTTGTGATGGGGTCAGACTGGTGTCAGCCTCGCCTCGTGATGGGGTCAGTCCGGTGTCAGCCTCGCCTCGTGATGGGGTCAGTCTGGTGTCAGCCTCGCCTCGTGATGGTGTAAGTCTGGTGTCAGCCTCTCCTCGTGATGGTGTCAGTCCGGTGTCAGCCTCACATTATGATGGTGTCAGTCTGGTGTCAGCCTCGCCTCGTGATGGTGTCAGTCTGGTGTCAGCCTCGCCTCGTGATGCGGTCAGTCTGGTGTCAGCCTCGCCTCGTGATGGGGTCAATCTGGTGTCAGCCTCACATCATGATGGTGTAAGTCTGGTGTCAGCCTTGCCTCGTGATGGTGTCAGTCTGGTGTCAGCCTCGTCTCGTGATTGGGTCAGTCTGGTGTCAGACTCGCCTAGTGATGGGGTCAGTCTGGTGTCAGCTTCACATCATGATGGGGTCAGTCTGGTGTCAGCCTCGCCTCGTGATGGTGTCAGTCTGGTGTCAGCCTCGCCTCGTGATGGGGTCAGTCCGGTGTCAGCCTCGCCTCGTGATGGTGTCAGTCCGGTGTCAGCCTCGCCTCGTGATGGGGTCAGTCCGGTGTCAGTCTCGCCTCGTGATGGTGTCAGTCTGGTGTCAGCCTCGCCTCGTGATGGGGTCAGTCTGGTGTCAGCCTCGCCTTGTGATGGTGTCAGTCTGGTGTCAGCCTCTCCTCGTGATGGGGTCAGTCTGGTGTCAGCCTCGCCTCATGATGGGGTCAGTCTGGTGTCAGCCTCGCCTCGTGATGGGGTCAGTCTGGTGTCAGTCTCGCATCGTGATGGTGTCAGTCTGGTGTCAGCCTCGCGTCGTAATGGGTTCAGTCCGGTGTCAGTCTCGCCTTGTGATGGGGTCAGTCCGGTGTCGGCCTCGCCTCAATGATGGGGTCAGTCTGGTGTCAGCCTCGCCTCGTGATGGTGTCAGTCTGGTGTCAGCCTCACATCATGATGGTGTCAGTCTGGTGTCAGCCTCGCCTCGTGATGGGGTCAGTCTGGTGTCAGCCTCACATCATGATGGTGTAAGTCTGGTGTCAGCCTCGCCTCGTGATGGTGTCAGTCTGGTGTCAGCCTCGTCTCGTGATTGGGTCAGTCTGGTGTCAGCCTCGCCTAGTGATGGGGTCAGTCTGGTGTCAGCCTCACATCATGATGGGGTCAGTCTGGTGTCAGCCTCGCCTCGTGATGGGGTCAGTCTGGTGTCAGCCTCGCCTCGTGATGGGGTCAGTCCGGTGTCAGCCTCGCCTCGTGATGGTGTCAGTCCGGTGTCAGCCTCGCCTCGTGATGGGGTCAGTCCGGTGTCAGTCTCGCCTCGTGATGGTGTCAGTCTGGTGTCAGCCTCGCCTCGTGATGGGGTCAGTCTGGTGTCAGCCTCGCCTTGTGATGGTGTCAGTCTGGTGTCAGCCTCTCCTCGTGATGGGGTCAGTCTGGTGTCAGCCTCGCCTCATGATGGGGTCAGTCTGGTGTCAGCCTCGCCTCGTGATGGGGTCAGTCTGGTGTCAGTCTCGCATAGTGATGGTGTCAGTCTGGTGTCAGCCTCGCGTCGTAATGGGTTCAGTCCGGTGTCAGTCTCGCCTTGTGATGGGGTCAGTCCGGTGTCGGCCTCGCCTCATGATGGGGTCAGTCTGGTGTCAGCCTCGCCTCGTGATGGTGTCAGTCTGGTGTCAGCCTCACATCATGATGGTGTCAGTCAGGTGTCAGCCTCGCTTCGTGATGGTTTCAGTCTGGTGTCAGCCTTGCCTCATGATGGGGTCAGTCTGGTTTCAGTCTCGCCTCGTGATGGGGTCAGTCTGGTGTCAGCCTCGCCTCGTGATAGGGTCAGTCTGGTGTCAGCCTCACATCATGATGGTGTCAGTCAGGTGTCAGCTTCGCCTTGTGATGTGGTCAGTCTGGTGTCAGCCTCGCCTCGTGATGCGGTCAGTCTGGTGTCAGCCTCGCCTCGTGATGGTGTCAGTCTGGTGTCAGTCTCGCCTGGTGATGGGGTCAGTCTGGTGTCAGCCTCGCCTCGTGATAGGGTCAGTCTGGTGTCAGCCTCACATCATGATGGTGTCAGTCAGGTGTCAGCTTCGCCTTGTGATGGGGTCAGTCTGGTGTCAGCCTCGCCTCGTGATGCGGTCAGTCTGGTGTCAGCCTCGCCTCGTGATGGTGTCAGTCTGGTGTCAGTCTCGCCTCGTGATGGGGTCAGTCTGGTGTCAGCCTCGCCTCGTGATAGGGTCAGTCTGGTGTCAGCCTCACATCATGATGGTGTCAGTCTGGTGTCAGCCTCGCCTCGTGATGGGGTCAGTCTGGTGTCAGCCTCGCCTCGTGATGTTGTCAGTCTGGTGTCAGTCTCGCCTCGTGATTTGGTCAGTCTGGTGTAAGCCTCGCCTCGTGATGGGGTCAGTCTGGTGTCAGTCTGGCCTCGAGATGGGGTCAGTCTGGTGTCAGCTTCGCCTCGTGATGGGGTCAGTCTGGTGTCAGTCTCGCCTCGTGATGGGGTCAGTCTGGTGTCAGCCTCGCCTCGTGATGGGGTCAGTCTGGTGTCAGTCTCGCCTCGTGATGGGGTCAGTCTGGTGTCAGCCTCGCCTCTTGATGGGGTCAGTCTGGTGTCAGGCTCGCCTCGTGATGGTGTCAGTCTGGTGTCAGCCTCGCCTCGTGATGGGGTCAGTCTGGTGTCAGCCTCGCTAGTGATGGGGTCAGTCTGGTGTCAGCCTCGCCTCGTGATGGGGTCAGTCTGGTGTCAGCTTCGCCTCGTGATGGGGTCAGTCTGGTGTCAGTCTCGTCTCGTGATGGGGTCAGTCTGGTGTCAGCCTCGCCTCGTGATGGGGTCAGTCTGGTTTCAGTCTCGTCTAGTGATGGGGTCAGTCTGGTGTCATCCTCACATCATGATGGTGTCAGTCTGGTGTCAGCCTCGCCTCGTGATGGGGTCAGTCCGGTGTCAGTCTCGCCTCGTGATGGGGTCAGTGTGGTGTCAGTCTCGCCTCGTGATGGTGTCAGTCTGGTGTCAGCCTCGCTAGTGATGGGGTCAGTCTGGTGTCAGCCTTGCCTCGTGATGGGGTCAGTCTGGTGTCAGTCTCGCCTCGTGATGGGGTCAGTCTGGTGTCAGCTTCGCCTCGTGATGGGGTCAGTCTAGTGTCAGTCTCGTCTCGTGATGGAGTCAGTCTGGAGTCAGCCTCGCCTTGTGATGGGGTCAGTCTGGTTTCAGTCTCGCCTAGTGATGGGGTCAGTCTGGTGTCAGCCTCACATCATGATGGTGTCAGTCTGGTGTAAGCCTCGCCTCTTGATGGTGTCAGTCTGGTGTCAGCCTCGCTAGTGATGGGGTCAGTCTGGTGTCAGCCTCACATCATGATGGTGTCAGTCTGGTGTCAGTCTCGCCTCGTGATGGGGTCAGTCTGGTGTCAGCCTCGCCTCTTGATGGGGTCAGTCTGGTGTCAGGCTCGCCTCGTGATGGTGTCAGTCTGGTGTCAGCCTCGCCTCGTGATGGGGTCAGTCTGGTGTCAGCCTCGCTAGTGATGGGGTCAGTCTGGTGTCAGCCTCGCCTCGTGATGGGGTCAGTCTGGTGTCAGCTTCGCCTCGTGATGGGGTCAGTCTGGTGTCAGTCTCGTCTCGTGATGGGGTCAGTCTGGTGTCAGCCTCGCCTCGTGATGGGGTCAGTCTGGTTTCAGTCTCGTCTAGTGATGGGGTCAGTCTGGTGTCATCCTCACATCATGATGGTGTCAGTCTGGTGTCAGCCTCGCCTCGTGATGGTGTCAGTCTGGTGTCAGCCTCGCTAGTGATGGGGTCAGTCTGGTGTCAGCCTCGCCTCGTGATGGGGTCAGTGTGGTGTCAGTCTCGCCTCGTGATGGTGTCAGTCTGGTGTCAGCCTCGCTAGTGATGGGGTCAGTCTGGTGTCAGCCTTGCCTCGTGATGGGGTCAGTCTGGTGTCAGTCTCGCCTCGTGATGGGGTCAGTCTGGTGTCAGCTTCGCCTCGTGATGGGGTCAGTCTAGTGTCAGTCTCGTCTCGTGATGGAGTCAGTCTGGAGTCAGCCTCGCCTTGTGATGGGGTCAGTCTGGTTTCAGTCTCGCCTAGTGATGGGGTCAGTCTGGTGTCAGCCTCACATCATGATGGTGTCAGTCTGGTGTAAGCCTCGCCTCTTGATGGTGTCAGTCTGGTGTCAGCCTCGCTAGTGATGGGGTCAGTCTGGTGTCAGCCTCACATCATGATGGTGTCAGTCTGGTGTCAGCCTCACTAGTGATGGGGTCAGTCTGGTGTCAGTGTCGCCTCGTGATGGGGTCAGTCTTTTGTCAGCCTCGCCCCGTGATGGGGTCAGTCTGGTGTCAGCCTCACATCATGATGGTGTCAGTCTGGTGTCAGCCTCGCCTAGTGATGGTGTCAGTCTGGTGTCAGCCTCACATCATGATGGTGTCAGTCTGGTGTCAGTCTCGCCTCGTGATGGGGTCAGTCTGGTGTCAGTCTCGCCTCGTGATGGGGTCAGTCTGGTGTCAGTCTCGCCTCATGATGGGGTCAGTCTGGTGTCAGTCTCGCCCCGTGATGGTGTCAGTCTGGTGTAAGCCTCACCTCGTGATGGGGTCAGTCTGGGGTCAGCCTCGCCTCGTGATGAGGTAAGTCTGGTGTCAGCCTCACCTCGTGATGGGGTCAGTCTGGTGTCAGCCTCGCCTCGTGATGGGGTCAATCTGGTGTCAGTCTCGCCCCGTGATGGTGTCAGTCTGGTGTCAGCCTCACATCATGATGGTGTCAGTCTGGTATCAGCCTCGCCTTGTGATGGTGTCAGTCTGGTGTCAGCCTCGCCTCGTGATGGTGTCAGTCTGGTCTCAGCCTCGCCTAGTGATGGGGTCAGTCTGGTGTCAGCCTCGCCTCGTGATGGGGTCAGTCTGATGTCAGCCTCACATCATGATGGGGTCAGTCTGGTATCAGCCTCGCCTCTTGATGGTGTAAGTCTGGTGTCAGCCTCGCCTCGTGATGCGGTCAGTCTGGTGTCAGCCTCGCCTCGTGATGGGGTCAGTCTGATGTCAGCCTCGCCTCGTGATGGGGTCAGTCTGGTGTCAGCCTCGCCTCGTGATGGGGTCAGTCTGGTGTCAGTCTCGCCTAGTGATGGGGTCAGTCTAGTGTCAGCCTCACATCATGATGGGGTCAGTCTGGTATCAGCCTCGCCTCTTGATGGTGTAAGTCTGGTGTCAGCCTCACTAGTGATGGGGTCAGTCTGGTGTCAGTCTCGCCTTGTGATGGGGTCATTCTGGTGTCAGTCTCGCCTCGTGATGGGGTCAGTCTGGTGTCATCCTCGCCTCGTGATGGGGTCAGTCTGGTGTCAGTCTCGCCTCGTGATGGGGTCAGTCTGGTGTCAGCTTCGCCTCGTGATGGGGTCAGTCTGGTGTCAGTCTCGCCTCGTGATGGGGTCAGTCTGGTGTCAGCCTCGCTTTTGATGGGGTCAGCCTGGTGTCAGTCTTGCCTCGTGATTTGGTCAGTCTGGTGTCAGCCTCGCCTCGTGATGGGGTCAGTCTGGTTTCAGCTTCGCCTCGTGATGGGGTCAGTCTGGTGTCAGCCTCACATCATGATGGGATCAGTCTGGTGTTAGTCTCGCCTCGTGATGGTGTCAGTCTAGTGTCAGCCTCGCATCGTGATGGGGTCAGTCTGGTGTCAGCCTCGCCTCGTGATGGTGTCAGTCTGGTGTCAGCCTCGCCTCGTGATGGGGTCTGTCTGGTGTCAGCCTCGCCTAGTGATGGGGTCAGTCTGGTGTCAGCCTCACATCATGATGGGGTCAGTCTGGTGTCAGTCTTGCCTCGTGATGGTGTCAGTCTGGCGTCAGCCTCGCCTCGTGATGGGGTCAGTCTGGTGTCAGCCTCGCCCCGTGATGGGGTCAGTCTGGTGTAAGCCTCGCCTCGTGATGGGGTCAGTCTGGTGTCAGCCTCGCCTCGTGATGGGGTCTGTCTGGTGTCAGCTTCGCCTCGTGATGGGGTCAGTCTGGTGTCAGTCTCGCCTCGTGATGGGGTCAGTCTGGTGTCAGCCTCGCCTCGTGATGGGCTCAGTCTGGTGTCAGTCTCGCCTCGTGATGGGGCCAGTCTGGTGTCAGCTTCGCCTCGTGATGGGGTCAGTCTGGTGTCAGTCTCGCCTCGTGATGGGGTCAGTCTGGTGTCAGCCTCGCCTCGTGATGGTGTCAGCCTTGTGTCAGCCTCGCCTCGTGATGGGGTCAGCCTGGTGTCAGCCTCGCCTCGTGATGGGGTCAGTCTGGTGTCAGTCTCGCCTCGTGATTTGGTCAGTCTGGTGTCAACCTCGCCTAGTGATGGGGTCAGTCTGGTGTCAGCCTCACATCATGATGGGGTCAGTCTGGTGTCAGCCTCGCCTCGTGATGGGGTCAGTCTGGTGTCAGCCTCGCCTCGTGATGGGGTCAGTCCGGTGTCAGCCTCGCCTCGTGATGGTGTCAGTCCGGTGTCAGCCTCGCCTCGTGATGGGGTCAGTCCGGTGTCAGTCTCGCCTCGTGATGGTGTCAGTCTGGTGTCAGCCTCACATCGTGATGGTGTCAGTCTGGTGTCAGCCTCGCCTCGTGATGGTGTCAGTCTGGTGTCAGCCTCGTCTCGTGATTGGGTCAGTCTGGTGTCAGACTCGCCTAGTGATGGGGTCAGTCTGGTGTCAGCTTCACATCATGATGGGGTCAGTCTGGTGTCAGCCTCGCCTCGTGATGGTGTCAGTCTGGTGTCAGCCTCGCCTCGTGATGGGGTCAGTCCGGTGTCAGCCTCGCCTCGTGATGGTGTCAGTCCGGTGTCAGCCTCGCCTCGTGATGGGGTCAGTCCGGTGTCAGTCTCGCCTCGTGATGGTGTCAGTCTGGTGTCAGCCTCGCCTCGTGATGGGGTCAGTCTGGTGTCAGCCTCGCCTTGTGATGGTGTCAGTCTGGTGTCAGCCTCTCCTCGTGATGGGGTCAGTCTTGTGTCAGCCTCGCCTTGTAATGGGGTCAGTCTGGTGTCAGCCTCGCCTCGTGATGCGGTCAGTCTGGTGTCAGCCTCGCCTCGTGATGGTGTCAGTCTGGTGTCAGTCTCGCCTCGTGATGGGGTCAGTCTGGTGTCAGCCTCGCCTCGTGATAGGGTCAGTCTGGTGTCAGCCTCACATCATGATGGTGTCAGTCAGGTGTCAGCTTCGCCTTGTGATGGGGTCAGTCTGGTGTCAGCCTCGCCTCGTGATAGGGTGAGTCTGGTGTCAGCCTCGCCTCGTGATGGTGTCAGTCTGGTGTCAGTCTTGCCTCGTTATGGGGTCAGTCTGGTGTCACTCTCGCCTCGTGATGGGGTCAGTCTGGTGTCAGTCTCACCTCGTGATGGGGTCAGTCTGGTGTCAGTCTCGCCTCGTGATGGGGTCAGTCTGGTGTCAGTCTCGCCTCGTGATGGGGTCAGTCTGGTGTCAGCCTCGCCTTGTGATGGGGTCAGACTGGTGTCAGCCTCGCCTCGTGATGGGGTCAGTCCGGTGTCAGCCTCGCCTCGTGATGGGGTCAGTCTGGTGTCAGCCTCACATCGTGATGGTGTCAGTCTGGTGTCAGCCTCGCCTCGTGATGGGGACAGTCTGGTGTCAGCCTCGCCTCGTGATGGGGTCAGTCTGGTGTTAGCCTCACATCGTGATGGTGTAAGTCTGGTGTCAGCCTCGCCTCGTGATGGTGTCAGTCCGGTGTCAGCCTCACATTATGATGGTGTCAGTCTGGTGTCAGCCTCGCCTCGTGATGGTGTCAGTCTGGTGTCAGCCTCGCCTCGTGATGCGGTCAGTCTGGTGTCAGCCTCGCCTCGTGATGGGGTCAATCTGGTGTCAGCCTCACATCATGATGGTGTAAGTCTGGTGTCAGCCTTGCCTCGTGATGGTGTCAGTCTGGTGTCAGCCTCGTCTCGTGATTGGGTCAGTCTGGTGTCAGACTCGCCTAGTGATGGGGTCAGTCTGGTGTCAGCTTCACATCATGATGGGGTCAGTCTGGTGTCAGCCTCGCCTCGTGATGGTGTCAGTCTGGTGTCAGCCTCGCCTCGTGATGGGGTCAGTCCGGTGTCAGCCTCGCCTCGTGATGGTGTCAGTCCGGTGTCAGCCTCGCCTCGTGATGGGGTCAGTCCGGTGTCAGTCTCGCCTCGTGATGGTGTCAGTCTGGTGTCAGCCTCGCCTCGTGATGGGGTCAGTCTGGTGTCAGCCTCGCCTTGTGATGGTGTCAGTCTGGTGTCAGCCTCTCCTCGTGATGGGGTCAGTCTGGTGTCAGCCTCGCCTCATGATGGGGTCAGTCTGGTGTCAGCCTCGCCTCGTGATGGGGTCAGTCTGGTGTCAGTCTCGCATCGTGATGGTGTCAGTCTGGTGTCAGCCTCGCGTCGTAATGGGTTCAGTCCGGTGTCAGTCTCGCCTTGTGATGGGGTCAGTCCGGTGTCGGCCTCGCCTCAATGATGGGGTCAGTCTGGTGTCAGCCTCGCCTCGTGATGGTGTCAGTCTGGTGTCAGCCTCACATCATGATGGTGTCAGTCAGGTGTCAGCCTCGCCTCGTGATGGGGTCAGTCTGGTGTCAGCCTCACATCATGATGGTGTAAGTCTGGTGTCAGCCTCGCCTCGTGATGGTGTCAGTCTGGTGTCAGCCTCGTCTCGTGATTGGGTCAGTCTGGTGTCAGCCTCGCCTAGTGATGGGGTCAGTCTGGTGTCAGCCTCACATCATGATGGGGTCAGTCTGGTGTCAGCCTCGCCTCGTGATGGGGTCAGTCTGGTGTCAGCCTCGCCTCGTGATGGGGTCAGTCCGGTGTCAGCCTCGCCTCGTGATGGTGTCAGTCCGGTGTCAGCCTCGCCTCGTGATGGGGTCAGTCCGGTGTCAGTCTCGCCTCGTGATGGTGTCAGTCTGGTGTCAGCCTCGCCTCGTGATGGGGTCAGTCTGGTGTCAGCCTCGCCTTGTGATGGTGTCAGTCTGGTGTCAGCCTCTCCTCGTGATGGGGTCAGTCTGGTGTCAGCCTCGCCTCATGATGGGGTCAGTCTGGTGTCAGCCTCGCCTCGTGATGGGGTCAGTCTGGTGTCAGTCTCGCATAGTGATGGTGTCAGTCTGGTGTCAGCCTCGCGTCGTAATGGGTTCAGTCCGGTGTCAGTCTCGCCTTGTGATGGGGTCAGTCCGGTGTCGGCCTCGCCTCATGATGGGGTCAGTCTGGTGTCAGCCTCGCCTCGTGATGGTGTCAGTCTGGTGTCAGCCTCACATCATGATGGTGTCAGTCAGGTGTCAGCCTCGCCTCGTGATGGTTTCAGTCTGGTGTCAGCCTTGCCTCATGATGGGGTCAGTCTGGTTTCAGTCTCGCCTCGTGATGGGGTCAGTCTGGTGTCAGCCTCGCCTCGTGATAGGGTCAGTCTGGTGTCAGCCTCACATCATGATGGTGTCAGTCAGGTGTCAGCTTCGCCTTGTGATGGGGTCAGTCTGGTGTCAGCCTCGCCTCGTGATGCGGTCAGTCTGGTGTCAGCCTCGCCTCGTGATGGTGTCAGTCTGGTGTCAGTCTCGCCTGGTGATGGGGTCAGTCTGGTGTCAGCCTCGCCTCGTGATAGGGTCAGTCTGGTGTCAGCCTCACATCATGATGGTGTCAGTCAGGTGTCAGTTTCGCCTTGTGATGGGGTCAGTCTGGTGTCAGCCTCGCCTCGTGATGCGGTCAGTCTGGTGTCAGCCTCGCCTCGTGATGGTGTCAGTCTGGTGTCAGTCTCGCCTCGTGATGGTGTCAGTCAGGTGTCAGCTTCGCCTTGTGATGGGGTCAGTCTGGTGTCAGCCTCGCCTCGTGATGGGGTCAGTATGGTGTCAGCCTCGCCTCGTGATGGGGTCAGTCTGGTGTCAGCCTCGCCTCGTGATGTTGTCAGTCTGGTGTCAGTCTCGCCTCGTGATTTGGTCAGTCTGGTGTAAGCCTCGCCTCGTGATGGGGTCAGTCTGGTGTCAGTCTGGCCTCGAGATGGGGTCAGTCTGGTGTCAGCCTCGCCTCGTGATGGTGTCAGTCTGGTGTCAGTCTCGCCTCGTGATGGTGTCAGTCAGGTGTCAGCTTCGCCTTGTGATGGGGTCAGTCTGGTGTCAGCCTCGCCTCGTGATGGGGTCAGTATGGTGTCAGCCTCGCCTCGTGATGGGGTCAGTCTGGTGTCAGCCTCGCCTCGTGATGTTGTCAGTCTGGTGTCAGTCTCGCCTCGTGATGGGGTCAGTCTGGTGTCAGCCTCGCCTCGTGATAGGGTCAGTCTGGTGTCAGCCTCACATCATGATGGTGTCAGTCAGGTGTCAGCTTCGCCTTGTGATGGGGTCAGTCTGGTGTCAGCCTCGCCTCGTGATGCGGTCAGTCTGGTGTCAGCCTCGCCTCGTGATGGTGTCAGTCTGGTGTCAGTCTCGCCTGGTGATGGGGTCAGTCTGGTGTCAGCCTCGCCTCGTGATAGGGTCAGTCTGGTGTCAGCCTCACATCATGATGGTGTCAGTCAGGTGTCAGCTTCGCCTTGTGATGGGGTCAGTCTGGTGTCAGCCTCGCCTCGTGATGCGGTCAGTCTGGTGTCAGCCTCGCCTCGTGATGGTGTCAGTCTGGTGTCAGTCTCGCCTCGTGATGGTGTCAGTCAGGTGTCAGCT
The DNA here is from genome assembly GCF_062004578.1 of Staurois parvus. Taxonomy (NCBI): domain Eukaryota; kingdom Metazoa; phylum Chordata; class Amphibia; order Anura; family Ranidae; genus Staurois; species Staurois parvus. The sequence continues at coordinate 484,906 of NW_028319758.1, read as the reverse complement.
TCGCCTTGTGATGGGGTCAGTCTGGTGTCAGCCTCGCCTCGTGATGGGGTCAGTATGGTGTCAGCCTCGCCTCGTGATGGGGTCAGTCTGGTGTCAGCCTCGCCTCGTGATGTTGTCAGTCTGGTGTCAGTCTCGCCTCGTGATTTGGTCAGTCTGGTGTAAGCCTCGCCTCGTGATGGGGTCAGTCTGGTGTCAGTCTGGCCTCGAGATGGGGTCAGTCTGGTGTCAGCTTCGCCTCGTGATGGGGTCAGTCTGGTGTCAGTCTCGCCTCGTGATGGGGTCAGTCTGGTGTCAGCCTCGCCTCGTGATGGGGTCAGTCTGGTGTCAGTCTCGCCTCGTGATGGGGTCAGTCTGGTGTCAGCCTCGCCTCTTGATGGGGTCAGTCTGGTGTCAGGCTTGCCTCGTGATGGTGTCAGTCTGGTGTCAGCCTCGCCTCGTGATGGGGTCAGTCTGGTGTCAGCCTCGCTAGTGATGGGGTCAGTCTGGTGTCAGCCTCGCCTCGTGATGGGGTCAGTCTGGTGTCAGCTTCGCCTCGTGATGGGGTCAGTCTGGTGTCAGTCTCGTCTCGTGATGGGGTCAGTCTGGTGTCAGCCTCGCCTCGTGATGGGGTCAGTCTGGTTTCAGTCTCGTCTAGTGATGGGGTCAGTCTGGTGTCATCCTCACATCATGATGGTGTCAGTCTGGTGTCAGCCTCGCCTCGTGATGGTGTCAGTCTGGTGTCAGCCTCGCTAGTGATGGGGTCAGTCTGGTGTCAGCCTCGCCTCGTGATGGGGTCAGTTTGGTGTCAGTCTCGCCTCGTGATGGTGTCAGTCTGGTGTCAGCCTCGCTAGTGATGGGGTCAGTCTGGTGTCAGCCTTGCCTCGTGATGGGGTCAGTCTGGTGTCAGTCTCGCCTCGTGATGGGGTCAGTCTGGTGTCAGCTTCGCCTCGTGATGGGGTCAGTCTAGTGTCAGTCTCGTCTCGTGATGGAGTCAGTCTGGAGTCAGCCTCGCCTTGTGATGGGGTCAGTCTGGTTTCAGTCTCGCCTAGTGATGGGGTCAGTCTGGTGTCAGCCTCACATCATGATGGTGTCAGTCTGGTGTAAGCCTCGCCTCTTGATGGTGTCAGTCTGGTGTCAGCCTCGCTAGTGATGGGGTCAGTCTGGTGTCAGCCTCACATCATGATGGTGTCAGTCTGGTGTCAGCCTCACTAGTGATGGGGTCAGTCTGGTGTCAGTGTCGCCTCGTGATGGGGTCAGTCTTTTGTCAGCCTCGCCCCGTGATGGGGTCAGTCTGGTGTCAGCCTCACATCATGATGGTGTCAGTCTGGTGTCAGCCTCGCCTAGTGATGGTGTCAGTCTGGTGTCAGCCTCACATCATGATGGTGTCAGTCTGGTGTCAGTCTCGCCTCGTGATGGGGTCAGTCTGGTGTCAGTCTCGCCTCGTGATGGGGTCAGTCTGGTGTCAGTCTCGCCTCATGATGGGGTCAGTCTGGTGTCAGTCTCGCCTCGTGATGGGGTCAGTCTGGTGTCAGCCTCACATCATGATGGTGTCAGTCTGGTGTCAGCCTCGCCTCGTGATGGTGTCAGTCTGGTGTCAGCCTCGCCCCGTGATGGTGTCAGTCTGGTGTAAGCCTCACCTCGTGATGGGGTCAGTCTGGGGTCAGCCTCGCCTCGTGATGAGGTAAGTCTGGTGTCAGCCTCACCTCGTGATGGGGTCAGTCTGGTGTCAGCCTCGCCTCGTGATGGGGTCAATCTGGTGTCAGTCTCGCCCCGTGATGGTGTCAGTCTGGTGTCAGCCTCACATCATGATGGTGTCAGTCTGGTATCAGCCTCGCCTTGTGATGGTGTCAGTCTGGTGTCAGCCTCGCCTCGTGATGGTGTCAGTCTGGTCTCAGCCTCGCCTAGTGATGGGGTCAGTCTGGTGTCAGCCTCGCCTCGTGATGGGGTCAGTCTGATGTCAGCCTCACATCATGATGGGGTCAGTCTGGTATCAGCCTCGCCTCTTGATGGTGTAAGTCTGGTGTCAGCCTCGCCTCGTGATGCGGTCAGTCTGGTGTCAGCCTCGCCTCGTGATGGGGTCAGTCTGATGTCAGCCTCGCCTCGTGATGGGGTCAGTCTGGTGTCAGCCTCGCCTCGTGATGGGGTCAGTCTGGTGTCAGTCTCGCCTAGTGATGGGGTCAGTCTAGTGTCAGCCTCACATCATGATGGTGTCAGTCTGGTGTCAGCCTCACTAGTGATGGGGTCAGTCTGGTGTCAGTCTCGCCTTGTGATGGGGTCATTCTGGTGTCAGTCTCGCCTCGTGATGGGGTCAGTCTGGTGTCATCCTCGCCTCGTGATGGGGTCAGTCTGGTGTCAGTCTCGCCTCGTGATGGGGTCAGTCTGGTGTCAGCTTCGCCTCGTGATGGGGTCAGTCTGGTGTCAGTCTCGCCTCGTGATGGGGTCAGTCTGGTGTCAGCCTCGCTTTTGATGGGGTCAGCCTGGTGTCAGTCTTGCCTCGTGATTTGGTCAGTCTGGTGTCAGCCTCGCCTCGTGATGGGGTCAGTCTGGTTTCAGCTTCGCCTCGTGATGGGGTCAGTCTGGTGTCAGCCTCACATCATGATGGGATCAGTCTGGTGTCAGTCTCGCCTCGTGATGGTGTCAGTCTAGTGTCAGCCTCGCATCGTGATGGGGTCAGTCTGGTGTCAGCCTCGCCTCGTGATGGTGTCAGTCTGGTGTCAGCCTCGCCTCGTGATGGGGTCTGTCTGGTGTCAGCCTCGCCTAGTGATGGGGTCAGTCTGGTGTCAGCCTCACATCATGATGGGGTCAGTCTGGTGTCAGTCTTGCCTCGTGATGGTGTCAGTCTGGCGTCAGCCTCGCCTCGTGATGGGGTCAGTCTGGTGTCAGCCTCGCCCCGTGATGGGGTCAGTCTGGTGTAAGCCTCGCCTCGTGATGGGGTCAGTCTGGTGTCAGCCTCGCCTCGTGATGGGGTCTGTCTGGTGTCAGCTTCGCCTCGTGATGGGGTCAGTCTGGTGTCAGTCTCGCCTCGTGATGGGGTCAGTCTGGTGTCAGCCTCGCCTCGTGATGGGCTCAGTCTGGTGTCAGTCTCGCCTCGTGATGGGGCCAGTCTGGTGTCAGCTTCGCCTCGTGATGGGGTCAGTCTGGTGTCAGTCTCGCCTCGTGATGGGGTCAGTCTGGTGTCAGCCTCGCCTCGTGATGGTGTCAGCCTTGTGTCAGCCTCGCCTCGTGATGGGGTCAGCCTGGTGTCAGCCTCGCCTCGTGATGGGGTCAGTCTGGTGTCAGTCTCGCCTCGTGATTTGGTCAGTCTGGTGTCAGCCTCGCCTCGTGATGGGGTCAGTCTGGTGTCAGTCTCGCCTCGTGATGGGGTCAGTCTGGTGCCAGCTTCGCCTCGTGATGGGGTCAGTCTGGTGTCAGTCTCGGCTCGTGATGGGGTCAGTCTGGTGTCAGCCTCGCCTCGTGATGGGGTCAGTCTGGTCTCAGTCTCGCTTCGTGATGGGGTCAGTCTGGTGTCAGTCTCGCCTCGTGATGGTGTCAGTCTGGTGTCAGCCTCGCCTCGTGATGGGGTCAGTCTGGTGTCAGCCTCGCTAGTGATGGGGTCAGTCTGGTGTCAGCCTCGCCTCGTGATGGAGTCAGTTTGGTGTCAGTCTCGCCTCGTGATGGTGTCAGTCTGGTGTCAGCTTCGCTAGTGATGGGGTCAGTCTGGTGTCAGCCTCGCCTCGTGATGGGGTCAGTCTGGTGTCAGTCTCGCCTCGTGATGGGGTCAGTCTAGTGTCAGCCTCACATCATGATGGTGTCAGTCTGGTGTCAGCCTCGCTAGTGATGGGGTCAGTCTGGTGTCAGTCTCGCCTCGTGATGGGGTCAGTCTGGTGTCAGTTTCGCCTCACGATGGGGTCAGTCTGGTGTCAGTCTTGCCTCGTGATGGGGTCAGTCTGGTGTCAGCCTCGCCTCGTGATGGGGTCAGTCTGGTGTCAGTCTCGCCTAGTGATGGGGTCAGTCTAGTGTCAGCCTCACATCATGATGGTGTCAGTCTGGTGTCAGCCTCGCTAGTGATGGGGTCAGTCTGGTGTCAGTCTCGCCTCGTGATGGGGTCAGTCTTTTGTCAGCCTCGCCCCGTGATGGGGTCAGTCTGGTGTCAGTCTCGCCTCGTGAAGGGGTCAGTCTGGTGTCAGCCTCACATCATGATGGTGTCAGTCTGGTGTCAGCCTCGCCTCGTGATGGGGTCAGTCTGGTGTCAGCCTCACATCATGATGGTGTCAGTCTGGTGTCAGCCTCGCCTCGTGATGGGGTCAGTCTGGTGTCAGCCTCGCCTAGTGATGGTGTCAGTCTGGTGTCAGCCTCACATCATGATGGTGTCAGTCTGGTGTCAGTCTCGCCTCGTGATGGGGTCAGTCTGGTGTCAGTCTCGCCTCGTGATGGGGTCAGTCTGGTGTCAGTCTCGCCTCATGATGGGGTCAGTCTGGTGTCAGTCTTGCCTCGTGATGGGGTCAGTCTGATGTCAGCCTCACATCATGATGGTGTCAGTCTGGTGTCAGCCTCGCCTCGTGATGGTGTCAGTCTGGTGTCAGCCTCGCCCCGTGATGGTTTCAGTCTGGTGTAAGCCTCACCTCGTGATGGGGTCAGTCTGGGGTCAGCCTCGCCCCGTGATGGTGTAAGTCTGGTGTCAGCCTCACATCATGATGGTGTCAGTCTGGTATCAGCCTCGCCTTGTGATGGTGTCAGTCTGGTGTCAGCCTCGCCTCGTGATGGTGTCAGTCTGGTCTCAGCCTCGCCTAGTGATGGGGTCAGTCTGGTGTCAGCCTCGCCTCGTGATGGGGTTAGTCTTGTGTCAGCCTCACATCATGATGGGGTCAGTCTGGTATCAGCCTTGCCTCGTGATGGTGTAAGTCTGGTGTCAGCCTCGCCTCGTGATGCGGTCAGTCTGGTGTCAGCCTTGCCTCGTGATGGGGTCAGTCTGGTGTCAGCCTCGCCTCGTGATGGGGTCAGTCTGGTGTCAGCCTCGCTAGTGATGGGGTCAGTCTGGTGTCAGTCTCGCCTCGTGATGGAGTCAGTCTGGTGTCAGCATCGCCTCGTGATGGGGTCAGTCTGGTGCCAACCTCACATCATGATGGTGTCAGTCTGGTGTCAGCCTCGCCTCGTGATGGGTTCAGTTTAGTGTCAGCCTTGCCTAGTGATGGTGTCAGTCTGGTGTCAGCCTCACATCATGATGGAGTCAGTCTGGTGTCAGCCTCACCTCGTGATGGGGTCAGTCTGTTGTCAGTCTCGCCTCGTGATGGGGTCAGTCTGGTGTCAGCCTCGCCTCTTGATGGGGTCAGTCTGGTGTCAGCCTCGCTAGTGATTGGGTCAGTCTGGTGTCAGTCTCGCCTCATGATGGGGTCAATCTTTTGTCAGCCTCGCCCCGTGATGGGGTCAGTCTGGTGTCAGTCTCGCCTCGTGAAGGGGTCAGTCTGGTGTCAGCCTCACATCATGATGGTGTCAGTCTGGTGTCAGCCTCGCCTCGTGATGGGGTCAGTCTGGTGTCAGCCTCACATCATGATGGTGTCAGTCTGGTGTCAGCCTCGCCTCATGATGGGGTCAGTCTGGTGTCAGCCTCACATCATGATGGTGTCAGTCTGGTGTCAGCCTCACCTCGTGATGGGGTCAGTCTGGTGTCAGCCTCGCCTCGTGATGGGGTCAGTCCGGTGTCCGCCTCGCCTCGTGATGGGGTCAGTCTGGAGTCAGCCTCGCCTCGTGACGGTGTCAGTCTGGTGTCAGCCTCGCCTAGTGATAGGGTCAGTCTGGTGTCAGCCTCGCCTCGTGATGGGGTCAGTCTGGTGTCAGCCTCACATCATGATGGTGTCAGTCTGGTATCAGCCTCGCCTCGTGATGGGGTCAGTCTGGTGTCAGCCTCGCCTCGTGATGGGGTCAGTCTGATGTCAGCCTCGCCTCGTGATGGGGTCAGTCTGGTGTCAGCCTCGCCTCGTGATGGGGACAGTCTGGTGGCAGCCTCACCTCGTGATGGGGTCAGTCTGGTGTCAGCCTCGCCTCGTAATGGGGTCAGTCTGGTGTCAGCCTAACATCGTGATGGTGTCAGTCTGGTGTCAGCCTCGCCTCGTGATGGTGTCAGTCTGGTGTCAGCCTCGCTAGTGATGGGGTCAGTCTGGTGTCAGCCTCGCTAGTGATGGGGTCAGTCTGGTGATAGTCTCGCCTCGTGATGGAGTCAGTCTGGTGTCAGCATCGCCTCGTGATGGGGTCAGTCTGGTGTCAGCCTCACATCATGATGGTGTCAGTCTGGTGTCAGCCTCGCCTCGTGATGGGTTCAGTCTGGTGTCAGCCTCGCCTAGTGATGGTGTCAGTCTGGTGTCAGCCTCACATCATGATGGTGTCAGTCTGGTGTCAGCCTCGCCTCGTGATGGGGTCAGTCTGGTGTCAGTCTCGCCTCGTGATGGGGTCAGTCTGGTGTCAGCCTCGCCTCGTGATGGAGTCAGTCTGGTGTCAGCCTCGCCTTGTGATGGGGTCAGTCTGGTGTCAGCCTCACATCATGATGGTGTCAGTCTGGTGTCAGCCTCGCCTCGTGACGGGGTCAGTCTGGTGTCAGCCTCGCCTCTTGATGTGGTCAGTCTGGTGTCAGTCTAGTCTCATGATGGGGTCAGTCTGGTGTCAGCCTCGCCCCGTGATGGGGTCAGTCTGGTGTCAGCCTCGCCCCGTGACGGGGTCAGTCTGGTGTCAGCCTCACATCATGATGGTGTCAATCTTGTGTCAGCTTCGCCTTGTGATGTTGTCAGTCTGGTGTCAGCCTCGCCTCGTGATGGGGTCAGTCTGGTGTCAGCCTCGCCTCGTGATGGGGTAAGTGTGGTGTCAGCCTCGCCTCGTGATGGGGTCAGTCTCGTGTCAGCCTCGCCTCGTGATGGGGTAAGTCTGGTGTCAGCCTCGCCTAGTGATGGGGTCAGTCTGGTGTAAGCCTCGCCTCGTGATGGGGTCAGTCTGGTGTCAGCCTCGCCTCGGATTGGGGTCAGTCTGGTGTCAGCCTCACATCATGATGGTGTCAGTCTGGTGTAAGCCTCACCTCGTGATGGGGTCAGTCTGGGGTCAGCCTCGCCTCGTGATGAGGTAAGTCTGGTGTCAGCCTCACCTCGTGATGGGGTCAGTCTGGTGTCAGTCTCGCCTCGTGATGGGGTCAGTCTGGTGTCAGTCTCGCCTCTTGATGGGGTCAGTCTGGTGTCAGCCTCGCCCCGTGATGGAGTCAGTCTGGTGTCAGCCTCACATCATGATGGTGTCAGTCTGGTATCAGCCTCGCCTTGTGATGGTGTCAGTCTGGTGTCAGCCTCGCCTCGTGATGGTGTCAGTCTGGTCTCAGCCTCGCCTAGTGATGGGGTCTGTCTGGTGTCAGCCTCGCCTCGTGATGGGGTCAGTCTGGTGTCAGCCTCACATCATGATGGGGTCAGTCTGGTATCAGCCTCGCCTCGTGATGGGGTCAGTCTGGTGTCAGCCTCGCCTCGTGATGGGGTCAGTCTGGTGTCAGCCTCGCCTCGTGATGGGGTCAGTCTGGTGTCAGCCTCGCCTCGTGATGGGGTCAGTCTGGTGTCAGCCTCACATCGTGATGGTGTCAGTCTGGTATCAGCCTCGCCTCGTGATGGTGTCAGTCTGGTGTCAGCCTCGCCTCGTGATGGTGTCAGTCTGGTGTCAGCCTCGCCTCGTGATGGTGTCAGTCTGGTCTCAGCCTCGCCTAGTGATGGGGTCTGTCTGGTGTCAGCCTCGCCTCGTGATGGGGTCAGTCTGGTGTCAGCCTCACATCATGATGGGGTCAGTCTGGTATCAGCCTCGCCTCGTGATGGGGTCAGTCTGGTGTCAGCCTCGCCTCGTGATGGGGTCAGTCTGGTGGCAGCCTCGCCTCGTGATGGGGTCAGTCTGGTGTCAGCCTCGCCTCGTGATGGGGTCAGTCTGGTGTCAGCCTCACATCGTGATGGTGTCAGTCTGGTATCAGCCTCGCCTCGTGATGGTGTCAGTCTGGTGTCAGCCTCGCTAGTGATGGGGTCAGTCTGGTGTCAGTCTCGCCTCGTGATGGAGTCAGTCTGGTGTCAGCATCGCCTCGTGATGGGGTCAGTCTGGTGCCAGCCTCACATCATGATGGTGTCAGTCTGGTGTCAGCCTCGCCTCGTGATGGGTTCAGTCTGGTGTCAGCCTCGCCTAGTGATGGTGTCAGTCTGGTGTCAGCCTCACATCATGATGGTGTCAGTCTGGTGTCAGCCTCGCCTCGTGATGGGGTCAGTCTGGTGTCAGTCTCGCCTCGTGATGGGGTCAGTCTGGTGTCAGCCTCGCCTCGTGATGGAGTCAGTCTGGTGTCAGCCTCGCCTTGTGATGGGGTCAGTCTGGTGTCAGCCTCACATCATGATGGTGTCAGTCTGGTGTCAGCCTCGCTTCATGATGGGGTCAGTCCGGTGTCAGTCTCGCCTCGTGATGGGGTCAGTCTGGTGTCAGCCTCGCCTCGTGACGGGGTCAGTCTGGTGTCAGCCTCGCCTCGTGACGGGGTCAGTCTGGTGTCAGCCTCGCCTCTTGATGTGGTCAGTCTGGTGTCAGCCTGGCCTCGTGATGGGGTCAGTCTTGTGTCAGCCTTGCCTCGTGATGGTGTCAGTCTGGTGTAAGCCTCGCCTCGTGATGGTGTCAGTCTGGTGTAAGCCTCGCCTCGTGATGGGGTCAGTCTGGTGTCAGCCTCACATCGTGATGGTGTCAGTCTGGTGTCAGCCTCGCCTCGTGATGGGGTCAGTCTGGTGTCAGCCTCGCCTCGTGATGGGATCAGTCTGGTGTCAGCATCACATCATGATGGTGTCAGTCTGGTGTAAGCCTCGCCTTGTGATGGGGTCAGTCTGGTGTCAGCCTCACCTCGTGATGAGGTCAGTCTGGTGTCAGCATCACATCATGATGGTGTCAATCTGGTGTCAGTCTCGCCCCGTGATGGTGTCAGTCTGGTGTAAGCCTCACCTCGTGATGGGGTCAGTCTGGGGTCAGCCTCGCCTCGTGATGAGGTAAGTCTGGTGTCAGCCTCACCTCGTGATGGGGTCAGTCTGGTGTCAGCATCACATCATGATGGTGTCAATCTGGTGTCAGTCTCGCCCCGTGATGGTGTCAGTCTGGTGTAAGCCTCACCTCGTGATGGGGTCAGTCTGGGGTCAGCCTCGCCTCGTGATGAGGTAAGTCTGGTGTCAGCCTCACCTCGTGATGGGGTCAGTCTGGTGTCAGTCTCGCCTCGTGATGGGGTCAGTCTGGTGTCAGTCTCGCCTCTTGATGGGGTCAGTCTGGTGTCAGCCTCACATCATGATGGTGTCAGTCTGGTATCAGCCTCGCCTTGTGATGGTGTCAGTCTGGTGTCAGCCTCGCCTAGTGATGGGGTCAGTCTGGTGTCAGCCTCGCCTCGTGATGGGGTCAGTCTGGTGTCAGCCTCACATCATGATGGGGTCAGTCTGGTATCAGCCTCGCCTCGTGATGGTGTAAGTCTGGTGTCAGCCTCGCCTCGTGATGGGGTCAGTCTGGTGTCAGCCTCGCCTCGTGATGGGGTCAGTCTGATGTCAGCCTCGCCTCGTGATGGGGTCAGTCTGGTGTCAGCCTCGCCTCGTGATGGGGTCAGTCTGGTGGCAGCCTCGCCTCGTGATGGGGTCAGCCTCGCCTCGTGTCTGGTGGCAGCCTCGCCTCGTGATGGGGTCAGCCTCGCCTCGTGATGGGGTCAGTCTGATGTCAGCCTCGCCTCGTGATGGGGTCAGACTGGTGTCAGCCTCGCCTCGTGATGGGGTCAGTCTGGTGGCAGCCTCGCCTCGTGATGGGGTCAGTCTGGTGTCAGCCTCGCCTCGTGATGGGGTCAGTCTGGTGTCAGCCTCACATCGTGATGGTGTCAGTCTGGTATCTGCCTCGTCTCGTGATGGTGTCAGTCTGGTGTCAGCCTCGCTAGTGATGGGGTCAGTCTGGTGTCAGTCTCGCCTCGTGATGGAGTCAGTCTGGTGTCAGCATCGCCTCGTGATGGGGTCAGTCTGGTGCCAGCCTCACATCATGATGGTGTCAGTCTGGTGTCAGCCTCGCCTCGTGATGGGTTCAGTCTGGTGTCAGCCTTGCCTAGTGATGGTGTCAGTCTGGTGTCAGCCTCACATCATGATGGTGTCAGTCTGGTGTCAGCCTCACCTCGTGATGGGGTCAGTCTGGTGTCAGTCTCGCCTCGTGATGGGGTAAGTCTGGTGTCAGCCTCACCTCGTGATGGGGTCAGTCTGGTGTCAGTCTCGCCTCGTGATGGGGTCAGTCTGGTGTCAGTCTCGCCTCTTGATGGGGTCAGTCTGGTATCAGCCTCGCCTTGTGATGGTGTCAGTCTGGTGTCAGCCTCGCCTAGTGATGGGGTCAGTCTGGTGTCAGCCTCGCCTCGTGATGGGGTCAGTCTGGTGTCAGCCTCACATCATGATGGGGTCAGTCTGGTATCAGCCTCGCCTCGTGATGGTGTAAGTCTGGTGTCAGCCTCGCCTCGTGATGGGGTCAGTCTGGTGTCAGCCTCGCCTCGTGATGGGGTCAGTCTGATGTCAGCCTCGCCTCGTGATGGGGTCAGTCTGGTGTCAGCCTCGCCTCGTGATGGGGTCAGTCTGGTGGCAGCCTCGCCTCGTGATGGGGTCAGTCTGGTGTCAGCCTCGCCTCGTGATGGGGTCAGTCTGGTGTCAGCCTCACATCGTGATGGTGTCAGTCTGGTATCAGCCTCGCCTCGTGATGGTGTCAGTCTGGTGTCAGCCTCGCTAGTGATGGGGTCAGTCTGGTGTCAGTCTCGCCTCGTGATGGAGTCAGTCTGGTGTCAGCATCGCCTCGTGATGGGGTCAGTCTGGTGCCAGCCTCACATCATGATGGTGTCAGTCTGGTGTCAGCCTCACCTCGTGATGGGTTCAGTCTGGTGTCAGCCTTGCCTAGTGATGGTGTCAGTCTGGTGTCAGCCTCACATCATGATGGTGTCAGTCTGGTGTCAGCCTCACCTCGTGATGGGGTCAGTCTGGTGTCAGTCTCGCCTCGTGATGGGGTCAGTCTGGTGTCAGCCTCGCCTCGTGATGGTGTCAGTCTGGTGTTACCCTCGCCCCGTGATGGTGTCAGTCTGGTGTAAGCCTCACCTCGTGATGGGGTCAGTCTGGGGTCAGCCTCGCCTCGTGATGAGGTAAGTCTGGTGTCAGCCTCACCTCGTGATGGGGTCAGACTGGTGTCAGCCTCGCCTCGCGATGGGGTCAGTCTGGTGTCAGTCTGGACCCGTGATAGGGTCAGTCTGGTGTCAGCCTCGCCTCGTGATGGGGTCAGTCTGGTGTCAGCCTCACATCATGATGGTGTCAGTCTGTTATCAGCCTCGCCTCGTGATGGGGTCAGTCTGGTGTCAGCCTCACCTCGTGATGGGGTCAGTCTGATGTCAGCCTTGCCTCGTGATGGGGTCAGTCTGGTTTCAGCCTCGCCTCGTGATGGTGTCAGTCTGGTGTCAGCCTCGCTTGTGATGGGGTCAGTGTGGTGTCAGCCTCGCTAGTGATGGGGTCAGTCTGGTTTCAGTCTCGCCTCGTGATGGAGTCAGTCTGGTGTCAGCATCGCCTCGTGATGGGGTCAGTCTGGTGTCAGCCTCGCCTAGTGATGGTGTCAGTCTGGTGTCAGCCTCACATCATGATGGTGTCAGTCTGGTGTCAGCCTCGCCTCGTGATGGGGTCAGTCTGGTGTCAGTCTCGCCTCGTGATGGGGTCAGTCTGGTGTCAGTCTCGCCTAGTGATGGGGTCAGTCTGGTGTCAGCCTCACATCGTGATGGTGTCAGTCTGGTGTAAGCCTCGCCTCGTGATGGTGTCAGTCTGGTGTCAGCCTCGCTAGTGATGGGGTCAGTCTGGTGTCAATCTCGCCTCATGATGGAGTCAGTCTGGTGTCAGTTTCGCCTCGCGATGGGGTCAGTCTGGTGTCAGTCTTGCCTCGTGATGGGGTCAGTCTGGTGTCAGCCTCGCCTCGTGATGGGGTCAGTCTGGTGTCAGTCTCGCCTAGTGATGGGGTCAGTCTGGTGTCAGCCTCGCCTCGTGATGGGGTCAGTCTGGTGTCAGCCTCACATCATGATGGGGTCAGTCTGGTGTCAGCCTCGCCTCGTGATGGGGTCAGTCTGGTGTCAGCCTCACATCATGATGGGGTCAGTCTGGTGTCAGCCTCGCTAGTGATGGGGTCAGTCTGGTGTCAGCCTCGCCTCGTGATGGGGTCAGTCTGGTGTCAGCCTCGCCTCGTGATGGGGTCAGTCTGGTGTCAGCCTCGCCTCGTGATGGGGTCAGTCTGGTGTCAGCCTCGCCTCGTGATGGGGTCAGTCTGGTGTCAGCCTTGCCTCGTGATGGGGTCAGTCTGGTGTCAGGCTCACATCGTGATGGTGTCAGTCTTGTGTCAGCCTCGCCTCGTGATGGTGTCAGTCTGGTGTCAGCCTCTCTAGTGATGGTGTCAGTCTGGTGTCAGCCTCGCCTCGTGATGGTGTCAGTCTGGTGTCACCCTCGCCCCGTGATGGTGTTAGTCTGGTGTCAGCCTCACCTCGTGATGGGGTCAGTCTGGTGTCAGCCTCGCCTCGTGATGGGGTCAGTCTGGTGTCAGCCTCACCTCGTGATGGGGTCAGTCTGGTGTCAGCCTCGCCTCGTGATGGGGTCAGTCTGGTGTCAGCCTCGCCTCGTGATGGGGTAAGTGTGGTGTCAGCCTCGCCTCGTGATGGGGTCAGTCTCGTGTCAGCCTCGCCTCGTGATGGGGTAAGTCTGGTGTCAGCCTCGCCTAGTGATGGGGTCAGTCTGGTGTCAGCCTCACATCGTGATGGTGTCAGTCTGGTGTCAGCCTCGCCTCGTGATGGTGTCAGTCTGGTGTCAGTCTTGCCTCGTGATGGGGTCAGTCTGGTGTCAGCCTGGCCTCGTGATGGGGTCAGTCTTGTGTCAGCCTCGCCTCTTGATGGTGTCAGTCTGGTGTAAGCCTCGCCTAGTGATGGTGTCAGTCTGGTGTAAGCCTTGCCTCGTGATGGGGTCAGTCTGGTGTCAGCCTCACATCGTGATGGTGTCAGTCTGGTGTCAGCCTCGCCTCGTGATGGGGTCAGTCTGGTGTCAGCCTCGCCTCGTGATGGGGTCAGTCTGATGTCAGCATCACATCATGATGGTGTCAGTCTGGTGTAAGCCTCGCCTTGTGATGGTGTCAGTCTGGTGTCAGCCTCGCCTCGTGATGGGGTCAGTCTGGTTTCAGCCTTGCCTCGTGATGGGGTCAGTCTGGTGTCAGGCTCACATCGTGATGGTGTCAGTCTTGTGTCAGCCTCGCCTCGTGATGGTGTCAGTCTGGTGTCAGCCTCGCCTCGTGATGGGGAGAGTCTGGTGGCAGCCTTGCCTCGTGATGGGGTCAGTCTGGTGTCAGCCTCGCCTCGTGATGGGGTCAGTCTGGTGTCAGCCTCACATCGTGATGGTGTCAGTCTGGTGTCAGCCTTGCCTCGTGATGGTGTCAGTCTGGTGTCAGCCTCGCTAGTGATGGAGTCAGTCTGGTGTCAGTCTCGCCTCGTGATGGAGTCAGTCTGGTGTCAGCATCGCCTCGTGATGGGGTCAGTCTGGTGTCAGCCTCACATCATGATGGTGTCAGTCTGGTATCAGCCTCGCCTCGTGATGGGGTCAGTCTGGTGTCAGCCTCGCCTCGTGATGGGGTCAGTCTGATGTCAGCCTCGCCTCGTGATGGGGTCAGTCTGGTGTCAGCCTCGCCTCGTGATGGGGTCAGTCTGGTGTCAGCCTCGCCTCGTGATGGGGAGAGTCTGGTGGCAGCCTTGCCTCGTGATGGGGTCAGTCTGGTGTCAGCCTCGCCTCGTGATGGGGTCAGTCTGGTGTCAGCCTCACATCGTGATGGTGTCAGTCTGGTGTCAGCCTCGCCTCGTGATGGTGTCAGTCTGGTGTCAGCCTCGCTAGTGATGGGGTCAGTCTGGTGTCAGTCTCACCTCGTGATGGAGTCAGTCTGGTGTCAGCATCGCCTCGTGATGGGGTCAGTCTGGTGTCAGCCTCACATCATGATGGTGTCAGTCTGGTGTCAGCCTCGCCTCGTGATGGGGTCAGTCTGGTGTCAGCCTCGCCTAGTGATGGGGTCAGTCTGGTGTCAGCCTCGCCTCGTGATGGGGTCAGTCTGGTGTCAGCCTCGCCTCGTGATGTGGTCAGTCTGGTGTCAGCCTCGCCTCGTGATGGGGTCAGTCTGGTGTCAGCCTCGCCTAGTGATGGGGTCAGTCTGGCGTCAGCCTCGCCTCGTGATGGGGTCAGTCTGGTGTCAGCCTCGCCTAGTGATGGGGTCAGTCTGGTGTCAGCCTCACATCATGATGGGGTCAGTCTGGTGTCAGCCACGTCTCGTGATGGTGTCAGTCTGGTGTCAGCCTCGCCTCGTGATGGGGTCAGTCTGGTGTCAGCCTCGCCTCGTGATGGTGTCAGTCTGGTGTCAGCCTCGCCTCGTGATGGGGTCAGTCTGGTGTCAGCCTCACATCATGATGGTGTCAGTCTGGTGTCAGCCTCGCCTCGTGATGGGGTCAGTCTGGTGTAAGTCTCGCCTAGTGATGGTGTCAGTCTAGTGTCAGCCTCACATCATGATGGGGTCAGTCTGGTGTCAGCCTCGCCTCGTGATGGTGTCAGTCTGGTGTCAGTCTCGCCTCGTGATGGGGTCAGTCTGGTGTCAGCCTCGTCCCGTGATGGGGTCAGTCTGGTGTCAGTCTCGCCTCATGAAGGGGTCAGTCTGGTGTCAGCCTCGCCTCGTGATGGGGTCAGTCTGGTGTCAGCATCGCCTCGTGATGGGGTCAGTCTGGTGTCAGCCTCACATCATGATGGGGTCAGTCTGGTGTCAGTCTCGCCTCGTGATGGTGTCAGTCTGGTGTCAGTCTCGCCTCGTGATGGGGTCAGTCTGGTGTCAGCCTCGTCCCGTGATGGGGTCAGTCTGGTGTCAGTCTCGCCTCGTGATGGGGTCAGTCTGGTGTCAGTCTCGCCTCGTGATGGCGTCAGTCTGGTGTCAGCATCGCCTTGTGATGGGGTCAGTCTGGTGTCAGCCTCACAACATGATGGGGTCAGACTGGAGTCAGTCTCGCCTCGTCATGGGGTCAGTCTGGTGTCAGCCTCTCCTAGTGATGGGGTCAGTCTGGTGTCACCCTCACATCATGATGGTGTCAGTCTGGTGTCAGCCTCGCCTCGTGATCGTGTCAGTCTGGTGTCAGCCTCTCCTCATGATGGGGTCAGTCTGGTGTCAGCCTCGCCTAGTGATGGGGTCAGTCTGGTGTCAGCCTCGCCTCGTGATGGGATCAGTCTGGTGTCAGCCTCGCCTCGTAATGGGGTCAGTCTGGAGTCAGTCTCACAACATGATGGGGTCAGTATGGAGTCAGTCTCGCCTCATCATGGGGTCAGTCTGGTGTCAGCCTCGCCTAGTGATGGGATCTGTCTGGTGTCAGCCTCACATCATGATGGTGTCAGTCTGGTGTCAGCCTCGCCTCGTGATCGTGTCAGTCTGGTGTCAGCCTCACCTCATGATGGGGTCAGTCTGGTGTCAGCCTTGCCTAGTGATGGGGTCAGTCTGGTGTCAGCCTCGCCTCGTGATGGGATCAGTCTGGTGTCAGCCTCGCCTCGTGATGGGGTCAGTCTGGTGTCAGTCTCGCCTCGTGATGGGGTCAGTCTGGTGTCAGTCTCGCCTCGTGATGGGGTCAGTCTGGTGTCAGTCTCGCCTCGTGATGGGGTCAGTCTGGTGTCAGTCTCGCCTCGTGATGGGGTCAGTCTGGTGTCAGCCTCGCCTCGTGATCGTGTCAGTCTGGTGTCAGCCTCGCCTCGTGATGGGATCAGTCTGGTGTCAGCCTCGCCTCGTGATGGGGTCAGTCTGGTGTCAGTCTCGCCTCGTGATGGGGTTAGTCTGGTGTCAGCCTCTCCCCGTGATGGGGTCAGTCTGGTGTCAGCCTCGCTTCGTGATGGAGTCAGTCTGGTGTCAGCCTCACATCATGATGGTGTCAGTCTGGTGTCAGCCTCGCCTCGTGATGGGGTCAGTCCGGTGTCAGTCTCGCCTCGTGATGGGGTCAGTCTGGTGTCAGCCTCGCCTCGTGATGGTGTCAGTCTGGTTTCAGCCTCGCCTTGTGATTGGGTAAGTCTGGTGTCAGCTTTGCCTCGTGACGGGTTCAGTCTGGTTTCAGCCTCGCCTCGTGATGGGGTCAGTCTGGTGTCAGCCTCGGCTCTTGATGGGGTCAGTCTGGTGTCAGTCTCGTCTCGTGATGGGGTCAGTCTGGTGTCAGCCTCGCCCCGTGATGGGGTCAGTCCTGTGTCAGTCTCGCCTCGTGATGGCGTCAGTCTGGTGTCAGCCTCGCCTCGTGATGGGGTCAGTCTGGTGTCAGCCTCGCCCCGTGACGGGGTCAGTCTGGTGTCAGCCTCGCCTCATGATGGGGTCAGTCTGGTGTCAGCCTCGCCTCGTGATGGGGTCAGTCTGGTGTCAGCCTCGCCTTGTGATGGGGTCAGACTGGTGTCAGCCTCACATCATGATGGGGTCAGTCTGCTGTCAGCCTCGCTTCGTTATGTGGTCAGTCTGGTGTCAGCCTCTCCTCGAGATGGTGTCAGTCTGGTATAAGCCTCGCCTAGTGATAGGGTCAGTCTGGTGTCAGCCTCGCCTCGTGATGGGGTCAGTCTGGTGTCAGCCTCACATCATGATGGTGTCAGTCTGGTGTCAGCCTCGCCTCGTGCTGGGGTCAGTCTGGTGTCAGCCTCGCCTCGTGATGGTGTCAGTCTGGTGTAAGCCTCACATCGTGATGGTGTCAGTCTGGTGTCAGCCTCGCCTCGTGATGGGGACAGTCTGGTGTCAGCCTCGCCTCGTGATGGGGTCAGTCTGGTGTCAGCCTCGCCTCGTGATGGGGTCAGTCTGGTGTCAGCCTCGCCTCGTGATGGGGTCAGTCTGGTGCCAGCCTCGCCTCGTGATGGGTTCAGTCTGGTGTCAGCCTCGCCTCGTGATGGGGTCAGTCTGGTGTCAGTCTCGCCTCTTGATGGGGTCAGTCTGGTGTCAGCCTTGCCTCGTGATGGGGTCAGTCTGGTGTCAGCCTCGCCTCGTGATGGTGTCAGTCTGGTGTCAGCCTCGCCTAGTGATAGGGTCAGTCTGGTGTCAGCCTTGCCTCGTGATGGGGTCAGTCTGGTGTCAGCCTCGCCTAGTGATAGGGTCAGTCTGGTGTCAGCCTCGCCTCGTGATGGGGTCAG
This sequence comes from Staurois parvus, assembly GCF_062004578.1. Taxonomy (NCBI): domain Eukaryota; kingdom Metazoa; phylum Chordata; class Amphibia; order Anura; family Ranidae; genus Staurois; species Staurois parvus. Next base: position 467,750 of record NW_028319758.1, on the reverse strand, counting down.
TCTGGTGTCAGCCTCGCCTCGTGATGGGGTCAGTCTGGTGTCAACCTCGCCTCGTGATGGGGTCAGTCTGGTATCAGCCTCGCCTCGTTATGTGGTCAGTCTGGTGTCAGTCTAGCCTCGAGATGGTGTCAGTCTGGTATCAGCCTCGCCTAGTGATAGGGTCAGTCTGGTATCAGCCTCGCCTCGTGATGGGGTCAGTCTGGTGTCAGCCTCACATCATGATGGTGTCAGTCTGGTGTCAGCCTCGCCTCGTGATGGGGTCAGTCTGGTGTCAGCCTCGCCTCGTGATGGTGTCAGTCTGGTGTCAGCCTCGCCTCGTGATGGTGTCAGTCTTGTGTCAGCCTCACCTCGTGATGGGATCTATCTGGTGTCAGCCTCACATCATGATGGTGTCAGTCTGGTGTCAGCCTCGCCTCAAGATGGGGTCAGTCTGGTGTCAGCCTTGCCTCGTGATGGGGTCAGTCTGGTGTCAGCCTCGCCTAGTGATGGGGTCAGTCTGGTGTCAGCCTCACATCATGATGGTGTCAGTCAGGTGTCAGCCTCGCCTCGTGATGGGGTCAGTCTGGTGTCAGCCTCGCCTCGTGATGGTGTCCGTCTGGTGTCAGTCTCGCCTCATGATGGGGTCAGTCTGGTGTCAGCCTCACATCATGATGGTGTCAGTCTGGTGTCAGCCTCGCCTCGTGATGGTGTCAGTCTGGTGTCAGCCTCACCTCGTGATGGGGTCAGTCTGGTGTCAGCCTCGCCTCGTGATGGGGTCAGTCTGGTGTCAGTCTCGCCTCGTGATGGGGTCAGTCTGGTGTCAGTCTCGCCTCGTGATGGGGTCAGTCTGGTGTCAGTCTCGCCTCGTGATGGGGTCAGTCTGGTGTCAGCCTCACATTATGATGGTGTCAGTCTGGTGTCAGGCTCGCCTCGTGATGATGTCAGTCTGGTGTCAGCCTCGCCTCGTGATGGGGTCAGTCTGGTGTCAGCCTCGCCTAGTGATGGGGTCAGTCTGGTGTCAGCCTCACATCATGATGGGGTCAGTCTGGTGTCAGCCACGTCTCGTGATGGTGTCAGTCTGGTGTCAGCCTCGCCTCGTGATGGGGTCAGTCTGGTGTCAGCCTCGCCCCGTGATCTGGTCAGTCCTGTGTCAGTCTCGCCTCGTGATGGCGTCAGTCTGGTGTCAGCCTCGCCTCGTGATGGGGTCAGACTGGTGTCAGCCTCACATCATGATGGGGTCAGTCTGGTGTCAGCCTCGCCTCGTTATGTGGTCAGTCTGGTGTCAGCCTCGCCTCGAGATGGTGTCAGTCTGGTATAAGCCTCGCCTAGTGATAGGGTCAGTCTGGTGTCAGCCTCGCCTCGTGATGGGGTCAGTCTTGTGTCAGCCTCACATCATGATGTTGTCAGTCTGGTGTCAGCCTCGCCTCGTGGTGGGGTCAGTCCGGTGTCAGCCTCGCCTCGTGATGGGGTCAGTCTGGTGTCAGCCTCGCCTCGTGATGGTGTCAGTCTGGTGTAAGCCTCACATCGTGATGGTGTCAGTCTGGTGTCAGCCTCGCCTCGTGATGGGGTCAGTCTGGTGTCAGCCTCGCCTCGTGATGGGGTCAGTCTGGTGTCAGCCTCGCCTCGTGATGGGGTCAGTCTGGTGTCAGCCTCGCCTCGTGATGGGGTCAGTCTGGTGTCAGCCTCGCCTCGTGATGGGTTCAGTCTGGTGTCAGCCTCGCCTCGCCTCGTGATGGGGTCAGTCTGGTGTCAGTCTCGCCTCTTGATGGGGTCAGTCTGGTTTCAGCCTCACATCGTGATGCTGTCAGTCTGGTGTCAGCCTCGCCTCGTAATGGGGTCAGTCTGGTGTCAGTCTTGCCTCGTGATGGTGTCAGTCTCGTGTCAGCCTCACATCGTGATGGTGTCAGTCTGGTGTCAGCCTCGCCTCGTGATGGGGTCAGTCTGGTGTCAGCCTCGCCTCGTGATGGGGTCAGTCTGGTGTCAGCCTCGCCTCGTGATGGGGTCAGTCTGGTGTCAGCCTCGCCTCGTGATGGGGTCAGTCTGGTGTCAGCCTCGCCTCGTGATGGGGTCAGTCTGGTGTCAGCCTCGCCTCGTGATGGGTTCAGTCTGGTGTCAACCTTGCCTCGTGATGGTGTCAGTCTGATGTCAGCCTCGCCTCGTGATGGGGTCAGTCTGGTGTCAGCCTCGCCTCGTGATGGTGTCAGTCTGGTGTCAGCCTCGCCTAGTGATAGGGTCAGTCTGGTGTCAGCCTTGCCTCGTGATGGGGTCAGTCTGGTGTCAGCCTCTCATCATGATGGTGTCAGTCTGGTGTCAGCCTCGCCTCGTGATGGGGTCAGTCTGGTTTCAGCCTCGCCTCGTGATGGGGTCAGTCTGGTGTCAGCCTCGCCTCGTGATGGGGTCAGTCTGGTGTCAGCCTCGCCTCGTGATGGGTTCAGTCTGGTGTCAACCTTGCCTCGTGATGGTGTCAGTCTGATGTCAGCCTCGCCTCGTGATGGGGTCAGTCTGGTGTCAGCCTCGCCTCGTGATGGGGTCAGTCTGGTGTTAGCTTCGCCTCGTGATGGGGTCAGACTGGTGTCAGCCTCACATCATGATGGCGTCAGTCTGGTGTCAGCCTCGCCTCGTTATGTGGTCAGTCTGGTGTCAGCCTCGCCTCGAGATGGTGTCAGTTTGGTATCAGCCTCGCCTAGTGATAGGGTCAGTCTGGTGTCAGCCTCGCCTCGTGATGGGGTCAGTCTGGTGTCAGCCTCACATCATGATGGTGTCAGTCTGGTGTCAGCCTCGCCTCGTGATGGGGTCAGTCTGGTGTCAGCCTCGCCTCGTGATGGTGTCAGTCTGGTGTCAGCCTCGCCTCGTGATGGTGTCAGTCTTGTGTCAGCCTCACCTCGTGATGGGATCTGTCTGGTGTCAGCCTCACATCATGATGGTGTCAGTCTGGTGTCAGCCTCGCCTCAAGATGGGGTCAGTCTGGTGTCAGCCTTGCCTCGTGATGGGGTCAGTCTGGTGTCAGCCTCGCCTAGTGATGGGGTCAGTCTGGTGTCAGCCTCACATCATGATGGTGTCAGTCTGGTGTCAGCCTCGCCTCGTAATGGGGTCAGTCTGGTGTCAGCCTCGCCTCGTGATGGGGTCAGTCTGGTGTCAGTCTCGCCTCATGATGGGGTCAGTCTGGTGTCAGCCTCACATCATGATGGTGTCAGTCTGGTGTCAGCCTCGCCTCATGATGGGGTCAGTCTGGTGTCAGTCTCGCCTCATGATGGGGTCAGTCTGGTGTCAGCCTCACATCATGATGGTGTCAGTCTGGTGTCAGCCTCGCCTCGTGATGGTGTCAGTCTGGTGTCAGCCTCACCTCATGATGGTGTCCGTCTGGTGTCAGTCTCGCCTCATGATGGGGTCAGTCTGGTGTCAGCCTCACATCATGATGGTGTCAGTCTGGTGTCAGCCTCGCCTCGTGATGGTGTCAGTCTGGTGTCAGCCTCACCTCGTGATGGGGTCAGTCTGGTGTCAGCCTCGCCTCGTGATGGGGTCAGTCTGGTGTCAGTCTCGCCTCGTGATGGGGTCAGTCTGGTGTCAGTCTCGCCTCGTGATGGGGTCAGTCTGGTGTCAGTCTCGCCTCGTGATGGGGTCAGTCTGGTGTCAGCCTCACATTATGATGGTGTCAGTCTGGTGTCAGGCTCGCCTCGTTATGATGTCAGTCTGGTGTCAGCCTCGCCTCGTGATGGGGTCAGTCTGGTGTCAGCCTCGCCTAGTGATGGGGTCAGTCTGGTGTCAGCCTCACATCATGATGGGGTCAGTCTGGTGTCAGCCACGTCTCGTGATGGTGTCAGTCTGGTGTCAGCCTCGCCTCGTGATGGGGTCAGTCTGGTGTCAGCCTCGCCCCGTGATCTGGTCAGTCCTGTGTCAGTCTCGCCTCGTGATGGCGTCAGTCTGGTGTCAGCCTCGCCTCGTGATGGGGTCAGACTGGTGTCAGCCTCACATCATGATGGGGTCAGTCTGGTGTCAGCCTCGCCTCGTTATGTGGTCAGTCTGGTGTCAGCCACGCCTCGAGATGGTGTCAGTCTGGTATAAGCCTCGCCTAGTGATAGGGTCAGTCTGGTGTCAGCCTCGCCTCGTGATGGGGTCAGTCTTGTGTCAGCCTCCCATCATGATGGTGTCAGTCTGGTGTCAGCCTCGCCTCGTGGTGGGGTCAGTCCGGTGTCAGCCTCGCCTCGTGATGGGGTCAGTCTGGTGTCAGCCTCGCCTCGTGATGGTGTCAGTCTGGTGTAAGCCTCACATCGTGATGGTGTCAGTCTGGTGTCAGCCTCGCCTCGTGATGGGGTCAGTCTGGTGTCAGCCTCGCCTCGTGATGGGGTCAGTCTGGTGTCAGCCTCGCCTCGTGATGGGGTCAGTCTGGTGTCAGTCTCGCCTCGTGATGGTGTCAGTCTCGTGTCAGCCTCACATCGTGATGGTGTCAGTCTGGTGTCAGCCTCGCCTAGTGATGGGGTCAGTCTGGTGTCAGCCTCGCCTCGTGATGGTGTCAGTCTGGTGTAAGCCTCACATCGGGATGGTGTCAGTCTGGTGTCAGCCTCGCCTCGTGATGGGGTCAGTCTGGTGTCAGCCTCGCCTCGTGATGGGGTCAGTCTGGTGTCAGCCTCGCCTCGTGATGGGGTCAGTCTGGTGTCAGTCTCGCCTCGTGATGGTGTCAGTTTCGTGTCAGCCTCACATCGTGATGGTGTCAGTCTGGTGTCAGCCTCGCCTCGTGATGGGGTCAGTCTGGTGTCAGCCTCGCCTCGTGATGGGGTCAGTCTGGTGTCAGCTTCGCCTCGTGATGGGGTCAGTCTGGTGTCAGCCTCGCCTCGTGATGGGGTCAGTCTTGTGTCAGCCTCACATCATGATGGTGTCAGTCTGGTGTCAGCCTCGCCTCGTGGTGGGGTCAGTCCGGTGTCAGCCTCGCCTCGTGATGGGGTCAGTCTGGTGTCAGCCTCGCCTCGTGATGGTGTCAGTCTGGTGTAAGCCTCACATCGTGATGGTGTCAGTCTGGTGTCAGCCTCGCCTCGTGATGGGGTCAGTCTGGTGTCAGCCTCGCCTCGTGATGGGGTCAGTCTGGTGTCAGCCTCGCCTCGTGATGGGGTCAGTCTGGTGTCAGCCTCGCCTCGTGATGGGGTCAGTCTGGTGTCAGCCTCGCCTCGTGATGGGGTCAGTCTGGTGTCAGCCTCGCCTAGTGATAGGGTCAGTCTGGTGTCAGCCTCGCCTCGTGATGGGGTCAGTCTGGTGTCAGCCTCGCCTCGTGATGGGGTCAGTCTGGTGTCAACCTCGCCTCGTGATGGGGTCAGTCTGGTATCAGCCTCGCCTCGTTATGTGGTCAGTCTGGTGTCAGTCTAGCCTCGAGATGGTGTCAGTCTGGTATCAGCCTCGCCTAGTGATAGGGTCAGTCTGGTATCAGCCTCGCCTCGTGATGGGGTCAGTCTGGTGTCAGCCTCACATCATGATGGTGTCAGTCTGGTGTCAGCCTCGCCTCGTGATGGGGTCAGTCTGGTGTCAGCCTCGCCTCGTGATGGTGTCAGTCTTGTGTCAGCCTCACCTCGTGATGGGATCTATCTGGTGTCAGCCTCACATCATGATGGTGTCAGTCTGGTGTCAGCCTCGCCTCAAGATGGGGTCAGTCTGGTGTCAGCCTTGCCTCGTGATGGGGTCAGTCTGGTGTCAGCCTCGCCTAGTGATGGGGTCAGTCTGGTGTCAGCCTCACATCATGATGGTGTCAGTCAGGTGTCAGCCTCGCCTCGTGATGGGGTCAGTCTGGTGTCAGCCTCGCCTCGTGATGGTGTCCGTCTGGTGTCAGTCTCGCCTCATGATGGGGTCAGTCTGGTGTCAGCCTCACATCATGATGGTGTCAGTCTGGTGTCAGCCTCGCCTCGTGATGGTGTCAGTCTGGTGTCAGCCTCACCTCGTGATGGGGTCAGTCTGGTGTCAGCCTCGCCTCGTGATGGGGTCAGTCTGGTGTCAGTCTCGCCTCGTGATGGGGTCAGTCTGGTGTCAGTCTCGCCTCGTGATGGGGTCAGTCTGGTGTCAGTCTCGCCTCGTGATGGGGTCAGTCTGGTGTCAGCCTCACATTATGATGGTGTCAGTCTGGTGTCAGGCTCGCCTCGTGATGATGTCAGTCTGGTGTCAGCCTCGCCTCGTGATGGGGTCAGTCTGGTGTCAGCCTCGCCTAGTGATGGGGTCAGTCTGGTGTCAGCCTCACATCATGATGGGGTCAGTCTGGTGTCAGCCACGTCTCGTGATGGTGTCAGTCTGGTGTCAGCCTCGCCTCGTGATGGGGTCAGTCTGGTGTCAGCCTCGCCCCGTGATCTGGTCAGTCCTGTGTCAGTCTCGCCTCGTGATGGCGTCAGTCTGGTGTCAGCCTCGCCTCGTGATGGGGTCAGACTGGTGTCAGCCTCACATCATGATGGGGTCAGTCTGGTGTCAGCCTCGCCTCGTTATGTGGTCAGTCTGGTGTCAGCCTCGCCTCGAGATGGTGTCAGTCTGGTATAAGCCTCGCCTAGTGATAGGGTCAGTCTGGTGTCAGCCTCGCCTCGTGATGGGGTCAGTCTTGTGTCAGCCTCACATCATGATGTTGTCAGTCTGGTGTCAGCCTCGCCTCGTGGTGGGGTCAGTCCGGTGTCAGCCTCGCCTCGTGATGGGGTCAGTCTGGTGTCAGCCTCGCCTCGTGATGGTGTCAGTCTGGTGTAAGCCTCACATCGTGATGGTGTCAGTCTGGTGTCAGCCTCGCCTCGTGATGGGGTCAGTCTGGTGTCAGCCTCGCCTCGTGATGGGGTCAGTCTGGTGTCAGCCTCGCCTCGTGATGGGGTCAGTCTGGTGTCAGCCTCGCCTCGTGATGGGGTCAGTCTGGTGTCAGCCTCGCCTCGTGATGGGTTCAGTCTGGTGTCAGCCTCGCCTCGCCTCGTGATGGGGTCAGTCTGGTGTCAGTCTCGCCTCTTGATGGGGTCAGTCTGGTTTCAGCCTCACATCGTGATGCTGTCAGTCTGGTGTCAGCCTCGCCTCGTAATGGGGTCAGTCTGGTGTCAGTCTTGCCTCGTGATGGTGTCAGTCTCGTGTCAGCCTCACATCGTGATGGTGTCAGTCTGGTGTCAGCCTCGCCTCGTGATGGGGTCAGTCTGGTGTCAGCCTCGCCTCGTGATGGGGTCAGTCTGGTGTCAGCCTCGCCTCGTGATGGGGTCAGTCTGGTGTCAGCCTCGCCTCGTGATGGGGTCAGTCTGGTGTCAGCCTCGCCTCGTGATGGGGTCAGTCTGGTGTCAGCCTCGCCTCGTGATGGGTTCAGTCTGGTGTCAACCTTGCCTCGTGATGGTGTCAGTCTGATGTCAGCCTCGCCTCGTGATGGGGTCAGTCTGGTGTCAGCCTCGCCTCGTGATGGTGTCAGTCTGGTGTCAGCCTCGCCTAGTGATAGGGTCAGTCTGGTGTCAGCCTTGCCTCGTGATGGGGTCAGTCTGGTGTCAGCCTCTCATCATGATGGTGTCAGTCTGGTGTCAGCCTCGCCTCGTGATGGGGTCAGTCTGGTTTCAGCCTCGCCTCGTGATGGGGTCAGTCTGGTGTCAGCCTCGCCTCGTGATTGGGTCAGTCTGGTGTCAGCCTCGCCTCGTGATGGGTTCAGTCTGGTGTCAACCTTGCCTCGTGATGGTGTCAGTCTGATGTCAGCCTCGCCTCGTGATGGGGTCAGTCTGGTGTCAGCCTCGCCTCGTGATGGGGTCAGTCTGGTGTTAGCTTCGCCTCGTGATGGGGTCAGACTGGTGTCAGCCTCACATCATGATGGCGTCAGTCTGGTGTCAGCCTCGCCTCGTTATGTGGTCAGTCTGGTGTCAGCCTCGCCTCGAGATGGTGTCAGTTTGGTATCAGCCTCGCCTAGTGATAGGGTCAGTCTGGTGTCAGCCTCGCCTCGTGATGGGGTCAGTCTGGTGTCAGCCTCACATCATGATGGTGTCAGTCTGGTGTCAGCCTCGCCTCGTGATGGGGTCAGTCTGGTGTCAGCCTCGCCTCGTGATGGTGTCAGTCTGGTGTCAGCCTCGCCTCGTGATGGTGTCAGTCTTGTGTCAGCCTCACCTCGTGATGGGATCTGTCTGGTGTCAGCCTCACATCATGATGGTGTCAGTCTGGTGTCAGCCTCGCCTCAAGATGGGGTCAGTCTGGTGTCAGCCTTGCCTCGTGATGGGGTCAGTCTGGTGTCAGCCTCGCCTAGTGATGGGGTCAGTCTGGTGTCAGCCTCACATCATGATGGTGTCAGTCTGGTGTCAGCCTCGCCTCGTAATGGGGTCAGTCTGGTGTCAGCCTCGCCTCGTGATGGGGTCAGTCTGGTGTCAGTCTCGCCTCATGATGGGGTCAGTCTGGTGTCAGCCTCACATCATGATGGTGTCAGTCTGGTGTCAGCCTCGCCTCGTGATGGTGTCAGTCTTGTGTCAGCCTCACCTCGTGATGGGATCTATCTGGTGTCAGCCTCACATCATGATGGTGTCAGTCTGGTGTCAGCCTCGCCTCAAGATGGGGTCAGTCTGGTGTCAGCCTTGCCTCGTGATGGGGTCAGTCTGGTGTCAGCCTCGCCTAGTGATGGGGTCAGTCTGGTGTCAGCCTCACATCATGATGGTGTCAGTCAGGTGTCAGCCTCGCCTCGTGATGGGGTCAGTCTGGTGTCAGCCTCGCCTCGTGATGGTGTCCGTCTGGTGTCAGTCTCGCCTCATGATGGGGTCAGTCTGGTGTCAGCCTCACATCATGATGGTGTCAGTCTGGTGTCAGCCTCGCCTCGTGATGGTGTCAGTCTGGTGTCAGCCTCACCTCGTGATGGGGTCAGTCTGGTGTCAGCCTCGCCTCGTGATGGGGTCAGTCTGGTGTCAGTCTCGCCTCGTGATGGGGTCAGTCTGGTGTCAGTCTCGCCTCGTGATGGGGTCAGTCTGGTGTCAGTCTCGCCTCGTGATGGGGTCAGTCTGGTGTCAGCCTCACATTATGATGGTGTCAGTCTGGTGTCAGGCTCGCCTCGTGATGATGTCAGTCTGGTGTCAGCCTCGCCTCGTGATGGGGTCAGTCTGGTGTCAGCCTCGCCTAGTGATGGGGTCAGTCTGGTGTCAGCCTCACATCATGATGGGGTCAGTCTGGTGTCAGCCACGTCTCGTGATGGTGTCAGTCTGGTGTCAGCCTCGCCTCGTGATGGGGTCAGTCTGGTGTCAGCCTCGCCCCGTGATCTGGTCAGTCCTGTGTCAGTCTCGCCTCGTGATGGCGTCAGTCTGGTGTCAGCCTCGCCTCGTGATGGGGTCAGACTGGTGTCAGCCTCACATCATGATGGGGTCAGTCTGGTGTCAGCCTCGCCTCGTTATGTGGTCAGTCTGGTGTCAGCCTCGCCTCGAGATGGTGTCAGTCTGGTATAAGCCTCGCCTAGTGATAGGGTCAGTCTGGTGTCAGCCTCGCCTCGTGATGGGGTCAGTCTTGTGTCAGCCTCACATCATGATGTTGTCAGTCTGGTGTCAGCCTCGCCTCGTGGTGGGGTCAGTCCGGTGTCAGCCTCGCCTCGTGATGGGGTCAGTCTGGTGTCAGCCTCGCCTCGTGATGGTGTCAGTCTGGTGTAAGCCTCACATCGTGATGGTGTCAGTCTGGTGTCAGCCTCGCCTCGTGATGGGGTCAGTCTGGTGTCAGCCTCGCCTCGTGATGGGGTCAGTCTGGTGTCAGCCTCGCCTCGTGATGGGGTCAGTCTGGTGTCAGCCTCGCCTCGTGATGGGGTCAGTCTGGTGTCAGCCTCGCCTCGTGATGGGTTCAGTCTGGTGTCAGCCTCGCCTCGCCTCGTGATGGGGTCAGTCTGGTGTCAGTCTCGCCTCTTGATGGGGTCAGTCTGGTTTCAGCCTCACATCGTGATGCTGTCAGTCTGGTGTCAGCCTCGCCTCGTAATGGGGTCAGTCTGGTGTCAGTCTTGCCTCGTGATGGTGTCAGTCTCGTGTCAGCCTCACATCGTGATGGTGTCAGTCTGGTGTCAGCCTCGCCTCGTGATGGGGTCAGTCTGGTGTCAGCCTCGCCTCGTGATGGGGTCAGTCTGGTGTCAGCCTCGCCTCGTGATGGGGTCAGTCTGGTGTCAGCCTCGCCTCGTGATGGGGTCAGTCTGGTGTCAGCCTCGCCTCGTGATGGGGTCAGTCTGGTGTCAGCCTCGCCTCGTGATGGGTTCAGTCTGGTGTCAACCTTGCCTCGTGATGGTGTCAGTCTGATGTCAGCCTCGCCTCGTGATGGGGTCAGTCTGGTGTCAGCCTCGCCTCGTGATGGTGTCAGTCTGGTGTCAGCCTCGCCTAGTGATAGGGTCAGTCTGGTGTCAGCCTTGCCTCGTGATGGGGTCAGTCTGGTGTCAGCCTCTCATCATGATGGTGTCAGTCTGGTGTCAGCCTCGCCTCGTGATGGGGTCAGTCTGGTTTCAGCCTCGCCTCGTGATGGGGTCAGTCTGGTGTCAGCCTCGCCTCGTGATGGGGTCAGTCTGGTGTCAGCCTCGCCTCGTGATGGGTTCAGTCTGGTGTCAACCTTGCCTCGTGATGGTGTCAGTCTGATGTCAGCCTCGCCTCGTGATGGGGTCAGTCTGGTGTCAGCCTCGCCTCGTGATGGGGTCAGTCTGGTGTTAGCTTCGCCTCGTGATGGGGTCAGACTGGTGTCAGCCTCACATCATGATGGCGTCAGTCTGGTGTCAGCCTCGCCTCGTTATGTGGTCAGTCTGGTGTCAGCCTCGCCTCGAGATGGTGTCAGTTTGGTATCAGCCTCGCCTAGTGATAGGGTCAGTCTGGTGTCAGCCTCGCCTCGTGATGGGGTCAGTCTGGTGTCAGCCTCACATCATGATGGTGTCAGTCTGGTGTCAGCCTCGCCTCGTGATGGGGTCAGTCTGGTGTCAGCCTCGCCTCGTGATGGTGTCAGTCTGGTGTCAGCCTCGCCTCGTGATGGTGTCAGTCTTGTGTCAGCCTCACCTCGTGATGGGATCTGTCTGGTGTCAGCCTCACATCATGATGGTGTCAGTCTGGTGTCAGCCTCGCCTCAAGATGGGGACAGTCTGGTGTCAGCCTTGCCTCGTGATGGGGTCAGTCTGGTGTCAGCCTCGCCTAGTGATGGGGTCAGTCTGGTGTCAGCCTCACATCATGATGGTGTCAGTCTGGTGTCAGCCTCGCCTCGTAATGGGGTCAGTCTGGTGTCAGCCTCGCCTCGTGATGGGGTCAGTCTGGTGTCAGTCTCGCCTCATGATGGGGTCAGTCTGGTGTCAGCCTCACATCATGATGGTGTCAGTCTGGTGTCAGCCTCGCCTCATGATGGGGTCAGTCTGGTGTCAGTCTCGCCTCATGATGGGGTCAGTCTGGTGTCAGCCTCGCCTCGTGATGGTGTCAGTCTGGTGTCAGCCTCACCTCGTGATGGGGTCAGTCTGGTGTCAGCCTCGCCTCGTGATGGGGTCAGTCTGGTGTCAGTCTCGCCTCGTGATGGGGTCAGTCTGGTGTCAGTCTCGCCTCGTGATGGGGTCAGTCTGGTGTCAGTCTCGCCTCGTGATGGGGTCAGTCTGGTGTCAGCCTCACATTATGATGGTGTCAGTCTGGTGTCAGGCTCGCCTCGTTATGATGTCAGTCTGGTGTCAGCCTCGCCTCGTGATGGGGTCAGTCTGGTGTCAGCCTCGCCTAGTGATGGGGTCAGTCTGGTGTCAGCCTCACATCATGATGGGGTCAGTCTGGTGTCAGCCACGTCTCGTGATGGTGTCAGTCTGGTGTCAGCCTCGCCTCGTGATGGGGTCAGTCTGGTGTCAGCCTCGCCCCGTGATCTGGTCAGTCCTGTGTCAGTCTCGCCTCGTGATGGCGTCAGTCTGGTGTCAGCCTCGCCTCGTGATGGGGTCAGACTGGTGTCAGCCTCACATCATGATGGGGTCAGTCTGGTGTCAGCCTCGCCTCGTGATGGGGTCAGTCTGGTGTCAGTCTCGCCTCGTGATGGTGTCAGTCTCGTGTCAGCCTCACATCGTGATGGTGTCAGTCTGGTGTCAGCCTCGCCTCGTGATGGGGTCAGTCTGGTGTCAGCCTCGCCTCGTGATGGTGTCAGTCTGGTGTAAGCCTCACATCGGGATGGTGTCAGTCTGGTGTCAGCCTCGCCTCGTGATGGGGTCAGTCTGGTGTCAGCCTCGCCTCGTGATGGGGTCAGTCTGGTGTCAGCCTCGCCTCGTGATGGGGTCAGTCTGGTGTCAGTCTCGCCTCGTGATGGTGTCAGTTTCGTGTCAGCCTCACATCGTGATGGTGTCAGTCTGGTGTCAGCCTCGCCTCGTGATGGGGTCAGTCTGGTGTCAGCCTCGCCTCGTGATGGGGTCAGTCTGGTGTCAGCTTCGCCTCGTGATGGGGTCAGTCTGGTGTCAGCCTCGCCTCGTGATGGGGTCAGTCTTGTGTCAGCCTCACATCATGATGGTGTCAGTCTGGTGTCAGCCTCGCCTCGTGGTGGGGTCAGTCCGGTGTCAGCCTCGCCTCGTGATGGGGTCAGTCTGGTGTCAGCCTCGCCTCGTGATGTGTTCAGTCTGGTGTCAACCTTGCCTCGTGATGGTGTCAGTCTGATGTCAGCCTCGCCTCGTGATGGGGTCAGTCTGGTGTCAGCCTCGCCTCGTGATGGTGTCAGTCTGGTGTCAGCCTCGCCTAGTGATAGGGTCAGTCTGGTGTCAGCCTTGCCTCGTGATGGGGTCAGTCTGGTGTCAGCCTCTCATCATGATGGTGTCAGTCTGGTGTCAGCCTCGCCTCGTGATGGGGTCAGTCTGGTGTCAGCCTCGCCTCGTGATGGGGTCAGTCTGGTGTCAGCCTCACATTATGATGGTGTCAGTCTGGTGTCAGGCTCGCCTCGTTATGATGTCAGTCTGGTGTCAGCCTCGCCTCGTGATGGGGTCAGTCTGGTGTCAGCCTCGCCTAGTGATGGGGTCAGTCTGGTGTCAGCCTCACATCATGATGGGGTCAGTCTGGTGTCAGCCACGTCTCGTGATGGTGTCAGTCTGGTGTCAGCCTCGCCTCGTGATGGGGTCAGTCTGGTGTCAGCCTCGCCCCGTGATCTGGTCAGTCCTGTGTCAGTCTCGCCTCGTGATGGCGTCAGTCTGGTGTCAGCCTCGCCTCGTGATGGGGTCAGACTGGTGTCAGCCTCACATCATGATGGGGTCAGTCTGGTGTCAGCCTCGCCTCGTTATGTGGTCAGTCTGGTGTCAGCCACGCCTCGAGATGGTGTCAGTCTGGTATAAGCCTCGCCTAGTGATAGGGTCAGTCTGGTGTCAGCCTCGCCTCGTGATGGGGTCAGTCTTGTGTCAGCCTCCCATCATGATGGTGTCAGTCTGGTGTCAGCCTCGCCTCGTGGTGGGGTCAGTCCGGTGTCAGCCTCGCCTCGTGATGGGGTCAGTCTGGTGTCAGCCTCGCCTCGTGATGGTGTCAGTCTGGTGTAAGCCTCACATCGTGATGGTGTCAGTCTGGTGTCAGCCTCGCCTCGTGATGGGGTCAGTCTGGTGTCAGCCTCGCCTCGTGATGGGGTCAGTCTGGTGTCAGCCTCGCCTCGTGATGGGGTCAGTCTGGTGTCAGTCTCGCCTCGTGATGGGTTCAGACTGGTGTCAGCCTCGCCTCGTGATGGGGTCAGTCTGGTGTCAGTCTTGCCTCTTGATGGGGTCAGTCTGGTTTCAGCCTCACATCGTGATGCTGTCAGTCTGGTGTCAGCCTCGCCTCGTAATGGGGTCAGTCTGGTGTCAGTCTCGCCTCGTGATGGTGTCAGTCTGGTGTCAGCCTCACATTGTGATGGTGTCAGTCTGGTGTCAGCCTCGCCTCGTGATGGGGTCAGTCTGGTGTCAGCCTCGCCTCGTGATGGGGTCAGTCTGGTGTCAGCCTCGCCTCGTGATGGGGTCAGTCTGGTGTCAGCCTCGCCTCGTGATGGGGTCAGTCTGGTGTCAGCCTCGCCTCGTGATGGGGTCAGTCTGGTGTCAGCCTCGCCTCGTGATGTGTTCAGTCTGGTGTCAACCTTGCCTCGTGATGGTGTCAGTCTGATGTCAGCCTCGCCTCGTGATGGGGTCAGTCTGGTGTCAGCCTCGCCTCGTGATGGTGTCAGTCTGGTGTCAGCCTCGCCTAGTGATAGGGTCAGTCTGGTGTCAGCCTTGCCTCGTGATGGGGTCAGTCTGGTGTCAGCCTCTCATCATGATGGTGTCAGTCTGGTGTCAGCCTCGCCTCGTGATGGGGTCAGTCTGGTGTCAGCCTCGCCTCGTGATGGGGTCAGTCTGGTGTCAGCCTCACCTCGTGATGGGGTCAGTCTGGTGTCAGCCTCGCCTCGTGATGGGTTCAGTCTGGTGTCAACCTTGCCCGTGATGGTGTCAGTCTGATGTCAGCCTCGCCTCGTGATGGGGTCAGTCTGGTGTCAGCCTCGCCTCGTGATGGGGTCAGTCTGGTGTTAGCTTCGCCTCGTGATGGGGTCAGACTGGTGTCAGCCTCACATCATGATGGGGTCAGTCTGGTGTCAGCCTCGCCTCGTTATGTGGTCAGTCTGGTGTCAGCCTTGCCTCGAGATGGTGTCAGTCTGGTATCAGCCTCGCCTAGTGATAGGGTCAGTCTGGTGTCAGCCTCGCCTCGTGATGGGGTCAGTCTGGTGTCAGCCTCACATCATGATGGTGTCAGTCTGGTGTCAGCCTCGCCTCGTGATGGGGTCAGTCTGGTGTCAGCCTCGCCTCGTGATGGTGTCAGTCTGGTGTCAGCCTCGCCTCGTGATGGTGTCAGTCTTGTGTCAGCCTCACATCATGATGGTATCAGTCAGGTGTCAGCCTCGCCTCGTGATGGGGTCAGTCTGGTGTCAGCCTCGCCTCGTGATGGGGTCAGTCTGGTGTCAGCCTCGCCTCGTGATGGGGTCAGTCTTGTGTCAGTCTCACATCATGATGGTGTCAGTCTGGTGTCAGCCTTGCCTCGTGATGGGGTCAGTCTGGTGTCAGCCTCGCCTCGTGATGGTGTCAGTCTGGTGTCAGCCTCGCCTCGTGATGGTGTCAGTCTGGTGTCAGCCTCGCCTCGTAATGGGGTCAGTCTGGTGTCAGCCTTGCCTCGTGATGGGGTCAGTCTGGTGTCAGCCTCGCCTCGTGATGGGGTCAGTCTGGTGTCAGCCTCGCCTCGTGATGGTGTCAGTCTGGTGTCAGCCTCGCCTCGTAATTAGGTCAGTCTGGTGTCAGCCTCGCCTCGTGATGGGGTCAGTCTGGTGTCAGCCTCGCCTCGTGATGGGGTCAGTCTGGTGTCAGCCTCGCCTCGTGATGGGTTCAGTCTGGTGTCAACCTTGCCTCGTGATGGTGTCAGTCTGATGTCAGCCTCGCCTCGTGATGGGGTCAGTCTGGTGTCAGCCTCGCCTCGTGATGGTGTCAGTCTGGTGTCAGCCTCGCCTAGTGATAGGGTCAGTCTGGTGTCAGCCTTGCCTCGTGATGGGGTCAGTCTGGTGTCAGCCTCTCATCATGATGGTGTCAGTCTGGTGTCAGCCTCGCCTCGTGATGGGGTCAGTCCGGTGTCAGTCTCGCCTCGTGATGGGGTCAGTCTGGTGTCAGCCTCACCTCGTGATGGGGTCAGTCCGGTGTCAGCCTCGCTTCGTGATGGGGTCAGTCCGGTGTCAGTCTCGCCTCGTGATGGGGTCAGTCTGGTGTCAGCCTCACTTCATGATGGTGTCAGTCAGGTGTCAGCCTCGCCTCGTGATGGGGTCAGTCTGGTGTCAGCCTCGCCTCGTGATGGGGTCAGTCTGGTGTCAGCCTCGCCTCATGATGGGGTCAGTCTGGTGTCAGCCTCGCCTCGTGATGGGGTCAGTCTGGTGTCAGCCTCGCCTCGTGATGGGGTCAGTCTGGTGTCAGCCTCGCCTCGTGATGGGGTCAGTCTGGTGTTAGCTTCGCCTCGTGATGAGGTCAGACTGGTGTCAGCCTCACATCATGATGGGGTCAGTCTGGTGTCAGCCTCGCCTCGTTATGTGGTCAGTCTGGTGTCAGCCTCGCCTCGAGATGGTGTCAGTCTGGTATCAGCCTCGCCTAGTGATAGGGTCAGTCTGGTGTCAGCCTCGCCTCGTGATGGGGTCAGTCTGGTGTCAGCCTCACATCATGATGGTGTCAGTCTGGTGTCAGCCTAGCCTCGTGATGGGGTCAGTCTGGTGTCAGCCTCGCCTCGTGATGGTGTCAGTCTGGTGTCAGCCTCGCCTCGTGATGGTGTCAGTCTTGTGTCAGCCTCACATCATGATGGTATCAGTCAGGTGTCAGCCTCGCCTCGTGATGGGGTCAGTCTGGTGTCAGCCTCGCCTCGTGATGGGGTCAGTCTGGTGTCAGCCTCGCCTCGTGATGGGGTCAGTCTTGTGTCAGTCTCACATCATGATGGTGTCAGTCTGGTGTCAGCCTTGCCTCGTGATGGGGTCAGTCTGGTGTCAGCCTCGCCTCGTGATGGTGTCAGTCTGGTGTCAGCCTCGCCTCGTGATGGTGTCAGTCTGGTGTCAGCCTCGCCTCGTAATGGGGTCAGTCTGGTGTCAGCCTTGCCTCGTGATGGGGTCAGTCTGGTGTCAGTCTCGCCTCATGATGGGGTCAGTCTGGTGTCAGCCTCACATCATGATGGTGTCAGTCTGGTGTCAGCCTCGCCTCGTGATGGCTTCAGTCTGGTGTCAGCCTCACCTCGTGATGGTGTCCGTCTGGTGTCAGTCTCGCCTCATGATGGGGTCAGTCTGGTGTCAGCCTCACATCATGATGGTGTCAGTCTGGTGTCAGCCTCGCCTCGTGATGGTGTCAGTCTGGTGTCAGCCTCACCTCGTGATGGTGTCCGTCTGGTGTCAGCCTCGCCTCGTGATGGGGTCAGTCTGGTGTCAGCCTCGCCTAGTGATGGGGTCAGTCTGGTGTCAGCCTCACATTATGATGGTGTCAGTCTGGTGTCAGCCTCGCCTCGTGATGGTGTCAGTCTGGTGTCAGCCTCGTCTCGTGATGGGGTCAGTCTGGTGTCAGCCTCGCCTAGTGATGGGGTCAGTCTGGTGTCAGCCTCACATCATGATGGGGTCAGTCTGGTGTCAGTCTAGTCTCGTGATGGGGTCAGTCTGGTGTCAGCCTCGCCCCGTGATGGGGTCAGTCTGGTGTCAGCCTCGCATTATGATGGTGTCAGTCTGGTGTCAGCCTCGCCTCGTGATGGTGTCAGTCTGGTGTCAGCCTCGCCTCTTGATGGGGTCAGTCTGGTGTCAGCCTCGCCTAGTGATGGGGTCAGTCTGGTGTCAGCCTCACATCATGATGGTGTCAGTCTGGTGTCAGCCTCGCCTAGTGATGGGGTCAGTCCGGTGTCAGTCTCGCCTCGTGATGGGGTCAGTCTGGTGTCAGCCTCGCCTCGTGATTGGGTCAGTCTGGTGTCAGCCACGCCTCGTGATGGTGTCAGTCTGGTGTGAGCCTCGCCTCGTGATGGGGTCAGTCTGGTGTCAGCCTCGCCCCGTGATGGGGTCAGTCCTGTGTCAGTCTCGCCTCGTGATGGCGTCAGTCTGGTGTCAGCCTCGCCTCGTGATGGGGTCAGTCTGGTGTCAGCCTCGCCCCGTGACGGGGTCAGTCTGGTGTCAGTTTTATATCATGATGGTGTCAGTCTGGTGTCAGCATCGCCTCGTGATGGGGTCAGTCTGGTGTCAGCCTCACATCATGATGGGGTCAGTCTGGTGTCAGTCTCGCCTCGTGATGGTGTCAGTCTGGTGTCAGCCACGCCTCGTGATGGTGTCAGTCTGGTGTGAGCCTCTCCTCGTGATGGGCTCAGTCTGGTGTCAGCCTCACATCATGATGGGGTCAGTCTGGTGTCAGTCTCGACTCGTGATGGGGTCAGTCTGGTGTCAGCTTCTCCTCATGATGGGGTCAGTCCTGTGTCAGTCTCGCCTCGTGATGGCGTCAGTCTGGTGTCAGCCTCGCCTCGTGATGGGGTCAGTCTGGTGTCAGCCTCGCCCCGTGACGGGGTCAGTCTGGTGTCAGCCTCGCCTCGTGATGGGGTCAGTCTGGTGTCAGCCTCGCCTTGTGATGGGGTCAGTCCGGTGTCCGCCTCGCCTCGTGATGGGGTCAGTCTGGAGTCAGCCTCGCCTCGTGACGGTGTCAGTCTGGTGTCAGCCTCGCCTCGTGATGGGGTCAGTCTGGTGTCAGCCTCGCTCCGTGACGGGGTCAGTCTGGTGTCATCCTCACATCATGATGGTGTCAATCTGGTGTCAGCTTCGCCTTGTGATGGTGTCAGTCTGGTGTCAGCCTCGCCTCGTGATTGGGTAAGACTGGTGTCAGCATCGCCTCGTGATGGGGTCAGTCTGGTGTCAGCCTCACATCATGATGGGGTCAGTCTGGTGTCAGTCTCACCTCGTGATGGGGTCAGTCTGGTGTCAGCCTCGCCTCGTGATGGAGTAAGTCTGGTGTCAGCCTCACCTCGTGATGGGGTCAGTCTGGTGTCAGCCTCACATCATGATGGTGTCAGTCTGGTGTCAGCCTCGCCTCATGATGGGGTCAGTCCGGTGTCAGTCTCGCCTCGTGATGGGGTCAGTCTGGTGGTCAGCCTCGCCTCGTGACGGGGTCATTCTGGTGTCAGCCTCGCCTCGTGACGGGGTCAGTCTGGTGTCAGCCTCGCCTCTTGATGGGGTCAGTCTGGTGTCAGTCTAGTCTCATGATGGGGTCAGTCTGGTGTCAGCCTCGCCCCGTGATGGGGTCAGTCTGGTGTCAGCCTCGCCCCGTGACGGGGTCAGTCTGGTGTCAGCCTCACATCATGATGGTGTCAATCTTGTGTCAGCTTCGCCTTGTGATGTTGTCAGTCTGGTGTCAGCCTCGCCTCGTGATGGGGTAAGTCTGGTGTCAGCCTCGCCTCGTGATGGGGTCAGTCTGGTGTCAGCCTCGCCTCGTGATGGGGTCAGTCTGGTGTCAGCCTCGCCTCGTGATGGGGTAAGTCTGGTGTCAGCCTCGCCTAGTGATGGGGTCAGTCTGGTGTCAGCCTCGCCTCGTGATGGGGTCAGTCTGGTGTCAGCCTCGCCTCGGATTGGGGTCAGTCTGGTGTCAGCCTCACATCATGATGGTGTCAGTCTGGTGTCAGCCTCGCCTCGTGATGGGGTCAGTCTGGTGTCAGCCCCGCCTCGTGATGGGGTCAGTCTGGTGTCAGCCTCGCCTCGTGATGGGGTCAGTCTGGTGTCAGTCTCGCCTCGTGATGGTGTCAGTCTGCTGTCAGTCTCGCCTCGTGATGGGGTCAGTCTGGTGTCAGCCTCGTCCCGTGATGGGGTCAGTCTGGTGTCAGTCTCGCCTCATGAAGGGGTCAGTCAGGTGTCAGTCTCGCCTCGTGATGGGGTAGTCTGGTGTCAGCATCGCCTCGTGATGGGGTCAGTCTGGTGTCAGCCTCACATCATGATGGGGTCAGTCTGGTGTCAGTCTCGCCTAGTGATGGTGTCAGTCTGGTGTCAGTCTCGCCTCGTGATGGGGTCAGTCTGGTGTCAGCCTCGTCCCGTGATGGGGTCAGTCTGGTGTAAGTCTCGCCTCGTGATGGGGTCAGTCTGGTGTCAGCCTCGCCTCGTGATTGGGTCAGTCTGGTGTCAGCCACGCCTCGTGATGGTGTCAGTCTGGTGTGAGCCTCGCCTCGTGATGGGGTCAGTCTGGTGTCAGCCTCGCCCCGTGATGGGGTCAGTCCTGTGTCAGTCTCGCCTCGTGATGGCGTCAGTCTGGTGTCAGCCTCGCCTCGTGATGGGGTCAGTCTGGTGTCAGCCTCGCCCCGTGACGGGGTCAGTCTGGTGTCAGTTTTATATCATGATGGTGTCAGTCTGGTGTCAGCATCGCCTCGTGATGGGGTCAGTCTGGTGTCAGCCTCACATCATGATGGGGTCAGTCTGGTGTCAGTCTCGCCTCGTGATGGTGTCAGTCTGGTGTCAGCCACGCCTCGTGATGGTGTCAGTCTGGTGTGAGCCTCTCCTCGTGATGGGCTCAGTCTGGTGTCAGCCTCACATCATGATGGGGTCAGTCTGGTGTCAGTCTCGACTCGTGATGGGGTCAGTCTGGTGTCAGCTTCTCCTCATGATGGGGTCAGTCCTGTGTCAGTCTCGCCTCGTGATGGCGTCAGTCTGGTGTCAGCCTCGCCTCGTGATGGGGTCAGTCTGGTGTCAGCCTCGCCCCGTGACGGGGTCAGTCTGGTGTCAGCCTCGCCTCGTGATGGGGTCAGTCTGGTGTCAGCCTCGCCTTGTGATGGGGTCAGTCCGGTGTCCGCCTCGCCTCGTGATGGGGTCAGTCTGGAGTCAGCCTCGCCTCGTGACGGTGTCAGTCTGGTGTCAGCCTCGCCTCGTGATGGGGTCAGTCTGGTGTCAGCCTCGCTCCGTGACGGGGTCAGTCTGGTGTCATCCTCACATCATGATGGTGTCAATCTGGTGTCAGCTTCGCCTTGTGATGGTGTCAGTCTGGTGTCAGCCTCGCCTCGTGATTGGGTAAGACTGGTGTCAGCATCGCCTCGTGATGGGGTCAGTCTGGTGTCAGCCTCACATCATGATGGGGTCAGTCTGGTGTCAGTCTCACCTCGTGATGGGGTCAGTCTGGTGTCAGCCTCGCCTCGTGATGGAGTAAGTCTGGTGTCAGCCTCACCTCGTGATGGGGTCAGTCTGGTGTCAGCCTCACATCATGATGGTGTCAGTCTGGTGTCAGCCTCGCCTCATGATGGGGTCAGTCCGGTGTCAGTCTCGCCTCGTGATGGGGTCAGTCTGGTGTCAGCCTCGCCTCGTGACGGGGTCATTCTGGTGTCAGCCTCGCCTCGTGACGGGGTCAGTCTGGTGTCAGCCTCGCCTCTTGATGGGGTCAGTCTGGTGTCAGTCTAGTCTCATGATGGGGTCAGTCTGGTGTCAGCCTCGCCCCGTGATGGGGTCAGTCTGGTGTCAGCCTCGCCCCGTGACGGGGTCAGTCTGGTGTCAGCCTCACATCATGATGGTGTCAATCTTGTGTCAGCTTCGCCTTGTGATGTTGTCAGTCTGGTGTCAGCCTCGCCTCGTGATGGGGTAAGTCTGGTGTCAGCCTCGCCTCGTGATGGGGTCAGTCTGGTGTCAGCCTCGCCTCGTGATGGGGTCAGTCTGGTGTCAGCCTCGCCTCGTGATGGGGTAAGTCTGGTGTCAGCCTCGCCTAGTGATGGGGTCAGTCTGGTGTCAGCCTCGCCTCGTGATGGGGTCAGTCTGGTGTCAGCCTCGCCTCGGATTGGGGTCAGTCTGGTGTCAGCCTCACATCATGATGGTGTCAGTCTGGTGTCAGCCTCGCCTCGTGATGGGGTCAGTCTGGTGTCAGCCCCGCCTCGTGATGGGGTCAGTCTGGTGTCAGCCTCGCCTCGTGATGGGGTCAGTCTGGTGTCAGTCTCGCCTCGTGATGGTGTCAGTCTGCTGTCAGTCTCGCCTCGTGATGGGGTCAGTCTGGTGTCAGCCTCGTCCCGTGATGGGGTCAGTCTGGTGTCAGTCTCGCCTCATGAAGGGGTCAGTCAGGTGTCAGTCTCGCCTCGTGATGGGGTAGTCTGGTGTCAGCATCGCCTCGTGATGGGGTCAGTCTGGTGTCAGCCTCACATCATGATGGGGTCAGTCTGGTGTCAGTCTCGCCTAGTGATGGTGTCAGTCTGGTGTCAGTCTCGCCTCGTGATGGGGTCAGTCTGGTGTCAGCCTCGTCCCGTGATGGGGTCAGTCTGGTGTAAGTCTCGCCTCGTGATGGGGTCAGTCTGGTGTCAGTCTCGCCTCGTGATGGCGTCAGTCTGGTGTCAGCATCGCCTCGTGATGGGGTCAGTCTGGTGTCAGCCTCACAACATGATGGGGTCAGTCTGGAGTCAGTCTCGCCTCGTCATGGGGTCAGTCTGGTGTCAGCCTCGCCTAGTGATGGGGTCAGTCTGGTGTCAGCCTCACATCATGATGGTGTCAGTCTGGTGTCAGCCTCGCCTCGTGATCGTGTCAGTCTGGTGTCAGCCTCGCCTCGTGATGGGGTCAGTCTGGTGTCAGCCTCGCCTAGTGATGGGGTCAGTCTGGTGTCAGCCTCGCCTCGTGATGTGATCAGTCTGGTGTCAGCCTCGCCTCGTGATGGGGTCAGTCTGGTGTCAGTCTCCCCTCGTGATGGGGTCAGTCTGGTGTCAGTCTTGCCTCGTGATGGGGTCAGTCTGGTGTCAGCCTCGCCTCGTGATCGTGTCACTCTGGTGTCAGCCTCGCCTCATGATGAGGTCAGTCTGGTGTGAGCCTCGCCTCGTGATGGGATCAGTCTGGTGTCAGCCTCGCCTCGTGATGGGATCAGTCTGGTGTCAGCCTCGCCTCGTGATGGGGTCAGTCTGGTGTCAGTCTCGCCTTGTGATGGGGTCAGTCTGGTGTCAGTTTCGCCTCGTGATGGGGTCAGTCTGGTGTCAGCATCGCCTCGTGATGGGGTCAGTCTGGTGTCAGCCTCACATCATGATGGGGTCAGTCTGGTGTCAGCCTCACCTCGTGATGGGGTCAGTCTGGTGTCAGCCTCACATCATGATGGTGTCAGTCTGGTGTCAGCCTCGCCTCGTGATGGGGTCAGTCCGGTGTCAGTCTCGCCTCGTGATGGGGTCAGTCTGGTGTCAGCCTCACATCGTGATGGTTTCAGTCTGGTGTCAGCCTCGCCTCGTGATGGGGTCAGTCTGGTGTCAGCCTCGCCTCGTGATGGGGTCAGTCTGTTGTCAGCCTCGCCTCGTGATGGGGTCAGTCTGGTGTCAGTCTCACATCATGATGGTGTCAGTCTGGTATCAGCCTCGCCTCGTGATGGTGTCAGTCTGGTGTCAGCCTCGCCTCGCGATGGGGTCAGTCTGTCGTCAGCCTTGCCTCGTGATGGTGTCAGTCTGGTGTCAGCCTCGCCTCGTGATGGTGTCAGTCTGGTGTCAACCTCGCCTCGTGATGGGGTCAGTCTGGTGTAAGCCTCGCCTTGTGATAGGGTCAGTCTGGTGTCAGCCTCACATCATGATGGTGTCAATCTGGTGTCAGCTTCGCCTTGTGATGGTGTCAGTCTGGTGTCAGCCTCACATCATGATGGTGTCAGTCTGGTGTCAGCCTCGCCTAGTGATGGGGTCAGTCCGGTGTCAGTCTCGCCTCGTGATGGGGTCAGTCTGGTGTCAGCCTCGCCTCGTGATTGGGTCAGTCTGGTGTCAGCCTCGCCTCGTGACGGGGTAAGTCTGGTGTCAGCCTCGCCTCGTGACGGGGTCAGTCTGGTGTCAGCCTCGCCTCTTGATGGGGTCAGTCTGGTGTCAGTCTAGTCTCGTGATGGGGTCAGTCTGGTGTCAGCCTCGCCCCGTGATGGGGTCAGTCTGGTGTCAGCCTCGCATTATGATGGTGTCAGTCTGGTGTCAGCCTCGCCTCGTGATGGTGTCAGTCTGGTGTCAGCCTCGCCTCGTGATGGGGTCAGTCTGGTGTCAGCCTCGCCCCGTGACGGGGTCAGTCTGGTGTCAGCCTCACATCATGATGGTGTCAATCTTGTGTCAGCTTCGCCTTGTGATGTTGTCAGTCTGGTGTCAGCCTCGCCTCGTGATGGGGTAAGTCTGGTGTCAGCCTCGCCTCGTGATGGGGTCAGTCTGGTGTCAGCCTCGCCTCGTGATGGGGTCAGTCTGGTGTCAGCCTCGCCTCGTGATGGGGTAAGTCTGGTGTCAGCCTCGCCTAGTGATGGGGTCAGTCTGGTGTCAGCCTCGCCTCGTGATGGGGTCAGTCTGGTGTCAGCCTCGCCTCGGATTGGGGTCAGTTTGGTGTCAGCCTCACATCATGATGGTGTCAGTCTGGTGTCAGCCTCGCCTCGTGATGGGGTCAGTCTGGTGTCAGCCCCGCCTCGTGATGGGGTCAGTCTGGTGTCAGCCTCGCCTCGTGATGGGGTCAGTCTGGTGTCAGTCTCGCCTCGTGATGGTGTCAGTCTGCTGTCAGTCTCGCCTCGTGATGGGGTCAGTCTGGTGTCAGCCTCGTCCCGTGATGGGGTCAGTCTGGTGTCAGTCTCGCCTCATGAAGGGGTCAGTCAGGTGTCAGTCTCGCCTCGTGATGGGGTAGTCTGGTGTCAGCATCGCCTCGTGATGGGGTCAGTCTGGTGTCAGCCTCACATCATGATGGGGTCAGTCTGGTGTCAGTCTCGCCTAGTGATGGTGTCAGTCTGGTGTCAGTCTCGCCTCGTGATGGGGTCAGTCTGGTGTCAGCCTCGTCCCGTGATGGGGTCAGTCTGGTGTAAGTCTCGCCTCGTGATGGGGTCAGTCTGGTGTCAGTCTCGCCTCGTGATGGCGTCAGTCTGGTGTCAGCATCGCCTCGTGATGGGGTCAGTCTGGTGTCAGCCTCACAACATGATGGGGTCAGTCTGGAGTCAGTCTCGCCTCGTCATGGGGTCAGTCTGGTGTCAGCCTCGCCTAGTGATGGGGTCAGTCTGGTGTCAGCCTCACATCATGATGGTGTCAGTCTGGTGTCAGCCTCGCCTCGTGATCGTGTCAGTCTGGTGTCAGCCTCGCCTCGTGATGGGGTCAGTCTGGTGTCAGCCTCGCCTAGTGATGGGGTCAGTCTGGTGTCAGCCTCGCCTCGTGATGTGATCAGTCTGGTGTCAGCCTCGCCTCGTGATGGGGTCAGTCTGGTGTCAGTCTCCCCTCGTGATGGGGTCAGTCTGGTGTCAGTCTTGCCTCGTGATGGGGTCAGTCTGGTGTCAGCCTCGCCTCGTGATCGTGTCACTCTGGTGTCAGCCTCGCCTCATGATGAGGTCAGTCTGGTGTGAGCCTCGCCTCGTGATGGGATCAGTCTGGTGTCAGCCTCGCCTCGTGATGGGATCAGTCTGGTGTCAGCCTCGCCTCGTGATGGGGTCAGTCTGGTGTCAGTCTCGCCTTGTGATGGGGTCAGTCTGGTGTCAGTTTCGCCTCGTGATGGGGTCAGTCTGGTGTCAGCATCGCCTCGTGATGGGGTCAGTCTGGTGTCAGCCTCACATCATGATGGGGTCAGTCTGGTGTCAGCCTCACCTCGTGATGGGGTCAGTCTGGTGTCAGCCTCACATCATGATGGTGTCAGTCTGGTGTCAGCCTCGCCTCGTGATGGGGTCAGTCCGGTGTCAGTCTCGCCTCGTGATGGGGTCAGTCTGGTGTCAGCCTCACATCGTGATGGTTTCAGTCTGGTGTCAGCCTCGCCTCGTGATGGGGTCAGTCTGGTGTCAGCCTCGCCTCGTGATGGGGTCAGTCTGTTGTCAGCCTCGCCTCGTGATGGGGTCAGTCTGGTGTCAGTCTCACATCATGATGGTGTCAGTCTGGTATCAGCCTCGCCTCGTGATGGTGTCAGTCTGGTGTCAGCCTCGCCTCGCGATGGGGTCAGTCTGTCGTCAGCCTTGCCTCGTGATGGTGTCAGTCTGGTGTCAGCCTCGCCTCGTGATGGTGTCAGTCTGGTGTCAACCTCGCCTCGTGATGGGGTCAGTCTGGTGTAAGCCTCGCCTTGTGATAGGGTCAGTCTGGTGTCAGCCTCACATCATGATGGTGTCAATCTGGTGTCAGCTTCGCCTTGTGATGGTGTCAGTCTGGTGTCAGCCTCACATCATGATGGTGTCAGTCTGGTGTCAGCCTCGCCTAGTGATGGGGTCAGTCCGGTGTCAGTCTCGCCTCGTGATGGGGTCAGTCTGGTGTCAGCCTCGCCTCGTGATTGGGTCAGTCTGGTGTCAGCCTCGCCTCGTGACGGGGTAAGTCTGGTGTCAGCCTCGCCTCGTGACGGGGTCAGTCTGGTGTCAGCCTCGCCTCTTGATGGGGTCAGTCTGGTGTCAGTCTAGTCTCGTGATGGGGTCAGTCTGGTGTCAGCCTCGCCCCGTGATGGGGTCAGTCTGGTGTCAGCCTCGCATTATGATGGTGTCAGTCTGGTGTCAGCCTCGCCTCGTGATGGTGTCAGTCTGGTGTCAGCCTCGCCTCGTGATGGGGTCAGTCTGGTGTCAGCCTCGCCTAGTGATTGGGTAAGACTGGTGTCAGCATCGCCTCGTGATGGGGTCAGTCTGGTGTCAGCCTCACATCATGATGGTGTCAGTCTGGTGTCAGCCTCGCCTAGTGATGGGGTCAGTCCGGTGTCAGTCTCGCCTCGTGATGGGGTCAGTCTGGTGTCAGCCTCGCCTCGTGATGGGGTCAGTCTGGTGTCAGCCTCGTCCCGTGATGGGGTCAGTCTGGTGTCAGTCTCGCCTCATGAAGGGGTCAGTCAGGTGTCAGTCTCGCCTCGTGATGGGGTCAGTCTGGTGTCAGCATCGCCTCGTGATGGGGTCAGTCTGGTGTCAGCCTCACATCATGATGGGGTCAGTCTGGTGTCAGTCTCGCCTAGTGATGGTGTCAGTCTGGTGTCAGTCTCGCCTCGTGGTGGGGTCAGTCCGGTGTCAGACTCGCCTCGTGATGGGGTCAGTCTGGTGTCAGCCTCGCCTCGTGATGGGGTCAGTCTGGTGTCAGCCTCGCCTCGTGATCGGGCCAGTCTGGTGTCAGCCTCGCCTCGTGATGGTGTCATTCTGGTGTCAGTCTCGCCTCGTGATGGGGTCAGTCTGGTGTCAGCCTCGCCTCGTGATAGGGTCAGTCTGGTGTCAGCCTCGCCTCGTGATGGGGTCAGTCTGGTGTCAGCCTCGCCTCGTGCTGGGGTCAGTCTGGTGTCAGCCTCGCCTCGTGATGGGGTCAGTCTGGTGTCAGCCTCGCCTAGTGATAGGGTCAGTCTGGTGTCACCCTCGCCTCGTGATGGGGTCAGTCTGGTGTCAGCCTCACATCATGATGGTGTCAGTCACATGTCAGCCTCGCCTCGTGATGGTGTCAGTCTGGTGTCAGCCTCACCTAGTGATAGGGTCAGTCTTGTGTCAGCCTCGCCTCGTGATGGGGTCTGTCTGGTGTCAGCCTCACATCATGATGGTGTCAGTCTGGTGTCAGCCTCGCCTCGTGATGCGGTCAGTCTGGTGTCAGTCTCGCCTCGTGATGGGGTCAGTCTGGTGTCAGCCTCACATCGTGATGGTGTCAGTCTGGTGTCAGCCTCGCCTCGTGATGGGGTCAGTCTGGTGTCAGCCTCGCCTCGTGATGGTGTCAGTCTGGTGTCAGCCTCGCCTCGTGATGGTGTCAGTCTGGTGTCAGCCTCGCCTAGTGATAGGGTCAGTCTGGTGTCAGCCTCGCCTCATGATGGGGAGAGTCTGGTGTCAGCCTCACATCATGATGGTGTCAGTCTGGTGTCAGCCTCGCCTCGTGGTGGGGTCAGTCCTGTGTCAGTCTCGCCTAGTGATGGGGTCAGTCCGGTGTCAGCCTCGCCTCGTGATGGGGTCAGTCAGGTGTCAGCCTCACATCATGATGGTGTCAGTCTGGAGTCAGCCTCGCCTCGTGATGGGGTCAGTCTGGTGTCAGTCTCGCCTCGTGATGGTGTCAGTCTGGTGTCAGCATCGCATCGTGATGGGGTCAGTCTGGTGTCAGCCTCGCCTAGTGATGGGGTCAGTCTGGTGTCAGCCTCACATCATGATGGTGTCAGTCAGGTGTCAGCCGCGCCTCGTGATGGGGTCAGTCTGGTGTCAGCCTCGCCTCGTGATGGGGTCAGTCTGGTGTCAGCCTCCCCTCGTGATGGGGTCAGTCTGGTGTCAGTCTCGTCTCGTGATGGGGTCAGTCTGGTGTCAGCCTCGCCCCGTGATGGGGTCAGTCTGGTGTCAGTCTCTCCTTGTGATGGGGTCAGTCTGGTGTCAGTCTCACATCGTGATGGTGTCCGTCTGGTGTCAGCCTCGCCTCGTGATGGGGTCAGTCTGGTCTCAGTCTCTCCTTGTGATGGGGTCAGTCTGTTGTCAGTCTCACATCGTGATGGTGTCCGTCTGGTGTCAGCCTCGCCTCGTGATGGTGTTAGTCTGGTGTCAGCCTCGCCTCGTGATGATGTCAGTCTGGTGTCAGCCTCGCCTCGTGATGGGGTCAGTCTGGTGTCAGCCTCGCCTCGTGATGGTGTCAGTCTGGTGTCAGCCTCGCCTCGTGATGGTGTCAGTCTGGTGTCAGCCTCGCCTAGTGATAGGGTCAGTCTGGTGTCAGCCTCGCCTCGTGATGGGGAGAGTCTGGTGTCAGCCTCACATCATGATGGTGTCAGTCTGGTGTCAGCCTCGCCTCGTGGTGGGGTCAGTCCTGTGTCAGTCTCGCCTAGTGATGGGGTCAGTCCGGTGTCAGCCTCGCCTCGAGATGGGGTCAGTCTGGTGTCAGCCTCACATCATGATGGTGTCAGTCTGGAGTCAGCCTCGCCTCGTGATGGGGTCAGTCTGGTGTCAGCCTCGCCCCGTGATGGGGTCAGTCTGGTGTCAGTCTCTCCTTGTGATGGGGTCAGTCTGGTGTCAGTCTCACATCGTGATGGTGTCCGTCTGGTGTCAGCCTCGCCTCGTGATGGGGTCAGTCTGGTGTCAGTCTCTCCTTGTGAAGGTGTCAGTCTGGTGTCAGCCTCGCCTCGTGATGGTGTCAGTCTGGTGTCAGCCTCGCCTCGTGATGGGGTCAGTCTGGTGTCAGCCTCGCCTCGTGATGGGGTCAGTCTGGTGTCAGCCTCGCCTCGTGATGGGGTCAGTCTGGTGTCAGACTCGCCTCGTGATGGGGTCAGTCTGGTGTCAGCCTCGCCTCGTGATGGGGTCAGTCTGGTGTCAGCCTCGCCTCGTGATGGTGTCAGTCTGGTGTCAGCCTTGCCTAGTGATAGGGTCAGTCTGGTGTCACCCTCGCCTCGTGATGGGGTCAGTCTGGTGTCAGCCTCACATCATGATGGTGTCAGTCTGGTGTCAGTCTCGCCTAGTGATGGTGTCAGTCTAGTGTCAGCCTCACATCATGATGGGGTCAGTCTGGTGTCAGCCTTGCCTCATGATGGTGTCAGTCTGATGTCAGCCTTGCCTCGTGATGGGGTCAGTCTGGTGTCAGCCTCGCCTAGTGATGGGGTCAGTCTGGTGTCAGCCTCGCCTCGTGATGGTGTCAGTCTGGTGTCAGCCTCGCCTCGTGATGGTGTCAGTCTGGTGTCAGCCCCGCCTCGTGATGGCGTCAGTCTGGTGTCAGCCTCGCCTCGTAATGGGGTCAGTCTGGTGTCAGCCTCGTCTCGTGAGGGGGTCAGTCTGGTGTCAGCCTCGCCTAGTGATGGGGTCAGTCTGCTGTCAGCCTCGCCTCGTGATGGGCTCAGTCTGGTGTCAGCCTCACATCATGATGGGGTCAGTCTGGTGTCAGTCTCGCCTCGTGATGGGGTCAGTCTGGTGTCAGTCTCGCCTCGTAATGGGGTCAGTCTGTTGTCAGTCTGGCCTCGTGATGGGGTCAGTCTGGTGTCAGCCTCACATCATGATGGTGTCAGTCTGGTGTCAGCCTCGCCTCGTGATGGTGTCAGTCTGGTGTCAGCCTCGCCTCATGATGGGGTCAGTCTGGTGTCAGCCTCGCCTAGTGATGGGGTCAGTCTGGTGTCAGCCTCACATCATGATGGGGTCAGTCTGGTGTCCGCCTCGCCTCGTGATGGTGTCCGTCTGGTGTCAGCCTCGCCTCGTGATGGGGTCAGTCTGGTGTCAGCCTCGCCTAGTGAAGGGGTCAGTCTGGTGTCAGCCTCACATCATGATGGGGTCAGTCTGGTGTCAGCCTCGCCTCGTCGTGGGGTCAGTCTGGTGTCAGTCTCACATCGTGATGGTGTCCGTCTGGTGTCAGCCTCGCCTCGTGATGGTGTCAGTCTGGTGTCAGCCTCGCCTCGTGATGATGTCAGTCTGGTGTCAGCCTCGCCTCGTGATGGGGTCAGTCTGGTGTCAGCCTCGCCTCGTGATGGTGTCAGTCTGGTGTCAGCCTCGCCTCGTGATGGTGTCAGTCTGGTGTCAGCCTCGCCTAGTGATAGGGTCAGTCTGGTGTCAGCCTCGCCTCGTGATGGGGAGAGTCTGGTGTCAGCCTCACATCATGATGGTGTCAGTCTGGTGTCAGCCTCGCCTCGTGGTGGGGTCAGTCCTGTGTCAGTCTCGCCTAGTGATGGGGTCAGTCCGGTGTCAGCCTCGCCTCGTGATGGGGTCAGTCTGGTGTCAGCCTCACATCATGATGGTGTCAGTCTGGAGTCAGCCTCGCCTCGTGATGGGGTCAGTCTGGTGTCAGCCTCGCCCCGTGATGGGGTCAGTCTGGTGTCAGTCTCTCCTTGTGATGGGGTCAGTCTGGTGTCAGTCTCACATCGTGATGGTGTCCGTCTGGTGTCAGCCTCGCCTCGTGATGGGGTCAGTCTGGTCTCAGTCTCTCCTCGTGATGGTGTCAGTCTGGTGTCAGCCTCGCCTCGTGATGGGGTCAGTCTGGTGTCAGCCTCGCCTCGTGATGGGGTCAGTCTGGTGTCAGCCTCGCCTCGTGATGGGGTCAGTCTGGTGTCAGACTCGCCTCGTGATGGGGTCAGTCTGGTGTCAGCCTCGCCTCGTGATGGGGTCAGTCTGGTGTCAGCCTCGCCTCGTGATGGTGTCAGTCTGGTGTCAGCCTCGCCTAGTGATAGGGTCAGTCTGGTGTCACCCTCGCCTCGTGATGGGGTCAGTCTGGTGTCAGCCTCACATCATGATGGTGTCAGTCTGGTGTCAGTCTCGCCTAGTGATGGTGTCAGTCTAGTGTCAGCCTCACATCATGATGGGGTCAGTCTGGTGTCAGCCTTGCCTCGTGATGGTGTCAGTCTGATGTCAGCCTTGCCTCGTGATGGGGTCAGTCTGGTGTCAGCCTCGCCTAGTGATGGGGTCAGTCTGGTGTCAGCCTCGCCTCGTGATGGTGTCAGTCTGGTGTCAGCCCCGCCTCGTGATGGCGTCAGTCTGGTGTCAGCCTCGCCTCGTAATGGGGTCAGTCTGGTGTCAGCCTCGTCTCGTGAGGGGGTCAGTCTGGTGTCAGCCTCGCCTAGTGATGGGGTCAGTCTGCTGTCAGCCTCGCCTCGTGATGGGCTCAGTCTGGTGTCAGCCTCACATCATGATGGGGTCAGTCTGGTGTCAGTCTCGCCTCGTGATGGGGTCAGTCTGGTGTCAGTCTCGCCTCGTAATGGGGTCAGTCTGTTGTCAGTCTCGCCTCGTGATGGGGTCAGTCTGGTGTCAGCCTCACATCATGATGGTGTCAGTCTGGTGTCAGCCTCGCCTCGTGATGGTATCAGTCTGGTGTCAGCCTCGCCTCGTGATGGGGTCAGTCTGGTGTCAGCCTCGCCTAGTGATGGGGTCAGTTTGGTGTCAGCCTCACATCATGATGGGGTCAGTCTGGTGTCCGCCTCGCCTCGTGATGGTGTCAGTCTGGTGTCAGCCTCGCCTCGTGATGGGGTCAGTTTGGTGTCAGCCTCGCCTAGTGATGGGGTCAGTCTTGTGTCAGCCTCGCTTCGTCGTGGGGTCAGTCTGGTGTCAGCCTCGCCTCGTGATGGGGTCAGTCTGGTGTCAGCCTCACATCGTAATGGTGTCAGTCTGGTGTCAGCCTCGCCTCGAGATGGGGTCAGTCTGGTGTAAGCCTCGCCTCGTGATGGGGTCAGTCTGGTGTCAGCCTCACATCATGATGGTGTCAGTCAGATGTCAGCCTCGACTCGTGATGGGGTCAGTCTGGTGTCAGCCTCACATCATGATGGGGTCAGTCTGGTGTCAGTCTCGCCTCGTGATGGGGTCAGTCTGGTGTCAGTCTCGCCTCGTGATGGGGTCAGTCTGATGTCAGCCTCGCCCCGTGATGGGGTCAGTCTGGTGTCAGCCTCACATCATCATGGGGTCAGTCTGGTGTCAGTCTCGCCTCGTGATGGGGTCAGTCTGGTGTCACTCTCGCCTCATGATGGGGTCAGTCTGGTGTCAGTCTCGCCTCGTGATGGGGTCAGTCTGGTGTCAGCCTCGCCCCGTGATGGGGTCAGTCTGGTGTCAGTCTCGCCTCGTGATGGGGTCAGTCTGGTGTCACTCTCGCCTCATGATGGGGTCAGTCTGGTGTCAGTCTCGCCTCGTGATGGGGTCAGTCTGGTGTCAGCCTCGCCCCGTGATGGGGTCAGTCTGGTGTCAGCCTCGCCTCATGATGGGGTCAGTCTGGTGTCAGTCTCGCCTAGTGATGGGGTCAGTCTGGTGTCAGCCTCACATCATGATGGTGTCAGTCAGGTGTCAGCCTCGCCTCGTGATGGGGTCAGTCTGGTGTCAGCCTCGCCTAGTGATGGGGTCAGTCTGGTGTCAGCCTCACATCATGATGGTGTCAGTCAGGTGTCAGCCTCGCCTCGTGATGGGGTCAGTCTGGTGTCAGCCTCGCCTCGTGATGGGGTCAGTCTGGTGTCAGCCTCGCCTCGTGATGGGGTCAGTCTGGTGTCAGTCTCGCCTCGTGATGGGGTCAGTCTGGTGTCAGCCTCACATCATGATGGTGACAGTCTGGTGTCAGCCTCGCCTCGTGATGGTGTCAGTCTGGTGTCAGCCTCGCCTCGTGATGAGATCAGTCTGGTGTCAGCCTCACATCATGATGGTGTCAGTCTGGTGTCAGTCTCGACTCGTGATGGTGTCAGTCTGGTGTCAGCCTCGCCTCGTGATGGGGTCAGTCTGGTGTCAACCTCACATCATGATGGTGTCAGTCTGGTGTCAGTCTCGACTCGTGATGGTGTCAGTCTGGTGTCAGCCTCGCCTCGTGATGGGGTCAGTCTGGTGTCAGCCTCGCCTCGTGATGGGGTCAGTCTGGTGTCAGCCTCGCCTCATGATGGGGTCAGTCTGGTGTCAGCCTCGCCTCGTGATGGGGTCAGTCTGGTGTCAGCCTCGCCTCGTGATGGGGTCAGTCTGGTGTCAGCCTCACCACGTGATGGGGTCAGACTGGTGTCAGCCTCACATCATGATGGTGTCAGTCTGGTGTCAGCCTCGCCTCGTGATGGGGTCAGTCTGGTGTCAGTCTCACATCATGATGGTGTCAGTCTGGTATCAGCCTCGCCTCGTTATGGGGTCAGTCTGGTGTCAGACTCGCCTCGTGATGGTGTCAGTCTGGTGTCAGCCTCGCCTCGTGATGGGGTCAGTCTGGTGTCAGCCTCACATCGTAATGGTGTCAGTCTGGTGTCAGCCTCGCCTCGAGATGGGGTCAGTCTGGTGTAAGCCTCGCCTCGTGATAGGGTCAGTCTGGTGTCACCCTAGCCTCGTGATGGGTTCAGTCTGGTGTCAGCCTCACATCATGATGGTGTCAGTCTGGTGTCAGCCTTGCCTCAGGATGGGGTCAGTCTGGTGTCAGCCTCACCTCGTGATGGGGTCAGTCTGGTGTCAGCCTCGCCTCGTGATGGGGTCAGTCTGGTGTCAGCCTCGCCTCGTGATGGGGTCAGTCTGGTGTCAGTCTCACATCATGATGGTGTCAGTCAGGTGTCAGCCTCGACTCGTGATGGGGTCAGTCTGGTGTCAGCCTCACATCATGATGGGGTCAGTCTGGTGTCAGTCTCGCCTCGTGATGGGGTCAGTCTGGTGTCAGTCTCGCCTCGTGATGGGGTCAGTCTGGTGTCAGCCTCGCCCCGTGATGGGGTCAGTCTGGTGTCAGCCTCGCTTCGTGATGGGGTCAGTCTGGTGTCCGTCTCGCCTCGTGATGGGGTCAGTCTGGTGTCAGTCTCGACTCGTGATGCGTGATGGGGTCAGTCTGGTGTCAGCCTCACATCATGATGGTGTCAGTCTGGTGTCAGCCTCGCCTCGTTATGGTGTCAGTCTGGTGTCAGCCTCGCCTCGTGATGGGGTCAGTCTGGTGTCAGCCTCGCCTCGTGATGGGGTCAGTCTGGTGTCAGCCTCGCCTCGTGATGGGGTCAGTCTGGAGTCAGCCTCGCCTCGTGATGGTGTCAGTCTGGTTTTCAGCCTCACCACGTGATGGGGTCAGTCTGGTGTCAGCCTCACATCATTATGGTGTCAGTCTGGTGTCAGCCTCGCCTCGTGATGGGGTCAGTCTGGTGTCAGCCTCACATCGTAATGGTGTCAGTCTGGTGTAATCCTCGCCTCGAGATGGGGTCAGTCTGGTGTAAGCCTCGCCTCGTGATAGGGTCAGTCTGGTGTCACCCTAGCCTCGTGATGGGTTCAGTCTGGTGTCAGCCTCACATCATGATGGTGTCAGTCAGGTGTCAGCCTCGACTCGTGATGGGGTCAGTCTGGTGTCAGCCTCACATCATGATGGGGTCAGTCTGGTGTCAGTCTCGCCTCGTGATGGGGTCAGTCTGGTGTCAGTCTCGCCTCGTGATGGGGTCAGTCTGGTGTCAGCCTCGCCCCGTGATGGGGTCAGTCTGGTGTCAGCCTCACATCATCATGGGATCAGTCTGGTGTCAGTCTCGCCTCGTGATGGGGTCAGTCTGGTGTCAGTCTCGCCTCATGATGGGGTCAGTCTGGTGTCAGTCTCGCCTCGTGATGGGGTCAGTCTGGTGTCAGCCTCGCCCCGTGATGGGGTCAGTCTGGTGTCAGCCTCACCTCGTGATGGGGTCAGTCTGGTGTCAGTCTCGCCTCGTAATGGGGTCAGTCTGTTGTCATTCTCGCCTCGTGATGGGGTCAGTCTGGTGTCAGCCTCACATCATGATGGTGTCAGTCTGGTGTCAGCCTCGCCTCGTGATGGTGTCAGTCTGGTGTCAGCCTCGCCTCGTGATGGGGTCAGTCTGGTGTCAGCCTCGCCTAGTGATGGGGTCAGTCTGGTGTCAGCCTCACATCATGATGGGGTCAGTCTGGTGTCCGCCTCGCCTCGTGATGGTGTCAGTCTGGTGTCAGCCTCGCCTCGTGATGGGGTCAGTCTGGTGTCAGCCTCGCCTAGTGATGGGGTCAGTCTGGTGTCAGCCTCACATCATGATGGGGTCAGTCTGGTGTCAGCCTCGCCTCGTCGTGGGGTCAGTCTGGTGTCAGTCTCGCCTCGTGATGGTGTCAGTCTGGTGTCAGTGTCGCCTCGTGATGGTGTCAGTCTGGTGTCAGCCTCGCCTCGTGATGGGGTCAGTCTGGTGTCAGCCTCGCCTCGTGATGGGCTCAGTCTGGTGTCAGACTCGCCTCGTGATGGTGTCAGTCTGGTGTCAGCCTCGCCTCGTGATGGGGTCAGTCTGGTGTCAGCCTCACATCGTAATGGTGTCAGTCTGGTGTCAGCCTCGCCTCGAGATGGGGTCAGTCTGGTGTAAGCCTCGCCTCGTGATAGGGTCAGTCTGGTGTCACCCTTGCCTCGTGATGGGTTCAGTCTGGTGTCAGCCTCACATCATGATGGTGTCAGTCTGGTGTCAGCCTCGCCTCAGGATGGGGTCAGTCTGGTGTCAGCCTCACCTCGTGATGGGGTCAGTCTGGTGTCAGCCTCGCCTCGTGATGGGGTCAGTCTGGTGTCAGCCTCGCCTCGTGATGGGGTCAGTCTGGTGTCAGCCTCACATCATGATGGTGTCAGTCAGGTGTCAGCCTCGACTCGTGATGGGGTCAGTCTGGTGTCAGCCTCACATCATGATGGGGTCAGTCTGGTGTCAGTCTCGCCTCGTGATGGGGTCAGTCTGGTGTCAGTCTCGCCTCGTGATGGGGTCAGTCTGGTGTCAGCCTCGCCCCGTGATGGGGTCAGTCTGGTGTCAGCCTCACATCATCATGGGGTCAGTCTGGTGTCAGTCTCGCCTCGTGATGGGGTCAGTCTGGTGTCACTCTCGCCTCATGATGGGGTCAGTCTGGTGTCAGTCTCGCCTCGTGATGGGGTCAGTCTGGTGTCAGCCTCGCCCCGTGATGGGGTCAGTCTGGTGTCAGCCTCGCCTCATGATGGGGTCA
Source organism: Staurois parvus (assembly GCF_062004578.1). NCBI lineage: Eukaryota > Metazoa > Chordata > Amphibia > Anura > Ranidae > Staurois > Staurois parvus. The sequence goes on along the minus strand of NW_028319758.1, from coordinate 432,223 downwards.
GTCTGGTGTCAGTCTCGCCTCGTGATGGGGTCAGTCTGGTGTCAGTCTCGACTCGTGATGCGTGATGGGGTCAGTCTGGTGTCAGCCTCGCCTCGTGATGGGGTCAGTCTGGTGTCAGCCTCGCCTCGTGATGGGGTCAGTCTGGTGTCAGCCTCGCCTCGTGATGGGGTCAGTCTGGTGTCAGCCTCGCCTCGTGATGGGGTCAGTCTGGTGTCAGCCTCGCCTAGTGATGGGGTCAGTCTGGTGTCAGCCTCACATCATGATGGTGTCAGTCAGGTGTCAGCCTCGCCTCGTGATGGGGTCAGTCTGGTGTCAGCCTCGCCTCGTGATGGGGTCAGTCTGGTGTCAGCCTCGCCTCGTGATGGGGTCAGTCTGGTGTCAGTCTCGCCTCGTGATGGGGTCAGTCTGGTGTCAGCCTCACATCATGATGGTGACAGTCTGGTGTCAGCCTCGCCTCGTGATGGTGTCAGTCTGGTGTCAGCCTCGCCTCGTGATGAGATCAGTCTGGTGTCAGCCTCACATCATGATGGTGTCAGTCTGGTGTCAGTCTCGACTCGTGATGGTGTCAGTCTGGTGTCAGCCTCGCCTCGTGATGGGGTCAGTCTGGTGTCAACCTCGCCTCGTGATGGGGTCAGTCTGGTGTCAGCCTCGCCTCGTGATGGGGTCAGTCTGGTGTCAGCCTCGCCTCGTGATGGGGTCAGTCTGGTGTCAGCCTCGCCTCGTGATGGGGTCAGTCTGGTGTCAGCCTCACCACGTGATGGGGTCAGTCTGGTGTCAGCCTCACATCATGATGGTGTCAGTCTGGTGTCAGCCTCGCCTCGTGATGGGGTCAGTCTGGTGTCAGTCTCACATCATGATGGTGTCAGTCTGGTATCAGCCTCGCCTTGTGATGGGGTCAGTCTGGTGTCAGACTCGCCTCATGATGGTGTCAGTCTGGTGTCAGCCTCGCCTCGTGATGGGGTCAGTCTGGTGTCAGCCTCACATCGTAATGGTGTCAGTTTGGTGTCAGCCTCGCCTCGAGATGGGGTCAGTCTGGTGTAAGCCTCGCCTCGTGATAGGGTCAGTCTGGTGTCACCCTAGCCTCGTGATGGGTTCAGTCTGGTGTCAGCCTCACATCATGATGGTGTCAGTCTGGTGTCAGCCTTGCCTCAGGATGGGGTCAGTCTGGTGTCAGCCTCACCTCGTGATGGGGTCAGTCTGGTGTCAGCCTCGCCTCGTGATGGGGTCAGTCTGGTGTCAGCCTCGCCTCGTGATGGGGTCAGTCTGGTGTCAGCCTCACATCATGATGGTGTCAGTCAGGTGTCAGCCTCGACTCGTGATGGGGTCAGTCTGGTGTCAGCCTCACATCATGATGGGGTCAGTCTGGTGTCAGTCTCGCCTCGTGATGGGGTCAGTCTGGTGTCAGTCTCGCCTCGTGATGGGGTCAGTCTGGTGTCAGCCTCGCCCCGTGATGGGGTCAGTCTGGTGTCAGCCTCGCTTCGTGATGGGGTCAGTCTGGTGTCCGTCTCGCCTCGTGATGGGGTCAGTCTGGTGTCAGTCTCGACTCGTGATGCGTGATGGGGTCAGTCTGGTGTCAGCCTCACATCATGATGGTGTCAGTCTGGTATCAGCCTCGCCTCGTGATGGGGTCAGTCTGGTGTCAGACTCGCCTCGTGATGGTGTCAGTCTGGTGTCAGCCTCGCCTCGTGATGGGGTCAGTCTGGTGTCAGCCTCACATCGTAATGGTGTCAGTCTGGTGTAATCCTCGCCTCGAGATGGGGTCAGTCTGGTGTAAGCCTCGCCTCGTGATAGGGTCAGTCTGGTGTCACCCTAGCCTCGTGATGGGTTCAGTCTGGTGTCAGCCTCGCCTCGTGATGGGGTCAGTCTGGTGTCAGCCTCACCTCGTGATGGGGTCAGTCTGGTGTCAGCCTCACATCATGATGGTGTCAGTCTGGTGTCAGCCTCGCCTCGTGATGGTGTCAGTCTGGTGTCAGCCTCGCCTCGTGATGGGGTCAGTCTGGTGTCAGCCTCGCCTAGTGATGGGGTCAGTCTGGTGTCAGCCTCGCCTCGTGATGGTGTCAGTCTGGTGTCAGCCTCGCCTCGTGATGGGGTCAGTCTGGTGTCAGCCCCGCCTCGTGATGGGGTCAGTCTGGTGTCAGCCTCGCCTCGTGAGGGGGTCAGTCTGGTGTCAGTCTCGCATCGTGATGGGGTCAGTCTGGTGTCAGTCTCGCCTCGTGATGTGGTCAGTCTGGTGTCAGCCTCACATCATGATGGTGTCAGTCTGGTGTCAGCCACGCCTAGTGATGGGGTCAGTCTGGTGTCAGCATCGCCTCGTGATGGTGTCAGTCTGGTGTCAGCCTCGCCTCGTGATGGTGTCAGTCTGGTGTCAGCCTCACCTCGTGATGGGGTCAGTCTGGTGTCTGCCTCGCCTCGTGATGAGGTCAGACTGGTGTCAGCCTCACATCATGATGGTGTCAGTCTGGTGTCAGCCTCGCCTCGTGATGGTGTCAGTCTGGTGTCAGCCTCACATCATGATGGTGTCAGTCTGGTGTCAGCCTCGCCTCATGATGGGGTCAGTCTGGTGTCAGCCTCGCCTCGTGATGGGGTCAGTCTGGTGTCAGCCTCACCTCGTGATGGGGTCAGTCTGGTGTCAGCATAGCCTCGTGATGGTGTCAGTCTGGTGTCAGCCTCGCCTCGTGATGGGGTCAGTCTGGTGTCAGCCTCACCTCGTGATGGGGTCAGTCTGGTGTCAGCCTCACCTCGTGATGGGGTCAGTCTGGTGTCAGCCTCGCCTCGTGATGGGGTCAGTCTGGTGTCAGCCTCACATCATGATGGGGTCAGTCTGGTGTCAGCCTCGCCTCGTGATGGGGTCAGTCTGGTGTCAGCCCCGCCTCGTGATGGGGTCAGTCTGGTGTCAGCCTCGCCTCGTGATGGGGTCAGTCTGGTGTCAGCCTCGCCTCGTGAGGGGGTCAGTCTATTGTCAGTCTCGCCTCGTGACGGTGTCAGTCTGGTGTCAGTCTCGCCTCGTGATGGGGTCAGTCTGGTGTCAGTCTCGCCTCTTGATGGGGTCAGTCTGGTGTCAGCCTCACATCATGATGGTGTCAGTCTGGTGTCAGCATCGCCTCGTGATGGTGTCAGTCAGGTGTCAGCCTCGCCTCGTGATGGGGTCAGTCTGGTGTCAGCCTCACATAATGATGGGGTCAGTCTGGTGTCAGTCTCGCCTCGTGATGGGGTCAGTCTGGTGTCAGTCTCGCTTCGTGATGGGGTCAGTCTGGTATCAGCCTCGCCCCGTGATGGAGTCAGTCTGGTGTCAGCCTCACCTCGTGATGGGGTCAGTCTGGTGTCAGCCTCGCCTCGTGATGAGGTCAGTCTGGTGTCAGCCTCACATCATGATGGTGTCAGTCTGGTGTCAGCCTTGCCTCGTGATGGGGTCAGTCTGGTGTCAGCCTCACATCATGATGGTGTCAGTCTGGTGTCAGCCTCGCCTCGTGATGGGGTCAGTCTGGTGTCAGCCTCGCCTCGTGATGGGGTCAGTCTGGTGTCAGCCTCACCTCGTGATGGGGTCAGTCTGGTGTCAGCCTCACATCATGATGGTGTCAGTCTGGTGTCAGCCTCACCTCGTGATGGTATCAGTCTGGTGTCAGCCTCACATCATGATGGTGTCAGTCTGGTGTCAGCCTCACCTCATGATGGGGTCAGTCTGGTGTCAGCCTCGCCTCGTGATGGGGTCAGTCTGGTGTCAGCCTCGCCTCGTGATGAGGTCAGTCTGGTGTCAGCCTCACATCATGATGGTGTCAGTCTGGTGTCAGCCTCACCTCGTGATGGTGTCAGTCTGGTGTCAGCCTCGCCTCGTGATGAGGTCAGTCTGGTGTCAGCCTCACATCATGATGGTGTCAGTCTGGTGTCAGCCTCGCCTCGAGATGGGGTCAGTCTGGTGTCAGTCTCGCCTCCTGATGGGGTCAGTCTGGTGTCAGCCTCACATCATGATGGTGTCAGTCTGGTGTCAGCCTCGCCTCGTGATGGGGTCAGTCTGGTGTCAGCCTCGCCTCGTGATGGTGTCCGTCTGGTTTCAGTCTCGCCTCGTGATGGTGTCCGTCTGGTGTCAGCCCCGCCTCGTGATGAGGTCAGTCTGGTGTCAGCCTCACATCATGATGGTGTCAGTCTGGTGTCAGCCTCGCCTCGTGATGGGGTCAGTCTGGTGTCAGCCTCACATCATGATGGTGTCAGTCTGGTGTCAGCCTCGCCTCATGATGGGGTCAGTCTGGTGTCAGCCTCGCCTCGTGATGGTGTCAGTCTGGTGTCAGCCTCACCTCGTGATGGTGTCAGTCTGGGTCAGCCTCGCCTCATGATGGGGTCACTCTGGTGTCAGCCTCGCCTAGTGATGGGGTCAGTCTGGTGTCAACCTCACATCATGAAGGGGTCTGTCTGGTGTCAGCCTCGCCTAGTGATGGGGGCAGTCTCGTGTCAGCATCGCCTCGTGATGGTGTCAGTCTGGTGTCAGCTTCGCCTCGTGATGGTGTCAGTCTGGTGTCAGCCTCACCTCGTGATGGGGTCAGTCTGGTGTCAGCCTCGCCTCGTGATGGGGTCAGTCTGGTGTCAGCCTCGCCTCGTGATGGGGTCAGTCTGGTGTCAGCCTCACATCATGATGGTGTCAGTCAGGTGTCAGCCTCGACTCGTGATGGGGTCAGTCTGGTGTCAGCCTCACATCATGATGGGGTCAGTCTGGTGTCAGTCTCGCCTCGTGATGGGGTCAGTCTGGTGTCAGTCTCGCCTCGTGATGGGGTCAGTCTAGTGTCAGCCTCGCCTAGTGATGGGGTCAGTCTGGTGTCAGCCTCGCCTCGTGATGGTGTCAGTCTGGTGTCAGCCTCGCCTCGTGATGGGGTCAGTCTGGTGTCAGCCCCGCCTCGTGATGGGGTCAGTCTGGTGTCAGCCTCGCCTCGTAATGGGGTCAGTCTGGTGTCAGTCTCGCCTCGTGACGGTGTCAGTCTGGTGTCAGTCTCGCATCGTGATGGGGTCAGTCTGGTGTCAGTCTCGCCTCGTGATGGGGTCAGTCTGGTGTCAGTCTCGCCTCGTGATGGTGTCAGTCTGGTGTCAGCCACGCCTAGTGATGGGGTCAGTCTGGTGTCAGCATCGCCTCGTGATGGTGTCAGTCTGGTGTCAGCCTCGCCTCGCGATGGGGTCAGTCTGGTGTCAGCCTCACATCATGATGGTGTCAGTCTGGTGTCAGCCTCGCCTCATGATGGGGTCAGTCTGGTGTCAGCCTCGCCTCGTGATGGGGTCAGTCTGGTGTCAGCCTCACATCATGATGGTGTCAGTCTGGTGTCAGCCTCACCTCGTGATGGGGTCAGTCTGGTGTCAGCCTCGCCTCGTGATGGCGTCAGTCTGGTGTCAGCCTCACCTCGTGATGGGATCTGTCTGATGTCAGCCTCACATCATGATGGTGTCAGTCTGGTGTCAGCCTCGCCTCGTGATGGGGTCAGTCTGGTGTCAGTCTCGCCTCGTGATGGGGTCAGTCTGGTGTCAGTCTCGCCTCGTGATGGGGTCAGTCTGGTGTCAGCTCACATCATGATGGTGTCAGTCTGGTGTCAGCCTTGCCTCGTGATGGTGTCAGTCTGGTGTTACCCTCGCCTCGTGATGGGGTCAGTCTGGTGTCAGCCTCGCCTCGTGATGGGGTCAGTCTGGTGTCAGCCTCGCCTCGTGATGGTGTCAGTCAGGTGTCAGCCTCGACTCGTGATGGGGTCAGTCTGGTGTCAGCCTCACATCATGATGGGGTCAGTCTGGTGTCAGTCTCGCCTCGTGATGGGGTCAGTCTGGTGTCAGTCTCGCCTCGTGATGAGGTCAGTCTGGATTCAGCCTCACATCATGATGGTGTCAGTCTGGTGTCAGCCTCGCCTAGTGATGGGGTCAGTCTGGTGTCAACCTCACATCATGAAGGGGTCAGTCTGGTGTCAGCCTCGCCTAGTGATGGGGGCAGTCTGGTGTCAGCATCGCCTCGTGATGCGTGATGGGGTCAGTCTGGTGTCAGCCTCACATCATGATGGTGTCAGTCTGGTGTCAGCCTCGCCTCGTTATGGTGTCAGTCTGGTGTCAGCCTCGCCTCATGATGGGGTCAGTCTGGTGTCAGTCTCGCCTCGTGATGGGGTCAGTCTGGTGTCAGTCTCGCCTCGTGATGAGGTCAGTCTGGATTCAGCCTCACATCATGATGGTGTCAGTCTGGTGTCAGCCTCGCCTAGTGATGGGGTCAGTCTGGTGTCAACCTCACATCATGAAGGGGTCAGTCTGGTGTCAGCCTCGCCTAGTGATGGGGGCAGTCTGGTGTCAGCATCGCCTCGTGATGGTGTCAGTCTGGTGTCAGCTTCGCCTCGTGATGGTGTCAGTCTGGTGTCAGCCTCACCTCGTGATGGGGTCAGTCTGGTGTCAGCCTCGCCTCGTGATGGGGTCAGTCTGGTGTCAGCCTCGCCTCGTGATGGGGTCAGTCTGGTGTCAGCCTCGCCTCGTGATGGTGTCAGTCTGGTGTCAGCCTCACATCATGATGGTGTCAGTCAGGTGTCAGCCTCGACTCGTGATGGGGTCAGTCTGGTGTCAGCCTCACACCATGATGGGGTCAGTCTGGTGTCAGTCTCGCCTCGTGATGGGGTCAGTCTGGTGTCAGCCTCGCCCCGTGATGGGGTCAGTCTGGTGTCAGCCTCACATCTTCATTCGGTCAGTCTGGTTTCAGTCTCGCCTCGTGATGGGGTCAGTCTGGTGTCAGTCTCGCCTCATGATGGGGTCAGTCTGGTGTCAGTCTCGCCTCGTGATGGGGTCAGTCTGGTGTCAGCCTCGCCTCGTGATGGGGTCAGTCTGGTGTCAGTCTCGCCTCGTGATGGGGTCAGTCTGGTGTCAGTCTCGACTCGTGATGCGTGATGGGGTCAGTCTGGTGTCAGCCTCACATCATGATGGTGTCAGTCTGGTGTCAGCCTCGCCTCGTTATGGTGTCAGTCTGGTGTCAGCCTCGCCTCATGATGGGGTCAGTCTGGTGTCAGTCTCGCCTCGTGATGGGGTCAGTCTGGTGTCAGTCTCGCCTCGTGATGAGGTCAGTCTGGATTCAGCCTCACATCATGATGGTGTCAGTCTGCTGTCAGCCTCGCCTCAGGATGGGGTCAGTCTGGTGTCAGCCTCACATCATGATGGTGTCAGTCTGGTGTCAGCCTCGCCTCATGATGGGGTCAGTCTGGTGTCAGCCTCGCCTCGTGATGGGGTCAGTCTGGTGTCAGCCTCACCTCGTGATGGGGTCAGTCTGGTGTCAGCCTCACATTATGATGGTGTCAGTCTGGTGTCAGCCTCACCTCGTGATGGTGTCAGTCTGGTGTCAGCCTCGCCTCGTGATGGGGTCAGTCTGGTGTCAGCCTCGCCTCGTGATGGGGTCAGTCTGGTGTCAGCCTCACCTCGTGATGGGGTCAGTCTGATGTCAGCCTCACATCATGATGGTGTCAGTCTGGTGTCAGTCTCGCCTCGTGATGGGGTCAGTCTGGTGTCAGTCTCGCCTCGTGATGGGGTCAGTCTGGTGTCAGCCTCACATCATGATGGTGTCAGTCTGGTGTCAGCCACGCCTAGTGATGGGGTCAGTCTGGTGTCAGTCTCGCCTCGTGATGGGGTCAGTCTGGTGTCAGCCTCGCCTCGTGATGAGGTCAGTCTGGTGTCAGCCTCACATCATGATGGTGTCAGTCTGGTGTCAGCCTCGCCTCGTGATGGGGTCAGTCTGGTGTCAGCCTCACATCAAGATGGTGTCAGTCTGGTGTCAGCCTCGCCTCATGATGGGGTCAGTCTGGTGTCAGCCTCACATCATGATGGGGTCAGTCTGGTGTCAGCCACGCCTCGTGATGGTGTCAGCCTGGTGTCAGCCTCGTCTCGTGATGGGGTCAGTCTGGTGTCAGCTTCGCCCCGTGATGGGGTCAGTCCGGTGTCAGTCTCGCCTCGTGATGGGGTCAGTCTGGTGTCAGCCTCGCCTCGTGATGGGGTCAGTCTGGTGTCAGTCTCGCCTCGTGATGGGGTCAGTCTGGTGTCAGTCTCGACTCGTGATGTGTGATGGGGTCAATCTGGTGTCAGTCTCGCCTCGTGATGAGGTCAGTCTGGATTCAGCCTCACATCATGATGGTGTCAGTCTGGTGTCAGCCTCGCCTAGTGATGGGGTCAGTCTGGTGTCAACCTCACATCATGAAGGGGTCAGTCTGGTGTCAGCCTCGCCTAGTGATGGGGGCAGTCTGGTGTCAGCATCGCCTCGTGATGGTGTCAGTCTGGTGTCAGCTTCGCCTCGTGATGGTGTCAGTCTGGTGTCAGCCTCACCTCGTGATGGGGTCAGTCTGGTGTCAGCCTCGCCTCGTGATGGGGTCAGTCTGGTGTCAGCCTCGCCTCGTGATGGGGTCAGTCTGGTGTCAGCCTCGCCTCGTGATGGTGTCAGTCTGGTGTCAGCCTCACATCATGATGGTGTCAGTCAGGTGTCAGCCTCGACTCGTGATGGGGTCAGTCTGGTGTCAGCCTCACACCATGATGGGGTCAGTCTGGTGTCAGTCTCGCCTCGTGATGGGGTCAGTCTGGTGTCAGCCTCGCCCCGTGATGGGGTCAGTCTGGTGTCAGCCTCACATCTTCATGGGGTCAGTCTGGTTTCAGTCTCGCCTCGTGATGGGGTCAGTCTGGTGTCAGTCTCGCCTCATGATGGGGTCAGTCTGGTGTCAGTCTCGCCTCGTGATGGGGTCAGTCTGGTGTCAGCCTCGCCTCGTGATGGGGTCAGTCTGGTGTCAGTCTCGCCTCGTGATGGGGTCAGTCTGGTGTCAGTCTCGACTCGTGATGCGTGATGGGGTCAGTCTGGTGTCAGCCTCACATCATGATGGTGTCAGTCTGGTGTCAGCCTCGCCTCGTTATGGTGTCAGTCTGGTGTCAGCCTCGCCTCATGATGGGGTCAGTCTGGTGTCAGTCTTGCCTCGTGATGGGGTCAGTCTGGTGTCAGTCTCGCCTCGTGATGAGGTCAGTCTGGATTCAGCCTCACATCATGATGGTGTCAGTCTGGTGTCAGCCTCGCCTCAGGATGGGGTCAGTCTGGTGTCAGCCTCACATCATGATGGTGTCAGTCTGGTGTCAGCCTCGCCTCATGATGGGGTCAGTCTGGTGTCAGCCTCGCCTCGTGATGGGGTCAGTCTGGTGTCAGCCTCACCTCGTGATGGGGTCAGTCTGGTGTCAGCCTCACATTATGATGGTGTCAGTCTGGTGTCAGCCTCACCTCGTGATGGTGTCAGTCTGGTGTCAGCCTCGCCTCGTGATGGGGTCAGTCTGGTGTCAGCCTCGCCTCGTGATGGGGTCAGTCTGGTGTCAGCCTCACCTCGTGATGGGGTCAGTCTGGTGTCAGCCTCGCCTCGTGATGGGGTCAGTCTGGTGTCAGCCTCGCCTCGTGATGGGGTCAGTCTGGTGTCAGCCTCGCCTCGTGATGGGCTCAGTCTGGTGTCAGCCTCACATCATGATGGGGTCAGTCTGGTGTCAGTCTCGCCTCGTGATGGGGTCAGTCTGGTGTCAGTCTCGCCTCGTGATGGGGTCAGTCTGGTGTCAGCTTCGCCTCATGATGGGGTCAGTCTGGTGTCAGCCTCGCCTCGTGATGGGGTCAGTCTGGTGTCAGCCTCGCCTAGTGATGGGGTCAGTCTGCTTTCAGCCTCGCCTCGTGATGGGCTCAGTCTGGTGTCAGCCTCACATCATGATGGGGTCAGTCTGGTGTCAGTCTCGCCTCGTGATGGGGTCAGTCTGGTGTCAGTCTCGCCTCGTGATGGGGTCAGTCTGGTGTCAGCTTCGCCTCATGATGGGGTCAGTCTGGTGTCAGTCTCGCCTCGTGATGGGGTCAGTCTAGTGTCAGCCTCGCCTCGTGATTGGGTCAGTCTGGTGTCAGTCTCGCCTAGTGATCATGTCAGTCTGGTGTCAGTCTCGCCTTGTGATGGGGTCAGTCTGGTGTCAGCCTCGCTCCGTGACGGGGTCAGTCTGGTGTCAGCCTCGCCTCGTGATGGGGTCAGTCTGGTGTCAGCCTCGCCTCGTGATGGGGTCAGTCTGGTGTCAGCCTCGCCTCGTGATGGGCTCAGTCTGGTGTCAGCCTCACATCATGATGGGGTCAGTCTGGTGTCAGTCTCGCCTCGTGATGGGGTCAGTCTGGTGTCAGTCTCGCCTCGTGATGGGGTCAGTCTGGTGTCAGCTTCGCCTCATGATGGGGTCAGTCTGGTGTCAGTCTCGCCTCGTGATGGGGTCAGTCTAGTGTCAGCCTCGCCTCGTGATTGGGTCAGTCTGGTGTCAGTCTCGCCTAGTGATCGTGTCAGTCTGGTGTCAGTTTCGCCTCGTGATGGGGTCAGTCTGGTGTCAGCCTCGCTCCGTGAAGGGGTCAGTCTGGTGTCAGCCTCGCCTCATGATGGGGTCAGTCTGGTGTCAGCCTCGCCTCGTGATGGGGTCAGTCTGGTGTCAGTCTCACATCATGATGGTGTCAGTCTGGTGTCAGCTTCGCCTCGTGATGGGGTCAGTCTAGTGTCAGCCTCGCCTCGTGATGGTGTCAGTCTGGTGTCAGCCTCGCCTCGTGATGGGGTCAGTCTGGTGTCAGTCTCGCCTCGTGATGGGGTCAGTCTGGTTTCAGCCTCACATCATGATGGTGTCAGTCTGGTGTCAGCCTCGCCTCGTGATGGGGTCAGTCTGGTGTCAGCCTCGCCTCGTGATGGTGTCAGTCTGGTGTCAGCCTCGCCTCGTGATGGTGTCAGTCTGGTGTCAGCCTCACCTCGTGACGGGGTCAGTCTGGTGTCAGCCTCACATCATGATGGTGTCAGTCTGGTGTCAGCCTTGCCTTGTGATGGGGTCAGTCTAGTGTCAGCCTCGCCTCGTGATGGTGTCAGTCTGGTGTCAGCCTCGCCTCGTGATGGGGTCAGTCTGGTGTCAGTCTCGCCTCGTGATGGGGTCAGTCTGGTTTCAGCCTCACATCATGATGGTGTCAGTCTGGTGTCAGCCTCGCCTCGTGATGGGGTCAGTCTGGTGTCAGCCTCGCCTCGTGATGGTGTCAGTCTGGTGTCAGCCTCGCCTCGTGATGGTGTCAGTCTGGTGTCAGACTCACCTCGTGACGGGGTCAGTCTGGTGTCAGCCTCACATCATGATGGTGTCATTCTGGTGTCAGCCTTGCCTTGTGATGGGGTCAGTCTGGTGTCAGCCTCGCCTTGTGATGGGGTCTGTCTGGTGTCAGCCTCACATCATGATGGTGTCAGTCTGGTGTCAGCCTCGCCTCGTGATGGGGTCAGTCTGGTGTCAGCCTCACATCATGATGGTGTCAGTCAGGTGTCAGTCTCGCCTCGTGATGGGGTCAGTCTAGTGTCAGCCTCGCCTCGTGATTCGGTCAGTCTGGTGTCAGTCTCGCCTAGTGATCGTGTCAGTCTGGTGTCAGTTTCGCCTCGTGATGGGGTCAGTCTGGTGTCAGCCTCGCTCCGTGAAGGGGTCAGTCTGGTGTCAGCCTCGCCTCATGACGGGGTCAGTCTGGTGTCAGCCTCGCCTCGTGATGGGGTCAGTCTGGTGTCAGTCTCACATCATGATGGTGTCAGTCTGGTGTCAGCTTCGCCTCGTGATGGGGTCAGTCTAGTGTCAGCCTCGCCTCGTGATGGTGTCAGTCTGGTGTCAGCCTCGCCTCGTGATGGGGTCAGTCTGGTGTCAGTCTCGCCTCGTGATGGGGTCAGTCTGGTTTCAGCCTCACATCATGATGGTGTCAGTCTGGTGTCAGCCTCGCCTCGTGATGGGGTCAGTCTGGTGTCAGCCTCGCCTCGTGATGGTGTCAGTCTGGTGTCAGCCTCGCCTCGTGATGGTGTCAGTCTGGTGTCAGCCTCACCTCGTGACGGGGTCAGTCTGGTGTCAGCCTCACATCATGATGGTGTCAGTCTGGTGTCAGCCTTGCCTTGTGATGGGGTCAGTCTGGTGTCAGCCTCGCCTTGTGATGGGTTCTGTCTGGTGTCAGCCTCACATCATGATGGTGTCAGTCTGGTGTCAGCCTCGCCTCGTGATGGGGTCAGTCTGGTGTCAGCCTCACATCATGATGGTGTCAGTCAGGTGTCAGCCTCGCCTCGTGATGGGGTCAGTCTGGTGTCAGCCTCGCCTCGTGATGGGGCCAGTCTGGTGTCAGCCTCGCATTGTGATGGTGTCAGTCTGGTGTCAGTCTCACATCATGATGGTGTCAGTCTTGTGTCAGCCTCGCCTCGTGATGGGGTCAGTCTAGTGTCAGCCTCGCCTCGTGATGGTGTCAGTCTGGTGTCAGCCTCGCCTCGTGATGGTGTCAGTCTGGTGTCAGCCTTGCCTCGCAATGGGGTCAGTCTGGTGTCAGCCTCGCCTCGTGATGGTGTCAGTCTGGTGTCAGCCTCACATCATGATGGTATCAGTCTGGTGTCAGCCTCACCTCGTGATGGGGTCAGTCTGGTGTAAGCCTCGCCTCGTGATGGGGTCAGTCTGGTGTCAGCCTCGACTCGTGATGGGGTCAGTCTGGTGTCAGCCTCGCCTCGTGATGGGGTCAGTCTGGTGTCAGCCTCGCCTCGTGATGGGGTCAGACTGGTGTCAGCCTCGCCTCGTGATGGTGTCAGTCAGGTGTCAGTCTCGCCTCGTGATGGGGTCAGTCTAGTGTCAGCCTCGCCTCGTGATTGGGTCAGTCTGGTGTCAGTCTCGCCTAGTGATCGTGTCAGTCTGGTGTCAGTTTCGCCTCGTGCTGGGGTCAGTCTGGTGTCAGCCTCGCTCCGTGAAGGGGTCAGTCTGGTGTCAGCCTCGCCTCATGACGGGGTCAGTCTGGTGTCAGCCTCGCCTCGTGATGGGGTCAGTCTGGTGTCAGTCTCACATCATGATGGTGTCAGTCTGGTGTCAGCTTCGCCTCGTGATGGGGTCAGTCTAGTGTCAGCCTCGCCTCGTGATGGTGTCAGTCTGGTGTCAGCCTCGCCTCGTGATGGGGTCAGTCTGGTGTCAGTCTCGCCTCGTGATGGGGTCAGTCTGGTTTCAGCCTCACATCATGATGGTGTCAGTCTGTTGTCAGCCTCGCCTCGTGATGGGGTCAGTCTGGTGTCAGCCTCGCCTCGTGATGGTGTCAGTCTGGTGTCAGCCTCGCCTCGTGATGGTGTCAGTCTGGTGTCAGCCTCACCTCGTGACGGGGTCAGTCTGGTGTCAGCCTCACATCATGATGGTGTCAGTCTGGTGTCAGCCTTGCCTTGTGATGGGGTCAGTCTGGTGTCAGCCTCGCCTTGTGATGGGTTCTGTCTGGTGTCAGCCTCACATCATGATGGTGTCAGTCTGGTGTCAGCCTCGCCTCGTGATGGGGTCAGTCTGGTGTCAGCCTCACATCATGATGGTGTCAGTCAGGTGTCAGCCTCGCCTCGTGATGGGGTCAGTCTGGTGTCAGCCTCGCCTCGTGATGGGGCCAGTCTGGTGTCAGCCTCGCATTGTGATGGTGTCAGTCTGGTGTCAGTCTCACATCATGATGGTGTCAGTCTTGTGTCAGCCTCGCCTCGTGATGGGGTCAGTCTAGTGTCAGCCTCGCCTCGTGATGGTGTCAGTCTGGTGTCAGCCTCGCCTCGTGATGGTGTCAGTCTGGTGTCAGCCTTGCCTCGCAATGGGGTCAGTCTGGTGTCAGCCTCGCCTCGTGATGGTGTCAGTCTGGTGTCAGCCTCACATCATGATGGTATCAGTCTGGTGTCAGCCTCACCTCGTGATGGGGTCAGTCTGGTGTAAGCCTCGCCTCGTGATGGGGTCAGTCTGGTGTCAGCCTCGACTCGTGATGGGGTCAGTCTGGTGTCAGCCTCGCCTCGTGATGGGGTCAGTCTGGTGTCAGCCTCGCCTCGTGATGGGGTCAGACTGGTGTCAGCCTCGCCTCGTGATGGTGTCAGTCTGGTGTCAGCCTCGCCTAGTGATAGGGTCAGTCTGGTGTCAGCCTCGCCTCGTGATGGGGTCAGTCTGGTGTCAGCCTCGCCTCGTGATGGGGTCAGTCTGGTGTCAGCCTCGCCTCGTGATGGTGTCAGTCTGGTGTCAGCCTCGCCTAGTGATAGGGTCAGTCTGGTTTCAGCCTCGCCTCGTGATTTGGTCAGTCTGGTGTCAGCCTCGCCTCGTGATGGGGTCAGTCTGGTGTCAGCCTTGCCTCGTGATGGTGTCAGTCTGGTGTCAGCCTCGCCTAGTGATAGGGTCAGTCTGGTTTCAGCCTCGCCTCGTGATGGTGTCAGTCTGGTGTCAGCCTCGCCTAGTGATGGGGTCAGTCTGGTGTCATCCTCGCCTCGTGATGGTGTCAGTCTGGTGTCAGCCTCGCCTAGGGATGGGGTCAGTCTGGTGTCAGCCTCGCCTCGTGATGGGGTCAGTCTGGTGTCAGCCTCGCCTAAAGATGGGTTCAGTCTGGTGTCAGCCTCACATCATGATGGGGTCAGTCTGGTGTCAGACTCGCCTCGTGATGGGTTCAGTCTGGTGTCAGCCTCGCCTCGTGATGGGGTCAGTCCGGTGTCAGTCTCGCCTTGTGATGGGGTCAGTCCGGTGTCGGCCTCGCCTCGTGATGGTGTCAGTCTGGTGTCAGCCTCGCGTCGTGATGGGGTCAGTCGGGTTTCAGCCTCGCCTCGTGATGGTGTCAGTCTGGTTTCAGCCTCGCCTAGTGATAGGGTAAGTCTGGTGTCAGCCTCGCCTCGTGATGGGGTCAGTCTGGTGTCAGCCTCACATCATGATGGTGTCAGTCTGGTGTCAGCCTCGCCTCGTGATGTGGTCAGTCTGGTGTCAGTCTCGACTCGTGATGGGGTCAGTCTGGTGTCAGAATTATATCCTGATGGTGTCAGTCTGGTGTCAGCCTCGCCTCGTGATGGGGTCAGTCTGGTGTCAGCCTCGCCTCGTGATGGTGTCAGTCTGGTGTCAGCCTCGCCTCGTGATGGGGTCAGTCTGGTGTCAGTCTCGCCTCGTGATGGGGTCAGTCTGGTGTCAGTCTCGCCTCGTGATGGTGTCAGTCTGGTGTCAGTCTTGCCTCGTGATGGTGTCAGTCTGGTGTCAGCCTCACATCGTGATGAGGTCAGTCTGGTGTCAGCCTCATATCATGATGGTGTAAGTCTGGTGTCAGCCTCGCCTCGTGATGGGGTCAGTCTGGTGTCATGGCTCGCCTCGTGATGGGGTCAGTCTGGTGTCAGCCTCGCCTCTTCATGGGGTCAGTCTGGTGTCAGCCTCACATCATGATGGTGTCAGTCTGGTGTCAGCCTCGCCTCGTGATGGTGTCAGTCTGGTGTCAGCCTCGCCTCGTGATGGTGTCAGTCTGGTGTCAGCCTCGCCTAGTGATGGGGTCAGTCAGGTGTCAGCCTCTCCTCATGATGGTGTCAGTCTGGTGTCAGTCTCGCCTCGTGATGGTGTCAGTCTGGTGTCAGCCTCGCCTCATGATGGGGTCAGTCTGGTGTCAGTCTCGCCTCGTGATGGTGTCAGTCTGGTGTCAGCCTCTCCTCGTGATGGGGTCAGTCTGGTGTCAGCCTCGCCTCGTGATGGGGTCAGTCCGGTGTCAGTCTCGCCTCGTGATGGTGTCAGTCTGGTGTCAGCCTCGCCTCGTGATGGTGTCAGTCTGGTGTCAGCCTTGCCTCGTGATGGGGTCAGTCTGGTGTCAGCCTCGCCTCGTGATGGGGTCAGTCTGGTGTCAGCCTCACATCATGATGGTGTCAGTCTGGTGTCAGCCTCGCCTCGTGATGGGGTCAGTCTGGTGTCAGCCTCGCCTCGTGATTTGGTCAGTCTGGTGTCAGCCTCACCTCGTGATGGTGTCAGTCTGGGGTCAGCCTCGCCTCGTGATGGGGTCAGTCTGGTGTCAGCCTCACATCGTGATGGGGTCAGTCTGGTGTCAGTCTCGCCTAGTGATGGGGTCAGTCTGGTGTCAGCCTCACATCGTGATGGGGTCAGTCTAGTGTCAGCCTTGCCTCGTGATGGGGTCAGTCTGGAGACAGTCTCTCATCATGATGGTGTCAGTCTGGTGTCAGCCTCGCCTCGTGATGGGGTCAGTCTGGTGTCAGCCTCGCCTCATGATGGAGTCAGTCTGGTGTCAGCCTCGCCTCGTGATGGGGTCAGTCTGGTGTCAGCCTCGCCTCGTGATGGGGTCAGTCTGGTGTCAGCCTCGCTAGTGATGGGGTCAGTCTTGTGTCAGCCTCGCCTCGTGATGGGGTCAGTCTGGTGTCAGCCTCGCCTCGTGATGGGGTCAGTCTGGTGTCAGCCTCGCCTCGTGATGAGGTCAGTCTGGTGTCAGTCTCGCCTCGTGATGGGGTCAGTCTGGTGTCAGTCTTGCCTCGTGATGGGGTCAGTCTGGTGTCAGTCTCGCATCGTGATGGTGTCAGTCTGGTGTCAGCCTCGCGTCGTAATGGGGTCAGTCTGGTGTCTGCCTCGCCTCGTGATGGGGTCAGTCTGGTGTCAGTCTCGCCTCGTGATGGGGTCAGTCTGGTGTCAGCCTCGCCTAGGGATGGGGTCATTCTGGTGTCAGTCTCGCCTCGTGATGGGGCAGTCTGGTGTCAGCCTCGCCTAGTGATGGGGTCAGTCTGGTGTCAGCCTTGCCTCGTGATGGGGTCAGTCCGGTGTCAGTCTCGCCTTGTGATGGGTTCAGTCTGGTGTCAGCCTCACATCGTGATATTGTCAGTCTGGTGTCAGCCTCGCCTCGTGATGGTGTCAGTCCGGTGTCAGCCTCGCCTCGTGATTGGGTCAGTCCGGTGTCAGCCTCGCCTAGTGATGGGGTCAGTCTGGTGTCAGCCTCACATCATGATGGGGTCAGTCTGGTGTCAGCCTCACATCATGATGGGGTCAGTCTGGTGTCAGCATCGCCTCGTGATGGTGTCAGTCTGGTGTCAGCCTCGCCTAGTGATAGGGTCAGTCTGGTGTCAGCCTCGCCTCGTGATGCGGTCAGTCTGGTGTCAGCCTCGCCTCGTGATGGGGTCAGTCTGGTGTCAGCCTCACATCATGAAGGTGTCAGTCTGGTGTCAGCCTCGTCTCGTGATGGTGTCAGTCTGGTGTCAGCCTCGTCTCGTGATGGGATCAGTCTGGTGTCAGCCTCGCCTAGTGATGGGGTCAGTCTGGTGTCAGCCTCACATCATGATGGGGTCAGTCTGGTGTCAGCCTTGCCTCGTGATGGGGTCAGTCCGGTGTCAGTCTCGCCTTGTGATGGGTTCAGTCTGGTGTCAGCCTCACATCATGATATTGTCAGTCTGGTGTCAGCCTCGCCTCGTCATGGTGTCAGTCCGGTGTCAGCCTCGCCTCGTGATTGGGTCAGTCCGGTGTCAGCCTCGCCTAGTGATGGGGTCAGTCTGGTGTCAGCCTCACATCATGATGGGGTCAGTCTGGTGTTAGCCTCACATCATGATGGGGTCAGTCTGGTGTCAGCTTCGCCTCGTGATTGTGTCAGTCTGGTGTCAGCCTCGCCTAGTGATAGGGTCAGTCTGGTGTCAGCCTCGCCTCGTGATGCGGTCAGTCTGGTGTCAGCCTCGCCTCGTGATGGGGTCAGTCTGGTGTCAGCCTCACATCATGAAGGTGTCAGTCATGTGTCAGCCTCACATCATGATTTGGTCAGTCTGGTGTCAGTCTCGACTCGTGATGGTGTCAGTCTGGTGTAAGCCTCGCCTCGTGATGGGGTCAGTCCGGTGTCAGTCTCGCCTCGTGATGAGGTCAGTCTGGTGTCAGCCTCGCCTTGTGATGGGGTCAGTCTGGTGTCAGCCTTGCCTCGTGAAGGTGTCAGTCTGGTGTCAGCCTCGCCTAGTGATAGGGTCAGTCTGGTTTCAGCCTCGCCTCGTGATGGTGTCAGTCTGGTGTCAGCCTCGCCAAGTGATTGGGTCAGTCTGGTGTAAGCCTCACATCATAATGGTGTCAGTCTGGAGTCAGCCTCGCCTCGTGATGGGGTCAGTCTGGTGTCAGCCTCGCCTCGTAATTGGGTCAGTCTGGTGTCAGCCTCGCCTAGTGATAGGGTCAGTCTGGTTTCAGCCTCGCCTCGTGATGGGGTCAGTCTGCTGTCAGCCTCACATCATGATGGGGTCAGTCTGGAGTCAGCCTCGCCTCCTGATGAGGTCAGTCTGGTGTCAGCCTCACATCATGATGGTGTCAGTCTGGTGTCAGCCTCACATCATGATGGTGTCAGTCTGGTGTCAGCCTCGCCTAGTGATGGGGTCAGTCTGGTGTCAGCCTCACATCATGATGGGTTCAGTCTGGTGTCAGTCTCGCCTCGTGATGGTGTCAGTCTAGTGTCAGCCTCGCCTCGTGATGGGGTCAGTCTGGTGTCAGCCTCGCCTCGTGATGGGGTCAGTCTGGTGTCAGTCTCGCCTTGTGATGGGGTCAGTCTGGTGTCAGCCTCACATCATGATGGTGTCAGTCTGGCATCAGCCTCGCCTCGTGATGGTGTCAGTCTGGTGTCAGCCTCGCCTCGTGATGAGGTCATTCTGGTGTCAGCCTCACATCATGATGGTGTCAGTTTGGTGTCAGCCTCGCCTCGTGATGGGGTCAGTGTGGTGACAGCCTCACATCATGATGGTGTCAGTCAGGTGTCAGCCTTGCCTCGTGATGGGGTCAGTCTGGTGTCAGCCTCGCCTCGTGATGGGGTCAGTCTGGTGTCAGCCTCGCCTCGTGATGGTGTCAGTCTGGTGTCAGTCTCGCCTCGTGATGGTGTCAGTCTGGTGTCAGTCTCGCCTCGTGATGGTGTCAGTCTTGTGTCAGCCTCGCCTCGTGATGGGGTCAGTCTGGTGTCAGACTCGCCTCGTGATGGTGTCAGTCTGGTGTCAGCCTTGCCTCGTGATGGTGTCAGTCTGGTGTCAGCCTCGCCTAGTGATGGGGTCAGTCTGGTGTCAGCCTCACATCATGATGGTGTCAGTCTGGCATCAGCCTCGCCTCGTGATGGTGTCAGTCTGGTGTCAGCCTCGCCTCGTGATGAGGTCATTCTGGTGTCAGCCTCACATCATGATGGTGTCAGTTTGGTGTCAGCCTCGCCTCGTGATGGGGTCAGTGTGGTGACAGCCTCACATCATGATGGTGTCAGTCAGGTGTCAGCCTCGCCTCGTGATGGGGTCAGTCTGGTGTCAGCCTCGCCTCGTGATGGGGTCAGTCTGGTGTCAGCCTCGCCTCGTGATGGTGTCAGTCTGGTGTCAGTCTCGCCTCGTGATGGTGTCAGTCTGGTGTCAGTCTCGCCTCGTGATGGTGTCAGTCTTGTGTCAGCCTCGCCTCGTGATGGTGTCAGTCTGGTGTCAGCCTCGCCTCGTGATGGTGTCAGTCTGGTGTCAGCCTCGCCTAGTGATGGGGTCAGTCTGGTGTCAGCCTCACATCATGATGGGTTCAGTCTGGTGTCAGTCTCGCCTCGTGATGGTGTCAGTCTGGTCTCATCCTCGCCTCGTGATGGGGTCAGTCTGGTGTCAGCCTCGCCCCGTGATGGGGTCAGTCTGGTGTCAGTCTCGCCTCGTGATGGTGTCAGTCTGGTGTCAGCCTCGCCTCGTGATGGGGTCAGTCTGGTGTCAGCCTCGCCTCTTGATGGGGTCAGTCCGGTGTCAGTCTCGCCTCGTGATGGTGTCAGTCTGGTGTCAGCCTCGCCTCGTGATGGTGTCAGTCTGGTGTCAGCCTTGCCTCGTGATGGGGTCAGTCTGGTGTCAGCCTCGCCTCGTGATGGGGTCAGTCTGGTGTCAGCCTCACCTCGTGATGGTGTCAGTCTGGGGTCAGCCTCGCCTCGTGATGGGGTCAGTCTGGAGACAGTCTCTCATCATGATGGTGTCAGTCTGGTGTCAGCCTCGCCTCGTGATGGGGTCAGTCTGGTGTCAGCCTCGCCTCATGATGGAGTCAGTCTGGTGTCAGCCTCGCCTCGTGATGGGGTCAGTCTGGTGTCAGCCTCGCCTAGTGTTGGGGTCAGTCTGGATTCAGCCTCACATCATGATTTGGTCAGTCTGGTGTCAGCCTCACCTCGTGATGGTGTCAGTCTGGTGTCAGACTCGCCTCGTGATGGGGTCAGTCTGGTGTCAGCCTCGCCTCGTGATGGGGACAGTCTGGTGTCAGCCTCGCTAGTGATGGGGTCAGTCTTGTGTCAGCCTCGCCTCATGATGGGGTCAGTCTGGTGTCAGCCTCGCCTCGTGATGGGGTCAGTCTGGTGTCAGCCTCGCCTCGTGATGAGGTCATTCTGGTGTCTGTCTCGCCTCGTGATGGGGTCAGTCTGGTGTCAGTCTTGCCTCGTGATGAGGTCAGTCTGGTGTCAGTCTCGCATCGTGATGGTGTCAGTCTGGTGTCAGCCTCGCGTCGTAATGGGGTCAGTCAGGTGTCTGCCTCGCCTCGTGATGGGGTCAGTCTGGTGTCAGTCTCGCCTCGTGATGGGGTCAGTCTGGTGTCAGCCTCGCCTAGGGATGGGGTCAGTCTGGTGTCAGTCTCGCCTCGTGATGGGGTCAGTCTGGTGTCAGCCTCGCCTAGTGATGGGGTCAGTCTGGTGTCAGCCTTGCCTCGTGATGGGGTCAGTCCGGTGTCAGTCTCGCCTTGTGATGGGTTCAGTCTGGTGTCAGCCTCACATCGTGATATTGTCAGTCTGGTGTCAGCCTCGCCTCGTGATGGTGTCAGTCCGGTGTCAGCCTCGCCTCGTGATTGGGTCAGTCCGGTGTCAGCCTCGCCTAGTGATGGGGTCAGTCTGGTGTCAGCCTCACATCATGATGGGGTCAGTCTGGTGTCAGCCTCACATCATGATGGGGTCAGTCTGGTGTCAGCATCGCCTCGTGATGGGGTCAGTCTGGTGTCAGCCTCGCCTAGTGATAGGGTCAGTCTGGTGTCAGCCTCGCCTCGTGATGCGGTCAGTCTGGTGTCAGCCTCGCTTCGTGATGGGGTCAGTCTGGTGTCAGCCTCACATCATGAAGGTGTCAGTCTGGTGTCAGCCTCGTCTCGTGATGGTGTCAGTCTGGTGTCAGCCTCGTCTCGTGATGGGGTCAGTTTGGTGTCAGCCTTGCCTCGTGATGGGGTCAGTCTGGTGTCAGCCTCGCCTCGTGATGCTGTCAGTCTGGTGTCAGCCTCGCCTCGTGATGGGGTCAGTCTGGTGTCAGCCTCACATCATGAAGGTGTCAGTCTGGTGTCAGCCTCGTCTCATGATGGTGTCAGTCTGGTGTCAGCCTCGTCTCGTGATGGGGTCAGTCTGGTGTCAGCCTCGCCTCGTGATGGTGTCAGTCTGGTGTCAGCCTCGCCTCGTGATAGGGTCAGTCTGGTGTCAGCCTCACATCGTGATGGTGTCAGTCAGGTGTCAGCTTTGCCTTGTGATGGGGTCAGTCTGGTGTCAGCCTCGCCTTGTGATGGTGTCAGTCTGGTGTCAGTCTCGCCTCGAGATGGGGTCAGTCTGGTGTCAGTCTCGCCTCGTGATGGGGTCAGTCTGGTGTCAGTCTCGCCTCGTGATGGTGTCAGTCTGGTGTCAGTCTAGCATCGTGATGGTGTCAGTCTGGTGTCAGCCTCGCGTCGTAATGGGGTCAGTCTGGTGTCTGCCTCGCCTCGTGATGGGGTCAGTCTGGTGTCAGTCTCGCCTCGCGATGGGGTCAGTCTGGTGTCAGCCTCGCCCAGGAATGGGGTCAGTCTGGTGTCAGTCTCGCCTCGTGATGCGGTCAGTCTGGTGTCAGCCTCGCCTAGTGATGGGGTCAGTATGGTGTCAGCCTTGCCTCGTGATGGGGTCAGTCCGGTGTCAGTCTCGCCTTGTGATGGGGTCAGTCTGGTGTCAGTCTCGCCTCGTGATGGGGTCAGTCTGGTGTCAGTCTCGCCTCGTGATAGGGTCAGTCTGGTGTCAGCCTCGCCTCGTGATGGTGTCAGTCTGGTGTCAGTCTTGCCTCGTGATGGGGTCAGTCTGGTGTCAGCCTCGCCTCGTGATGGTGTCAGTCTGGTGTCAGCCTCACATCATGATGGTGTCAGTCAGGTGTCAGCCTCGCCTCGTGATGGGGTCAGTCTGGTGTCAGTCTCGCCTAGTGATGGGGTCAGTCTGGTGTCAGCCTCACATCGTGATGGTGTCAGTCTGGTGTCAGCCTCGCCTCGAGATGGGGTCAGTCTGGAGACAGTCTCTCATCATGATGGTGTCAGTCTGGTGTCAGCCTCGCCTCGTGATGGGGTCAGTCTGGTGTCAGCCTCGCCTCATGATGGAGTCAGTCTGGTGTCAGTCTCGCCTAGTGATGGGGTCAGTCTGGTGTCAGCCTCACATCGTGATGGTGTCAGTCTGGTGTCAGCCTCGCCTCGTGATGGGGTCAGTCTGGAGACAGTCTCTCATCATGATGGTGTCAGTCTGGTGTCAGCCTCGCCTCGTGATGGGGTCAGTCTGGTGTCAGCCTCGCTTCATGATGGAGTCAGTCTGGTGTCAGCCTCGCCTCGTGATGGGGTCAGTCTGGTGTCAGCCTCGTCTAGTGTTGGGGTCAGTCTGGATTCAGCCACACATCATGATTTGGTCAGTCTGGTGTCAGTCTCGACTCGTGATGGTGTCAGTCTGGTGTCAGCCTCGCCTCGTGATGGTGTCAGTCTGGTGTCAGCCTCGCCTCATGATGGGGTCAGTCTGGTGTCAGCCTCGCCCCGTGATGGGTTCAGTCTGGTGTCAGCCTCGCCTCGTGATGGGGTCAGTCTGGGGTCAGCCTCGCCTCGTGATAGGGTCAGTCTGGTGTCAGCCTCACCTCGTGATGGTGTCAGTCTGGTGTCAGACTCACCTAGTGATGGGGTCAGTCTGGTGTCAGCCTCGCCTCGTGATGGGGTCAGTCTGGTGTCAGCCTCGCCTCGTGATGGGGTCAGTCTGGTGTCAGCATCGCTAGTGATGGGGTCAGTCTTGTGTCAGCCTCGCCTCGTGATGGGGTCAGTCTGGTGTCAGCCTCGCCTAGGGATGGGGTCAGTCTGGTGTCAGTCTCGCCTCGTGATGGGGTCAGTCTGGTGTCAGCCTCGCCTAGGGATGGGGTCAGTCCGGTGTCAGTCTCGCATTGTGATGGGTTCAGTCTGGTGTCAGCCTCACATCGTGATATTGTCAGTCTGGTGTCAGCCTCGCCTCGTGATGGTGTCAGTCCGGTGTCAGCCTCGCCTCGTGATTGGGTCAGTCCGGTGTCAGCCTCGCCTAGTGATGGGGTCAGTCTGGTGTCAGCCTCGCCTAGTGATGGGGTCAGTCTGGTGTCAGCCTCGCCTCGTGATGGTGTCAGTCTGGTGTCAGCCTCGCCTCGTGATGGGGTCAGTCTGGTGTCAGCCTCACCTCGTGATGGGGTCAGTCTGTTGTCAGCCTCGCCTCGTGATGGTGTCAGTCTGGTGTCAGCCTCGCCTCGTGATGGGGTCAGTCCGGTGTCAGTCTCGCCTTGTGATGGGGTCAGTCCGGTGTCGGCCTCGCCTCATGATGGGGTCAGTCTGGTGTCAGCCTCGCCTCGTGATGGGGTCAGTCTGGTGTCAGCCTCACATCATGATGGTGTCAGTCTGGTGTCAGCCTCGCCTCGTGGTGGGGTCAGTCCGGTGTCAGCCTCGCCTCGTGATGGGGTCAGTCTGGTGTCAGCCTCGCCTCGTGATGGTGTCAGTCTGGTGTAAGCCTCACATCGTGATGGTGTCAGTCTGGTGTCAGCCTCGCCTCGTGATAGGGTCAGTCTGGTGTCAGCCTCGCCTCCTGATGGGGTCAGTCTGGTGTCAGCCTCGCCTCGTGATGGGGTCAGTCTGGTGTCAGCCTCGCCTCGTGATGGGTTCAGTCTGGTGTCAGCCTCGCCTCGTGATGGGGTCAGTCTGGTGTCAGTCTCGCCTCTTGATGGGGTCAGTGTGGTGTCAGCCTCACATCGTGATGCTGTCAGTCTGGTGTCAGCCTCGCCTCGTAATGGGGTCAGTCCGGTGTCAGTCTCGCCTCGTGATGGTGTCAGTCTGGTGTCAGCCTCACCTCGTGATGGGGTCAGTCCGGTGTCAGCCTCGCCTCGTGATGGGGTCAGTCCGGTGTCAGTCTCGCCTCGTGATGGGGTCAGTCTGGTGTCAGCCTCGCCTCGTGATGAGGTCAGTCTGGTGTCAGCCTCGCCTAGTGATAGGGTCAGACTGGTGTCAGCCTCACATCATGATGGGGTCAGTCTGGTGTCAGTCTCGCCTCGTGATGGGGTCAGTCTGGTGTCAGTCTCGCCTCGTGATGGGGTCAGTCTGGTGTCAGCCTCACATTATGATGGTGTCAGTCTGGTGTAAGCCTCGCCTCATGATGGTGTCAGTCTGGTGTCAGCCTCGCCTCGTGATGGGGTCAGTCTGGTGTCAGCCTCGCCTAATGATGAGGTCAGTCTGGTGTCAGCCTCACATCATGATGGGGTCAGTCTGGTGTCAGCCACGTCTCGTGATGGTGTCAGTCTGGTGTCAGCCTCGCCTCGTGATGGGGTAAGTCTGGTGTCAGCCTCGCCCCGTGATGGGGTCAGTCCTGTGTCAGTCTCGCCTCGTGATGGGGTCAGTCTGGTGTCAGCCTCGCCCCGTGACGGGGTCAGTCTGGTGTCAGCTTTATATCATGATGGTGTCAGTCTGGTGTCAGCATCGCCTCGTGATGGGGTCAGTCTGGTGTCAGCCTCACATCATGATGGGGTCAGTCTGGTGTCAGCCACGCCTCGTGATGGTGTCAGTCTGGTGTCAGCCTCGCCTCGTGATGGGGTCAGTCTTGTGTCAGCCTCGCCCCGTGATTGGGTCATTCCGGTGTCAGTCTCGCCTCGTGATGGGGTCAGTCTGGTGTTAGCCTCGCCTTGTGATGGGGTCAGTCTGGTGTCAGCCTCGCCCCGTGACGGGGTCAGTCTGGTGTCAGCCTCACATCATGATGGTGTCAGTCTGGTGTCATCCTCGCCTCGTGATGGGGTCAGTCCGGTGTCAGTCTCGCCTCGTGATGGGGTCAGTCTGGTGTCAGCCTCGCCACGTGATGGGTCAGTCTGGTTTCAGCCTCACATCGTGATGGGGTCAGTCTGGTGTCAGTCTCGCCTCGTGATGGGGTCAGTCTGGTGTCAGTCTCGACTCGTGATGGGGTCAGTCTGGTGTCAGCATCGCCTCGTGATGGGGTCAGTCTGGTGTCAGTCTCGCCTCGTGATGGGGTCAGTTTGGTGTCAGCCTTGTCCCGTGATGGGGGCAGTCTGGTGTCAGCCTCACATCATGATGGTGTCAATCTGGTGTCAGCTTTGCCTTGTGATGGTGTCAGTCTGGTGTCAGCCTCGCCTCGTGATGGGGTAAGACTGGTGTCAGTCTCGCCTCGTGATGGGGTCAGTCTGGTGTCAGCCTCGCCTCGCGATGGGGTCAGGCTGGTGTCAGCATCGCCTCGTGATGGGGTCAGTCTGGTGTTAGCCTCACATCATGATGGGGTCAGTCTGGAGTCAGTCTCGCCTCGTAATGTGGTCAGTCTGGTGTCAGTGTCGCCTCGTGATGGGGTCAGTCTGGTGTCAGCCTCGCCCCGTGATGGGGTCAGTCTGGTGTCAGCCCCGCCTCGTGACGAGGTCAGTCTGGTGTCAGCCTCGCCTCGTGAGGGGGTCAGTCTGGTGTCAGTCTCGCCTCGTGATGGTGTCAGTCTGGTGTCAGCCTCGCCTTGTGATTGGGTCAGTCTGGTGTCAGCCTCGCCTCGTGATGGGGTCTGTCTGGTGTCAGTCTCGCCTCGTGATGGGGTCAGTCTGGTGTCAGTCTCGCCTCGTGATGGGGTCAGTCTGGTGTCAGTCTCGCCTAGTGATGGGGTCAGTCTGGTGTCAGTCTCGCCTAGTGATGGGGTCAGTCTGGTGTCAGCCTCACATCATGATGGTGTCAGTCTGGTGTCAGCCTCGTCTCGTGATGGTGTCAGTCTGGTGTCAGCCTCGCCTCGTGATGGTGTCAGTCTGGTGTCAGCCTCGCCTCGTGAAGGGGTCAGTCTGGTGTCAGCCCCACCTCGTGATGGGGTCAGTCTGGTGTCAGCCTCGC
Source organism: Staurois parvus (assembly GCF_062004578.1). Lineage (NCBI taxonomy): Eukaryota > Metazoa > Chordata > Amphibia > Anura > Ranidae > Staurois > Staurois parvus. The sequence continues at coordinate 406,396 of NW_028319758.1, read as the reverse complement.
CTCGTGATGGGGTCAGTCTGGTGTCAGTCTCGCCTCGTGATGGTGTCAGTCTGCTGTCAGTCTCGCCTCGTAATGGGGTCAGTCTGGTGTCAGCCTCGTCCCGTGATGGGGTCAGTCTGGTGTCAGTCTCGCCTCATGAAGGGGTCAGTCTGGTGTCAGTCTCGCCTCGTGATGGGGTCAGTCTGGTGTCAGCATCGCCTCGTGATGGGGTCAGTCTGGTGTCAGCCTCACATCATGATGGGGTCAGTCTGGTGTCAGTCTCGCCTCGTGATGGTTTCAGTCTGGTGTCAGTCTCGCCTCGTGATGGGGTCAGTCTGGTGTCAGCCTCGTCCCGTGATGTGGTCAGTCTGGTGTCAGTCTCGCCTCGTGATGGGGTCAGTCTGGTGTCAGTCTCGCTTCGTGATGGCGTCAGTCTGGTGTCAGCATCGCCTCGTGATGGGGTCAGTCTGGTGTCAGCCTCACAACATGATGGGGTCAGTCTGGAGTCAGTCTCGCCTCGTCATGGGGTCAGTCTGGTGTCAGCCTTGCCTAGTGATGGGGTCAGTCTGGTGTCAGCCTCACATCATGATGGTGTCAGTCTGGTGTCAGCCTCGCCTCGTGATGGGGTCAGTCTGGTGTCAGCCTCGCCTAGTGATGGGGTCAGTCTGGTGTCAGCCTCGCCTCGTGATGGGATCAGTCTGGTGTCAGCCTCGCCTCGTGATGGGGTCAGTCTGGTGTCAGTCTCACAACATGATGGGGTCAGTCTGGAGTCAGTCTCGCCTCGTCATGGGGTCAGTCTGGTGTCAGCCTCGCCTAGTGATGGGGTCAGTCTGGTGTCAGCCTCACATCATAATGGTGTCAGTCTGGTGTCAGCCTCGCCTCGTGATCGTGTCAGTCTGGTGTCAGCCTCGCCTCGTGAGGGGGTCAGTCTGGTGTCAGCCTCGCCTCATGATGGGGTCAGTCTGGTGTCAGCCTCGCCTCGTGATGGGGTCAGTCTGGTGTCAGCCTCACCTCGTGATGGGGTCAGTCCGGTATCAGTCTCGCCTCGTGATGGGGTCAGTCTGATGTCAGCCTCACATCATGATGGTGTCAGTCTGGTGTCAGCCTCGCCTCGTGATGGGGTCAGTCTGGTGTCAGCCTCGCCTATTGATGGGGTCAGTCTGGTGTCAGCCTCGCCTCGTGATGGGGTCAGTCTGGTGTCAGCCTCGCCTCGTGATGTGGTCAGTCTGGTGTCAGCCTCGCCTAGTGATGGGGTCAGTCTGGTGTCAGCCTCGCCTCGTGATGGGATCAGTCTGGTGTCAGCCTCGCCTCGTGATGGGGTCAGTCTGGTGTCAGCCTCGCCTCGCGATGGGGTCAGGCTGGTGTCAGCCTCGCCTCGCGATGGGGTCAGTCTGGTGTCAGCCTCGTCTCGCGATGGGGTCAGTCTGGTGTCAGCCTCGCCTCGCGATGGGGTCAGTCTGGTGTCAGCATCGCCTCGTGATGGGGTCAGTCTGGTGTTAGCCTCACATCATGATGGGGTCAGTCTGGAGTCAGTCTCGCCTCGTAATGGGGTCAGTCTGGTGTCAGCCTCGCCCCGTGATGGGGTCAGTCTGGTGTCAGCCCCGCCTCGTGATGAGGTCAGTCTGGTGTTAGCCTCGCCTCGTGAGGGGGTCAGTCTGGTGTCAGTCTCGCCTCGTGATGGTGTCAGTCTGGTGTCAGCCTCGCCTTGTGATTGGGTCAGTCTGGTGTCAGCCTCACCTCATGATGGGGTCAGTCTGGTGTCAGTCTCGCCTCGTGATGGGGTCAGTCTGGTGTCAGTCTCGCCTAGTGATGGGGTCAGTCTGGTGTCAGTCTCGCCTAGTGATGGGGTCAGTCTGGTGTCAGCCTCACATCATGATGGTGTCAGTCTGGTGTCAGCCTCGCCTCGTGATGGTGTCAGTCTGGTGTCAGCCTTGCCTCGTGACGGGGTCAGTCTGGTGTCAGCCTCACCACGTGATGGGGTCAGTCTGGTGTCAGCCTCACATCATGATGATGTCAGTCTGGTGTCAGCCTCGCCTAGTGATGGGGTCAGTCTGGTGTCAGCCTCACATCATGATGGTGTCAGTCTGGTGTCAGCCTCGTCTCGTGATGGTGTCAGCCTGGTGTCAGCCTCGCCTCGTGATGGGGTCAGTCTGGTGTCAGTCTCGCCTTGTGATGGGGTCAGTCTGGTGTCAGTCTCGCCTCGTGATGGGGTCAGTCTGGTGTCAGCATCGCCTCGTGATGGGGTCAGTCTGGTGTCAGCCTCACATCATGATGGTGTCAGTCTGGTGTCAGCCTCGCCTCGTGATTGGGTCAGTCCGGTGTCAGTCTCGCCTCGTGATGGGGTCAGTCTGGTGTCAGCCTCGCCTCGTGATGGTGTCAGTCTGGTGTCAGCCTCGCCTTGTGATTGGGTCAGTCTGGTGTCAGCCTTGCCTCGTGACGGGGTCAGTCTGGTGTCAGCCTCACCACGTGATGGGGTCAGTCTGGTGTCAGCCTCACATCATGATGATGTCAGTCTGGTGTCAGCCTCGCCTAGTGATGGGGTCAGTCTGGTGTCAGCCTCACATCATGATGGTGACAGTCTGGTGTCAGCCTCGCCTCGTGATGGTGTCAGTCTGGTGTCAGCCTCGCCTCGTGATGAGGTCAGTCTGGTGTCAGCCTCACATCATGATGGTGTCAGTCTGGTGTCAGCCTCGCCTCATGATGGTGTCAGTCTGGTGTCAGTCTCTACTCGTGATGGTGTCAGTCTGGTGTCAGCCTCGCCTCGTGATGGGGTCAGTCTGGTGTCAGCCTCGCCTCGTGATGGGGTCAGTCTGGTATCAGTCTCACATCATGATGGTGTCAGTCTGGTATCAGCCTCGCCTCGTGATGGGGTCAGTCTGGTGTCAGCCTCGCCTCGTGATGGGGTCAGTCTGGTGTCAGCCTCGCCTCGTGATGGGGTCAGTCTGGTGTCAGCCTCGCCTCGTGATGGGGTCAGTCTGGTGTCAGCCTCGCCTCGTGATGGGGTCAGTCTGGTGTCAGCCTCACATCGTGATGGTGTCAGTCAGGTGTCAGCCTCGCCTCGCGATGGGGTCAGTCTGGCGTCAGCCTTGCCTCGTGATGGTGTCAGTCTGGTGTCAGCCTCGCCTCGTGATGGTGTCACTCTGGTGTCAGCCTCGCCTCGTGATGGGGTCAGTCTGGTGTCAGCCTCACATCGTAATGGTGTCAGTCTGGTGTCAACCTCGCCTCGTGATGGGGTCAGTCTGGTGTAAGCCTCGCCTCGTGATAGGGTCAGTCTGGTGTCAGCCTCGCTCCGTGACGGGGTCAGTCTGGTGTCAGCCTCACATTGTGATGGGGTCAGTCTGGTGTCAGCCTCGCCTCGTGATGGTGTCAGTCTGGTGTCAGCCTCGCCTCGTGATGAGGTCAGTCTGGTGTCAGCCTCACATTATGATGGTGTCAGTCTGGTGTCAGCCTCGCCTCGAGATGGGGTCAGTCTGGTGTCAGTCTCGCCTCGTGATGGGGTCAGTCTGGTGTCATCCTCACATCATGATGGTGTCAGTCTGGTGTCAGCCTCGCCTCGTGATGGGGTCAGTCTGGTGTCAGCCTCGCCTCGTGATGGTGTCAGTCTGGTTTCAGTCTCGCCTCGTGATGGTGTCCGTCTGGTGTCAGCCCCTCCTCGTGATGAGGTCAGTCTGGTGTCAGCCTCACATCATGCTGGTGTCAGTCTGGTGTCAGCCTCGCCTCGTGATGGGGTCAGTCTGGTGTCAGCCTCACATCATGATGGTGTCAGTCTGGTGTCAGCCTCGCCTCATGATGGGGTCAGTCTGGTGTCAGCCTCGCCTCGTGATGGGGTCAGTCTGGTGTCAGCCTCACATCATGATGGTGTCAGTCTGGTGTCAGCCTCGCCTCGTGATGGTGTCAGTCTGGTGTCAGCCTCGCCTCATGATGGGGTCAGTCTGGTGTCAGCCTCGCCTAGTGATGGGGTCAGTCTGGTGTCAACCTCACATCATGAAGGGGTCAGTCTGGTGTCAGCCTCGCCTAGTGATGGGGGCAGTATGGTGTCAGCATCGCCTCGTGATGGTGTCAGTCTGGTGTCAGCTTCGCCTCGTGATGGTGTCAGTCTGGTGTCAGCCTCACCTCGTGATGGGGTCAGTCTGGTGTCAGCCTCGCCTCGTGATGGGGTCAGTCTGGTGTCAGCCTCGCCTCGTGATGGGGTCAGTCTGGTGTCAGCCTCGCCTCGTGATGGGGTCAGTCTGGTGTCAGCCTCACATCATGATTGTATCAGTCAGGTGTCAGCCTCGACTCGTGATGGGGTCAGTCTGGTGTCAGCCTCACATCATGATGGGGTCAGTCTGGTGTCAGTCTCGCCTCGTGATGGGGTCAGTCAGGTGTCAGCCGCGCCTCGTGATGGGGTCAGTCTGGTGTCAGCCTCGCCTCGTGATGGGGTCAGTCTGGTGTCAGCCTCCCGTCGTGATGGGGTCAGTCTGGTGTCAGTCTCGCATCGTAATGGGGTCAGTCTGGTGTCAGCCTCGCCTAGTGATGGGGTCAGTCTGGTGTCAGCCTCACATCATGATGGTGTCAGTCAGGTGTCAGCCGCGCCTCGTGATGGGGTCAGTCTGGTGTCAGCCTCGCCTCGTGATGGCTCAGTCTGGTGTCAGCCTCCCCTCGTGATGGGGTCAGTCTGGTGTCAGTCTCGCCTCGTGATGGGGTCAGTCTGGTGTCAGCCTCGCCCCGTGATGGGGTCAGTCTGGTGTCAGTCTCTCCTTGTGATGAGGTCAGTCTGGTGTCAGTCTCACATCGTGATGGTGTCCGTCTGGTGTCAGCCTCGCCTCGTGATGAGGTCAGTCTGGTGTCAGCCTCACATCATGATGGTGTCAGTCTGGTGTCAGCCTCGCCTCGTGATGGGGTCAGTCTGGTGTCAGCCTCGCCTCGTGATGGTGTCAGTCTGGTTTCAGTCTCGCCTCGTGATGGTGTCCGTCTGGTGTCAGCCCCGCCTCGTGATGAGGTCAGTCTGGTGTTAGCCTCACATCATGATGGTGTCAGTCTGGTGTCAGCCTCGCCTCATGATGGGGTCAGTCTGGTGTCAGCCTCACCTCTTGATGGGGTCAGTCTGGTGTCAGCCTCACATCATGATGGTGTCAGTCTGGTGTCAGCCTCGCCTCGTGATGGTGTCAGTCTGGTGTCAGCCTCGCCTCATGATGGGGTCAGTCTGGTGTCAGCCTCATCCTAGTGATGGGGTCAGTCTGGTGTCAACCTCACATCATGAAGGGGTCAGTCTGGTGTCAGCCTCGCCTAGTGATGGGGGCAGTCTGGTGTCAGCATCGCCTCGTGATGGTGTCAGTCTGGTGTCAGCTTCGCCTCGTGATGGTGTCAGTCTGGTGTCAGCCTCACCTCGTCATGGGGTCAGTCTGGTGTCAGCCTCCCGTCGTGATGGGGTCAGTCTGGTGTCAGTCTCGCATCGTAATGGGGTCAGTCTGGTGTCAGCCTCGCCTAGTGATGGGGTCAGTCTGGTGTCAGCCTCACATCATGATGGTGTCAGTCAGGTGTCAGCCGCGCCTCGTGATGGGGTCAGTCTGGTGTCAGCCTCGCCTCGTGATGGCTCAGTCTGGTGTCAGCCTCCCCTCGTGATGGGGTCAGTCTGGTGTCAGTCTCGCCTCGTGATGGGGTCAGTCTGGTGTCAGCCTCGCCCCGTGATGGGGTCAGTCTGGTGTCAGTCTCTCCTTGTGATGAGGTCAGTCTGGTGTCAGTCTCACATCGTGATGGTGTCCGTCTGGTGTCAGCCTCGCCTCGTGATGAGGTCAGTCTGGTGTCAGCCTCACATCATGATGGTGTCAGTCTGGTGTCAGCCTCGCCTCGTGATGGGGTCAGTCTGGTGTCAGCCTCGCCTCTTGATGGTGTCAGTCTGGTTTCAGTCTCGCCTCGTGATGGTGTCCGTCTGGTGTCAGCCCCGCCTCGTGATGAGGTCAGTCTGGTGTTAGCCTCACATCATGATGGTGTCAGTCTGGTGTCAGCCTCGCCTCATGATGGGGTCAGTCTGGTGTCAGCCTCACCTCTTGATGGGGTCAGTCTGGTGTCAGCCTCACATCATGATGGTGTCAGTCTGGTGTCAGCCTCGCCTCGTGATGGTGTCAGTCTGGTGTCAGCCTCGCCTCATGATGGGGTCAGTCTGGTGTCAGCCTCATCCTAGTGATGGGGTCAGTCTGGTGTCAACCTCACATCATGAAGGGGTCAGTCTGGTGTCAGCCTCGCCTAGTGATGGGGGCAGTCTGGTGTCAGCATCGCCTCGTGATGGTGTCAGTCTGGTGTCAGCTTCGCCTCGTGATGGTGTCAGTCTGGTGTCAGCCTCACCTCGTCATGGGGTCAGTCTGGTGTCAGCCTCGCCTCGTGATGGGGTCAGTCTGGTGTCAGCCTCGCCTCGTGATGGGGTCAGTCTGGTGTCAGCCTCGCCTCGTGATTGGGTCAGTCTGGTGTCAGCCTCACATCATGATGGGGTCAGTCTGGTGTCAGTATCGCCTCGTGATGGGGTCAGTCTGGTGTCAGTCTCGCCTCGTGATGGGGTCAGTCTGGTGTCAGTCTCGCCTCGTGATGGGGTCAGTCTGGTGTCAGCCTCACATCATGATGGTGTCAGTCTGGTGTCAGCCTTGCCTCGTGATGGTGTCAGTCTGGTGTTAGCCTCGCCTCGTGATGGGGTCAGTCTGGTGTCAGCCTCGCCTCGTGATGGGGTCAGTCTGGTGTCAGCCTCGCCTCGTGATGGTGTCAGTCTGGTGTCAGCCTCGCCTAGTGATGGGGTCAGTCTGGTGTCAGCATTGCCTCTTGATGGTGTCAGTCTGGTGTCAGCCTCGCCTCGTGATGGTGTCAGTCTGGTGTCAGCCTCACCTCGTGATGGGGTCAGTCTGGTGTCAGCCTCGCCTCGTGATGAGGTCAGTCTGGTGTCAGCCTCACATCATGATGGTATCAGTCTGGTGTCAGCCTTGCCTCGTGATGGGGTCAGTCTGGTGTCAGTCTCGACTCGTGATGGTGTCAGTCTGGTGTCAGCCTCACCTCGTGATGGGGTCAGTCTGGTGTCAGCCTCGCCTCATGATGGGGTCAGTCTGGTGTCAGCCTCGCCTCGTGATGGGGTCAGTCTGGTGTCAGCCTCGCCTCGTGATGGGGTCAGTCTGGTGTCAGCCTCACCACGTGATGGGGTCAGTCTGGTGTCAGCCTCACATCATGATGGTGTCAGGCTGGTGTCAGCCTCACATCATGATGGTGTCAGGCTGGTGTCAGCCTCGCCTCGTGATGGGGTCAGTCTGGTGTCAGCCTCACCACGTGATGGTGTCAGTCTGGTGTCAGCCTCGCCTCGTGATGGGGTCAGTCTGGTGTCAGTCTCACATCATGATGGTGTCAGTCTGGTATCAGCCTCGCCTCGTGATGGGGTCAGTCTGGTGTCAGCCTCGCCTCGTGATGGGGTCAGTCTGGTGTCAGTCTCACCTCGTGATGGGGTCAGTCTGGTGTCAGCCTCGCCTCGTGATGGGGTCAGTCTGGTGTCAGCCTCGCCTCGTGATGGGGTCAGTCTGGTGTCAGCCTCACATTGTGATGGTGTCAGTCAGGTGTCAGCCTCGCCTCGCGATGGGGTCAGTCTGGCGTCAGCCTTGCCTCGTGATGGTGTCAGTCTGGTGTCAGCCTCGCCTCGTGATGGTGTCAGTCTGGTGTCAGCCTCGCCTCGTGATGGGGTCAGTCTGGTGTCAGCCTCACATCGTGATGGGGTCAGTCTGGTGTAAGCCTCGCCTCGTGATAGGGTCAGTCTGGTGTCACCCTCGCCTCGTGATGGGGTCAGTATGGTGTCAGCCTTACATCATGATGGTGTCAGTCTGGTGTCAGCCTCACCTCGTGATGGTGTCAGTCTGGTGTCAGCCTCGCCTCGTGATGAGGTCAGTCTGGTGTCAGCCTCACATCATGATGGTGTCAGTCTGGTGTCAGCCTCGCCTCGAGATGGGGTCAGTCTGGTGTCAGTCTTGCCTCGTGATGGGGTCAGTCTGGTGTCAGCCTCACATCATGATGGTGTCAGTCTGGTGTCAGCCTCGCCTCATGATGGGGTCAGTCTGGTGTCAGCCTCGCCTCGTGATGGGGTCAGTCTGGTGTCAGCCTCACATCATGATGGTGTCAGTCTGGTGTCAGCCTCGCCTCATGATGGGGTCAGTCTGGTGTCAGCCTCGCCTCGTGATGGGGTCAGTCTGGTGTCAGCCTCACATCATGATGGTGTCAGTCTGGTGTCAGCCTCGCCTCGTGATGGGGTCAGTCTGGTGTCAGCCTCACATCATGATGGTGTCAGTCTGGTGTCAGCCTCGCCTCGTGATGGTGTCAGTCTGGTGTCAGCCTCGCCTCATGATGGGGTCAGTCTGGTGTCAGCCTCGCCTAGTGATGGGGTCAGTCTGGTGTTAGCCTCACATCATGATGGTGTCAGTCAGGTGTCAGCCTCGACTCGTGATGGGGTCAGTCTGGTGTCAGCCTCACATCATGATGGGGTCAGTCTGGTGTCAGTCTCGCCTCGTGATGGGGTCAGTCAGGTGTCAGCCGCGCCTCGTGATGCGGTCAGTCTGGTGTCAGCCTCGCCCCGTGATGGGGTCAGTCTGGTGTCAGTCTCTCCTTGTGATGGGGTCAGTCTGGTGTCAGTCTCACATCGTGATGGTGTCCGTCTGGTGTCAGCCTCGCCTCGTGATGGGGTCAGTCTGGTGTCAGTCTCTCCTTGTGATGGGGTCAGTCTGGTGTCAGTCTCACATCGTGATGGGGTCAGTCTGGTGTCAGCCTCGCCTCGTGATGGGGTCAGTCTGGTGTCAGCCTCGCCTCGTGATGGTGTCAGTCTGGTGTCAGCCTCGCCTAGTGATAGGGTCAGTCTGGTGTCAGGCTCGCCTCGTGATGGTGTCAGTCTGGTGTCAGCCTCGCCTAGTGATAGGGTCAGTCTGGTGTCAGTCTCGCCTCGTGATGGGGTCAGTCTGGTATCAGCCTCACATCGTGATGGTGTCAGTCTGGTGTCAGCCTCGCCTCGTGATGGGGTCAGTCTGGTGTCAGCCTCGCCTCGTGATGGGGTCAGTCTGGTGTCAGCCTCGCCTCGTTATGGGGTCAGTCTGGTGTCAGCATCGCATCGTGATGGGGTCAGTCTGGTGTCAGCCTCGCCTAGTGATGGGGTCAGTCTGGTGTCAGCCTCACATCATGATGGTGTCAGTCAGGTGTCAGCCGCGCCTCGTGATGGGGTCAGTCTGGTGTCAGCCTCGCCTCGTGATGGGGTCAGTCTGGTGTCAGCCTCCCGTCGTGATGGGGTCAGTCTGGTGTCAGTCTCGCATCGTAATGGGGTCAGTCTGGTGTCAGCCTCGCCTAGTGATGGGGTCAGTCTGGTGTCAGCCTCACATCATGATGGTGTCAGTCAGGTGTCAGCCGCGCCTCGTGATGGGGTCAGTCTGGTGTCAGCCTCGCCTCGTGATGGGGTCAGTCTGGTGTCAGCCTCCCCTCGTGATGGGGTCAGTCTGGTGTCAGCCTCGCCTTGTGATGGTGTAAGTCTGTTGTCAGCCTTGCCTCGTGATGGGGTCAGTCTGGTGTCAGCCTCACATCATGATGGTGTCAGTCTGGGGTCAGCCTCGCCTCGTGATGGTGTCAGTCTGGTGTCAGTCTCGCCTCGTGATGGTGTCAGTCTGGTGTCAGCCTCGCCTCGTGATGGGGTCAGTCTGGTGTCAGCCTCGCCTCGTGATGGGGTCAGTCTCGTGTCAGCCTCGCCTCTTGATGGGGTCAGTCTGGTGTCAGTCTCATCTTGTGATGGGGTCAGTCTGGTGTCAGCCTCGCCCCGTGATGGGGTCAGTCTGGTGTCAGCCTCGCTCCGTGACGGGGTCAGTCTGGTGTCAGCCTCACATCATGATGGTGTCAATCTTGTGTCAGCTTCGCCTTGTGATGGTTTCAGTCTGGTGTCAGACTAGCCTCGTGATGGGGTCAGTCTGGTGTAAGCCTCGCCACGTGATGGGGTCAGTCTGGTGTCAGCCTCGCCTCGTGATGGGGTCAGTCTGGTGTCAGCCTCGCCTCGTGATGGGTCAGTCTCGTGTCAGCCTCGCCTCGTGATGGGGTCAGTCAGGTGTCAGCCTCGCCTCGTGATGGGGGCAGTCTGGTGTCAGCCTCACCTAGTGATAGGGTCAGTCTGGTGTCAGCCTCGCCTCGTGATGGGGTCAGTCTGGTGTCAGCCTCACATCATGATGGTGTCAGTCTGGTGTCAGCCTCGCCTCGTGATGGGGTCAGTCTGGTGTCAGTCTCGCCTCGTGATGGGGTCAGTCTGGTGTCAGCCTCACATCGTGATGGTGTCAGTCTGGTGTCAGCCTCGCCTCGTGATGGGGTCAGTCTGGTGTCAGCCTCGCCTCGTGATGGTGTCAGTCTGGTGTTAGCCTCGCCTCGTGATGGTGTCAGTCTGGTGTCAGCCTCGCCTAGTGATAGGGTCAGTCTGGTGTCAGCCTCGCCTCGTGATGGGGTCAGTCTGGTGTCAGCCTCACATCATGATGGTGTCAGTCTGGTGTCAGCCTCGCCTCGTGATGGTGTAAGTCTGTTGTCAGCCTCGCCTCGTGATGGGGTCAGTCTGGTGTCAGCCTCATATCATGATGGTGTCAGTCTGGGGTCAGCCTCGCCTCGTGATGTGGTCAGTCTGGTGTCAGTCTCGCCTCGTGATGGTGTCAGTCTGGTGTCAGCCTCTCCTCGTGATGGGGTCAGTCTGGTGTCAGCCTCGCCTCGTGATGGGGTCAGTCTGGTGTCAGCCTCGCCTCGTGATGGGGTCAGTCTGGTGTCAGCCTCGCCTCGTGATGGTGTCAGTCTGGTGTCAGCCTCACATCGTGATGGGGTCAGTCTGGTGTCAGCCTTGTCTAGTGATGGTGTAAGTCTGGTGTCAGTCTCGCCTCGTGATGGTGTCAGTCTGGTGTCAGCCTCGCCTCGTGATGGGGTCAGTCTGGTGTCAGCCTCGCCTCGTGATGGGGTCAGTTTCGTGTCAGCCTCGCCTCTTCATGGGGTCAGTCTGGTGTCAGTGTCGTCTCGTGATGGGGTCAGTCTGGTGTCAGCCTCGCCCCGTGATGGGGTCAGTCTGGTGTCAGCCTCGCTCCGTGACGGGGTCAGTCTGGTGTCAGCCTCACATCATGATGGTGTCAATCTTGTGTCAGCTTCGCCTTGTGATGGTTTCAGTCTGGTGTCAGCCTCGCCTCGTGATGGGGTCAGTCTGGTGTCAGCCTCGCCACGTGATGGGGTCAGTCTGGTGTCAGCCTCACATCATGATGGGGTCAGTCTGGTGTCAGCCTCGAGAATTGATGGGGTTAGACTGGTGTCAGCCTCGCCTCGTGATGGGGTCAGTCTGGTGTCAGCCTCGCCTCGTGATGGGGTCAGTCTGGTGTCAGCCTCGCCTCGTGATGGGGTCAGACTGGTGTCAGCCTCACATCATGATGGGGTCAGTCTGGTGTCAGCCTCGCCTCGTTATGTGGTCAGTCTGGTGTCAGCCTCGCCTAGAGATGGTGTCAGTCTGGTATAAGCCTCGCCTAGTGATAGGGTCAGTCTGGTGTCAGCCTCGCCTCGTGATGGGTTCAGTCTGGTGTCAGCCTCGCCTCGTGATGGTGTCAGTCTCGTGTCAGCCTCACATCGTGATGGTGTCAGTCTGGTGTCAGCCTCGCCTCATGATGGGGTCAGTCTGGTGTCAGCCTCGCCTCGTGATGGGGTCAGTCTGGTGTCAGCCTCGCCTCATGATGGGGTCAGTCTGGTGTCAGCATTGCCTCGTGATGGTGTCAATCTGATGTCAGCCTCGCCTCGTGATGGGGTCTGTCTGGTGTCAGCCTCGCCTCGTGATGGTGTCAGTCTGGTGTCAGCCTCGCCTAGTGATAGGGTAAGTCTGGTGTCAGCCTTGCCTCGTGATGGGGTCAGTCTGGTGTCAGCCTCACATCATGATGGTGTCAGTCTGGTGTCAGCCTCGCCTCGTGATGGGGTCAGTCCGGTGTCAGTCTCGCCTCGTGATGGGGTCAGTCTGGTGTCAGCCTCACCTCGTGATGGGGTCAGTCTGGTGTCAGCCTCACCTCGTGATGGGGTCAGTCCGGTGTCAGTCTCGCCTCGTGATGGGGTCAGTCTGGTGTTAGCTTCGCCTCGTGATGGGGTCAGACTGGTGTCAGCCTCACATCATGATGGGGTCAGTCTCGTGTCAGCCTCGCCTCGAGATGGTGTCAGTCTGGTATCAGCCTCGCCTAGTGATAGGGTCAGTCTGGTGTCAGCCTCGCCTCGTGATGGGGTCAGTCTGGTGTCAGCCTCGCCTCGTGATGGGGTCAGTCTGGTGTCAGCCTCGCCTCGTGATGGGGTCAGTCTGGTGTTAGCTTCGCCTCGTGATGGGGTCAGACTGGTGTCAGCCTCACATCATGATGGGGTCAGTCTGGTGTCAGCCTCGCCTCGTTATGTGGTCAGTCTGGTGTCAGCCTCGCCTCGAGATGGTGTCAGTCTGGTATCAGCCTCGCCTAGTGATAGGGTCAGTCTGGTGTCAGCCTCGCCTCGTGATGGGGTCAGTCTGGTGTCAGCCTCACATCATGATGGTGTCAGTCTGGTGTCAGCCTCGCCTCGTGATGGGGTCAGTCTGGTGTCAGCCTCGCCTTGTGATGGTGTCAGTCTGGTGTCAGCCTCGCCTCGTGATGGGGTCAGTCTGGTGTCAGCCCCGCCTCGTGATGGGGTCAGTCTGGTGTCAGCCTCACCTAGTGATGGGGTCAGTCTGGTGTCAGTCTCGCCTCGTGATGGTGTCAGTCTGGTGTCAGTCTCGCCTCGTGATCGGGTCAGTCTGGTGTCAGCCTCGTCCCGTGATGGGGTCAGTCTGGTGTCAGTCTCGCCTCATGAAGGGGTCAGTCTGGTGTCAGCCTCGCCTCGTGATGGGGTCAGTCTGGTGTCAGCATCGCCTCGTGATGGGGTCAGTCTGGTGTCAGCCTCACATCATGATGGGGTCAGTCTGGTGTCAGTCTCGCCTCGTGATGGTGTCAGTCTGGTGTCAGTCTCGCCTCGTGATGGGGTCAGTCTGGTGTCAGCCTCGCCTCGTGATGGTGTCAGTCTGGTGTCAGCCTCGCCTCGTGATCGTGTCAGTCTGGTGTCAGCCTCGCCTCATGATGGGGTCAGTCTGGTGTCAGCCTCGCCTAGTGATGGGGTCAGTCTGGTGTCAGCCTCGCCCCGTGATGGGGTCAGTCTGGTGTCAGGCTCGCTTCGTGATGGAGTCAGTCTGGTGTCAGCCTCACCTCGTGATGGGGTCAGTCTGGTGTCAGCCTCACATCATGATGGTGTCAGTCTGGTGTCAGCCTCGCCTCGTGATGGGGTCAGTCCGGTGTCAGTCTCGCCTCGTGATGGGGTCAGTCTGGTGTCAGCCTCACATCATGATGGGGTCAGTCTGGTGTCAGCCACGCCTCGTGATGGTGTCAGTCTGGTGTGAGCCTCGCCTTGTGATGGGGTCAGTCTGGTTTCAGCCTTATAACATGATGGTGTCAGTCTGGTGTCAGCATCGCCTCGTGATGGGGTCAGTCTGGTGTCAGCCTCACATCATGATGGGGTCAGTCTGGTGTCAGCCACGCCTCGTGATGGTGTCAGTCTGGTGTCAGCCTCGCCTCGTGATGGGGTCAGTCTTGTGTCAGCCTCGCCCCGTGATTGGGTCATTCCGGTGTCAGTCTCGCCTCGTGATGGGGTCAGTCTGGTGTTAGCCTCGCCTTGTGATGGGGTCAGTCTGGTGTCAGCCTCGCCCCGTGACGGTGTCAGTCTGGTGTCAGCCTCACATCATGATGGTGTCAGTCTGGTGTCATCCTCGCCTCGTGATGGGGTCAGTCCGGTGTCAGTCTCGCCTCGTGATGGGGTCAGTCTGGTGTCAGCCTCGCCACGTGATGGGTCAGTCTGGTTTCAGCCTCACATCGTGATGGGGTCAGTCTGGTGTCAGTCTCGCCTCGTGATGGGGTCAGTCTGGTGTCAGTCTCGCCTAGTGATGGGGTCAGTCTGGTGTCAGTCTCGCCTAGTGATGGGGTCAGTCTGATGTCAGCCTCACATCATGATGGTGTCAGTCTGGTGTCAGCCTCGTCTCGTGATGGTGTCAGTCTGGTGTCAGCCTCGCCTCGTGATGGTGTCAGTCTGGTGTCAGCCTCGCCTCGTGAAGGGGTCAGTCTGGTGTCAGCCCCACCTCGTGATGGGGTCAGTCTGGTGTCAGTCTCGACTCGTGATGGGGTCAGTCTGGTGTCAGCATCGCCTCGTGATGGGGTCAGTCTGGTGTCAGTCTCGCCTCGTGATGGGGTCAGTTTGGTGTCAGCCTTGTCCCGTGATGGGGGCAGTCTGGTGTCAGCCTCACATCATGATGGTGTCAATCTGGTGTCAGCTTTGCCTTGTGATGGTGTCAGTCTGGTGTCAGCCTCGCCTCGTGATGGGGTAAGACTGGTGTCAGTCTCGCCTCGTGATGGGGTCAGTCTGGTGTCAGCCTCGCCTCGCGATGGGGTCAGGCTGGTGTCAGCATCGCCTCGTGATGGGGTCAGTCTGGTGTTAGCCTCACATCATGATGGGGTCAGTCTGGAGTCAGTCTCGCCTCGTAATGGGGTCAGTCTGGTGTCAGTGTCGCCTCGTGATGGGGTCAGTCTGGTGTCAGCCTCGCCCCGTGATGGGGTCAGTCTGGTGTCAGCCCCGCCTCGTGACGAGGTCAGTCTGGTGTCAGCCTCGCCTCGTGAGGGGGTCAGTCTGGTGTCAGTCTCGCCTCGTGATGGTGTCAGTCTGGTGTCAGCCTCGCCTTGTGATTGGGTCAGTCTGGTGTCAGCCTCGCCTCGTGATGGGGTCTGTCTGGTGTCAGTCTCGCCTCGTGATGGGGTCAGTCTGGTGTCAGTCTCGCCTCGTGATGGGGTCAGTCTGGTGTCAGTCTCGCCTAGTGATGGGGTCAGTCTGGTGTCAGTCTCGCCTAGTGATGGGGTCAGTCTGATGTCAGCCTCACATCATGATGGTGTCAGTCTGGTGTCAGCCTCGTCTCGTGATGGTGTCAGTCTGGTGTCAGCCTCGCCTCGTGATGGTGTCAGTCTGGTGTCAGCCTCGCCTCGTGAAGGGGTCAGTCTGGTGTCAGCCCCACCTCGTGATGGGGTCAGTCTGGTGTCAGCCTCGCCTCGTGATGGGGTCAGTCTGGTGTCAGTCTCGCCTCGTGATGGTGTCAGTCTGCTGTCAGTCTCGCCTCGTAATGGGGTCAGTCTGGTGTCAGCCTCGTCCCGTGATGGGGTCAGTCTGGTGTCAGTCTCGCCTCATGAAGGGGTCAGTCTGGTGTCAGTCTCGCCTCGTGATGGGGTCAGTCTGGTGTCAGCATCGCCTCGTGATGGGGTCAGTCTGGTGTCAGCCTCACATCATGATGGGGTCAGTCTGGTGTCAGTCTCGCCTCGTGATGGTTTCAGTCTGGTGTCAGTCTCGCCTCGTGATGGGGTCAGTCTGGTGTCAGCCTCGTCCCGTGATGTGGTCAGTCTGGTGTCAGTCTCGCCTCGTGATGGGGTCAGTCTGGTGTCAGTCTCGCTTCGTGATGGCGTCAGTCTGGTGTCAGCATCGCCTCGTGATGGGGTCAGTCTGGTGTCAGCCTCACATCATAATGGTGTCAGTCTGGTGTCAGCCTCGCCTCGTGATCGTGTCAGTCTGGTGTCAGCATCGCCTCATGATGGGGTCAGTCTGGTGTCAGCCTCGCCTAGTGATGGGGTCAGTCTGGTGTCAGCCTCGCCTCGTGATGGGATCAGTCTGGTGTCAGCCTCGCCTCGTGATGGGGTCAGTCTGGTGTCAGTCTCGCCTCCTGATGGGGTCAGTCTGGTGTCAGTCTCGCCTCGTGATGGGGTCAGTCTGGTGTCAGCCTCGCCTCGTGATCGTGTCAGTCTGGTGTCAGCCTTGCCTCATGATGGGGTCAGTCTGGTGTCAGCCTCGCCTAGTGATGGGGTCAGTCTGGTGTCAGCCTCGCCTCGTGATGGGATCAGTCTGGTGTCAGCCTCGCCTCGTGATGGGGTCAGTCTGGTGTCAGCCTCGCCTCGCGATGGGGTCAGGCTGGTGTCAGCCTCGCCTCGCGATGGGGTCAGTCTGGTGTCAGCCTCGTCTCGCGATGGGGTCAGTCTGGTGTCAGCCTCGCCTCGCGATGGGGTCAGTCTGGTGTCAGCATCGCCTCGTGATGGGGTCAGTCTGGTGTTAGCCTCACATCATGATGGGGTCAGTCTGGAGTCAGTCTCGCCTCGTAATGGGGTCAGTCTGGTGTCAGCCTCGCCCCGTGATGGGGTCAGTCTGGTGTCAGCCCCGCCTCGTGATGAGGTCAGTCTGGTGTTAGCCTCGCCTCGTGAGGGGGTCAGTCTGGTGTCAGTCTCGCCTCGTGATGGTGTCAGTCTGGTGTCAGCCTCGCCTTGTGATTGGGTCAGTCTGGTGTCAGCCTCACCTCATGATGGGGTCAGTCTGGTGTCAGTCTCGCCTCGTGATGGGGTCAGTCTGGTGTCAGTCTCGCCTAGTGATGGGGTCAGTCTGGTGTCAGTCTCGCCTAGTGATGGGGTCAGTCTGGTGTCAGCCTCACATCATGATGGTGTCAGTCTGGTGTCAGCCTCGCCTCGTGATGGTGTCAGTCTGGTGTCAGCCTTGCCTCGTGACGGGGTCAGTCTGGTGTCAGCCTCACCACGTGATGGGGTCAGTCTGGTGTCAGCCTCACATCATGATGATGTCAGTCTGGTGTCAGCCTCGCCTAGTGATGGGGTCAGTCTGGTGTCAGCCTCACATCATGATGGTGTCAGTCTGGTGTCAGCCTTGTCTCGTGATGGTGTCAGCCTGGTGTCAGCCTCGCCTCGTGATGGGGTCAGTCTGGTGTCAGTCTCGCCTTGTGATGGGGTCAGTCTGGTGTCAGTCTCGCCTCGTGATGGGGTCAGTCTGGTGTCAGCATCGCCTCGTGATGGGGTCAGTCTGGTGTCAGCCTCACATCATGATGGTGTCAGTCTGGTGTCAGCCTCGCCTCGTGATTGGGTCAGTCCGGTGTCAGTCTCGCCTCGTGATGGGGTCAGTCTGGTGTCAGCCTCGCCTCGTGATGGTGTCAGTCTGGTGTCAGCCTCGCCTTGTGATTGGGTCAGTCTGGTGTCAGCCTTGCCTCGTGACGGGGTCAGTCTGGTGTCAGCCTCACCACGTGATGGGGTCAGTCTGGTGTCAGCCTCACATCATGATGATGTCAGTCTGGTGTCAGCCTCGCCTAGTGATGGGGTCAGTCTGGTGTCAGCCTCACATCATGATGGTGACAGTCTGGTGTCAGCCTCGCCTCGTGATGGTGTCAGTCTGGTGTCAGTCTCTACTCGTGATGGTGTCAGTCTGGTGTCAGCCTCGCCTCGTGATGGGGTCAGTCTGGTGTCAGCCTCGCCTCGTGATGGGGTCAGTCTGGTATCAGTCTCACATCATGATGGTGTCAGTCTGGTATCAGCCTCGCCTCGTGATGGGGTCAGTCTGGTGTCAGCCTCGCCTTGTGATTGGGTCAGTCTGGTGTCAGCCTTGCCTCGTGACGGGGTCAGTCTGGTGTCAGCCTCACCACGTGATGGGGTCAGTCTGGTGTCAGCCTCACATCATGATGATGTCAGTCTGGTGTCAGCCTCGCCTAGTGATGGGGTCAGTCTGGTGTCAGCCTCACATCATGATGGTGACAGTCTGGTGTCAGCCTCGCCTCGTGATGGTGTCAGTCTGGTGTCAGCCTCGCCTCGTGATGAGGTCAGTCTGGTGTCAGCCTCACATCATGATGGTGTCAGTCTGGTGTCAGCCTCGCCTCATGATGGTGTCAGTCTGGTGTCAGTCTCTACTCGTGATGGTGTCAGTCTGGTGTCAGCCTCGCCTCGTGATGGGGTCAGTCTGGTGTCAGCCTCGCCTCGTGATGGGGTCAGTCTGGTATCAGTCTCACATCATGATGGTGTCAGTCTGGTATCAGCCTCGCCTCGTGATGGGGTCAGTCTGGTGTCAGCCTCGCCTCGTGATGGGGTCAGTCTGGTGTCAGCCTCGCCTCGTGATGGGGTCAGTCTGGTGTCAGCCTCGCCTCGTGATGGGGTCAGTCTGGTGTCAGCCTCGCCTCGTGATGGGGTCAGTCTGGTGTCAGCCTCACATCGTGATGGTGTCAGTCAGGTGTCAGCCTCGCCTCGCGATGGGGTCAGTCTGGCGTCAGCCTTGCCTCGTGATGGTGTCAGTCTGGTGTCAGCCTCGCCTCGTGATGGTGTCAGTCTGGTGTCAGCCTCGCCTCGTGATGGGGTCAGTCTGGTGTCAGCCTCACATCGTAATGGTGTCAGTCTGGTGTCAACCTCGCCTCGTGATGGGGTCAGTCTGGTGTAAGCCTCGCCTCGTGATAGGGTCAGTCTGGTGTCAGCCTCGCTCCGTGACGGGGTCAGTCTGGTGTCAGCCTCACATTGTGATGGGGTCAGTCTGGTGTCAGCCTCGCCTCGTGATGGTGTCAGTCTGGTGTCAGCCTCGCCTCGTGATGAGGTCAGTCTGGTGTCAGCCTCACATTATGATGGTGTCAGTCTGGTGTCAGCCTCGCCTCGAGATGGGGTCAGTCTGGTGTCAGTCTCGCCTCGTGATGGGGTCAGTCTGGTGTCAGCCTCGCCTCGTGATGGTGTCAGTCTGGTTTCAGTCTCGCCTCGTGATGGTGTCCGTCTGGTGTCAGCCCCGCCTCGTGATGAGGTCAGTCTGGTGTCAGCCTCACATCATGCTGGTGTCAGTCTGGTGTCAGCCTCGCCTCGTGATGGGGTCAGTCTGGTGTCAGCCTCACATCATGATGGTGTCAGTCTGGTGTCAGCCTCGCCTCATGATGGGGTCAGTCTGGTGTCAGCCTCGCCTCGTGATGGGGTCAGTCTGGTGTCAGCCTCACATCATGATGGTGTCAGTCTGGTGTCAGCCTCGCCTCGTGATGGTGTCAGTCTGGTGTCAGCCTCGCCTCATGATGGGGTCAGTCTGGTGTCAGCCTCGCCTAGTGATGGGGTCAGTCTGGTGTCAACCTCACATCATGAAGGGGTCAGTCTGGTGTCAGCCTCGCCTAGTGATGGGGGCAGTATGGTGTCAGCATCGCCTCGTGATGGTGTCAGTCTGGTGTCAGCTTCGCCTCGTGATGGTGTCAGTCTGGTGTCAGCCTCACCTCGTGATGGGGTCAGTCTGGTGTCAGCCTCGCCTCGTGATGGGGTCAGTCTGGTGTCAGCCTCGCCTCGTGATGGGGTCAGTCTGGTGTCAGCCTCGCCTCGTGATGGGGTCAGTCTGGTGTCAGCCTCACATCATGATTGTATCAGTCAGGTGTCAGCCTCGACTCGTGATGGGGTCAGTCTGGTGTCAGCCTCACATCATGATGGGGTCAGTCTGGTGTCAGTCTCGCCTCGTGATGGGGTCAGTCAGGTGTCAGCCGCGCCTCGTGATGGGGTCAGTCTGGTGTCAGCCTCGCCTCGTGATGGGGTCAGTCTGGTGTCAGCCTCCCGTCGTGATGGGGTCAGTCTGGTGTCAGTCTCGCATCGTAATGGGGTCAGTCTGGTGTCAGCCTCGCCTAGTGATGGGGTCAGTCTGGTGTCAGCCTCACATCATGATGGTGTCAGTCAGGTGTCAGCCGCGCCTCGTGATGGGGTCAGTCTGGTGTCAGCCTCGCCTCGTGATGGCTCAGTCTGGTGTCAGCCTCCCCTCGTGATGGGGTCAGTCTGGTGTCAGTCTCGCCTCGTGATGGGGTCAGTCTGGTGTCAGCCTCGCCCCGTGATGGGGTCAGTCTGGTGTCAGTCTCTCCTTGTGATGAGGTCAGTCTGGTGTCAGTCTCACATCGTGATGGTGTCCGTCTGGTGTCAGCCTCGCCTCGTGATGAGGTCAGTCTGGTGTCAGCCTCACATCATGATGGTGTCAGTCTGGTGTCAGCCTCGCCTCGTGATGGGGTCAGTCTGGTGTCAGCCTCGCCTCGTGATGGTGTCAGTCTGGTTTCAGTCTCGCCTCGTGATGGTGTCCGTCTGGTGTCAGCCCCGCCTCGTGATGAGGTCAGTCTGGTGTTAGCCTCACATCATGATGGTGTCAGTCTGGTGTCAGCCTCGCCTCATGATGGGGTCAGTCTGGTGTCAGCCTCACCTCTTGATGGGGTCAGTCTTGTGTCAGCCTCACATCATGATGGTGTCAGTCTGGTGTCAGCCTCGCCTCGTGATGGTGTCAGTCTGGTGTCAGCCTCGCCTCATGATGGGGTCAGTCTGGTGTCAGCCTCATCCTAGTGATGGGGTCAGTCTGGTGTCAACCTCACATCATGAAGGGGTCAGTCTGGTGTCAGCCTCGCCTAGTGATGGGGGCAGTCTGGTGTCAGCATCGCCTCGTGATGGTGTCAGTCTGGTGTCAGCTTCGCCTCGTGATGGTGTCAGTCTGGTGTCAGCCTCACCTCGTCATGGGGTCAGTCTGGTGTCAGTCTCGCCTCGTGATGGGGTCAGTCTGGTGTCAGCCTCACATCATGATGGTGTCAGTCTGGTGTCAGCCTTGCCTCGTGATGGTGTCAGTCTGGTGTTAGCCTCGCCTCGTGATGGGGTCAGTCTGGTGTCAGCCTCGCCTCGTGATGGGGTCAGTCTGGTGTCAGCCTCGCCTCGTGATGGTGTCAGTCTGTTGTCAGCCTCGCCTAGTGATGGGGTCAGTCTGGTGTCAGCATTGCCTCTTGATGGTGTCAGTCTGGTGTCAGCCTCACCTCGTGATGGGGTCAGTCTGGTGTCAGCCTCGCCTCGTGATGAGGTCAGTCTGGTGTCAGCCTCACATCATGATGGTGTCAGGCTGGTGTCAGCCTCGCCCCGTGATGGGGTCAGTCTGGTGTCAGCCTCACCACGTGATGGTGTCAGTCTGGTGTCAGCCTCGCCTCGTGATGGGGTCAGTCTGGTGTCAGTCTCACATCATGATGGTGTCAGTCTGGTATCAGCCTCGCCTCGTGATGGGGTCAGTCTGGTGTCAGCCTCGCCTCGTGATGGGGTCAGTCTGGTGTCAGTCTCACCTCGTGATGGGGTCAGTCTGGTGTCAGCCTCGCCTCGTGATGGGGTCAGTCTGGTGTCAGCCTCGCCTCGTGATGGGGTCAGTCTGGTGTCAGCCTCACATTGTGATGGTGTCAGTCAGGTGTCAGCCTCGCCTCGCGATGGGGTCAGTCTGGCGTCAGCCTTGCCTCGTGATGGTGTCAGTCTGGTGTCAGCCTCGCCTCGTGATGGTGTCAGTCTGGTGTCAGCCTCGCCTCGTGATGGGGTCAGTCTGGTGTCAGCCTCACATCGTGATGGGGTCAGTCTGGTGTAAGCCTCGCCTCGTGATAGGGTCAGTCTGGTGTCACCCTCGCCTCGTGATGGGGTCAGTATGGTGTCAGCCTTACATCATGATGGTGTCAGTCTGGTGTCAGCCTCACCTCGTGATGGTGTCAGTCTGGTGTCAGCCTCGCCTCGTGATGAGGTCAGTCTGGTGTCAGCCTCACATCATGATGGTGTCAGTCTGGTGTCAGCCTCGCCTCGAGATGGGGTCAGTCTGGTGTCAGTCTTGCCTCGTGATGGGGTCAGTCTGGTGTCAGCCTCACATCATGATGGTGTCAGTCTGGTGTCAGCCTCGCCTCATCATGGGGTCAGTCTGGTGTCAGCCTCGCCTCGTGATGGGGTCAGTCTGGTGTCAGCCTCACATCATGATGGTGTCAGTCTGGTGTCAGCCTCGCCTCATGATGGGGTCAGTCTGGTGTCAGCCTCGCCTCGTGATGGGGTCAGTCTGGTGTCAGCCTCACATCATGATGGTGTCAGTCTGGTGTCAGCCTCGCCTCGTGATGGGGTCAGTCTGGTGTCAGCCTCACATCATGATGGTGTCAGTCTGGTGTCAGCCTCGCCTCGTGATGGTGTCAGTCTGGTGTCAGCCTCGCCTCATGATGGGGTCAGTCTGGTGTCAGCCTCGCCTAGTGATGGGGTCAGTCTGGTGTTAGCCTCACATCATGATGGTGTCAGTCAGGTGTCAGCCTCGACTCGTGATGGGGTCAGTCTGGTGTCAGCCTCACATCATGATGGGGTCAGTCTGGTGTCAGTCTCGCCTCGTGATGGGGTCAGTCAGGTGTCAGCCGCGCCTCGTGATGCGGTCAGTCTGGTGTCAGCCTCGCCCCGTGATGGGGTCAGTCTGGTGTCAGTCTCTCCTTGTGATGGGGTCAGTCTGGTGTCAGTCTCACATCGTGATGGTGTCCGTCTGGTGTCAGCCTCGCCTCGTGATGGGGTCAGTCTGGTGTCAGTCTCTCCTTGTGATGGGGTCAGTCTGGTGTCAGTCTCACATCGTGATGGGGTCAGTCTGGTGTCAGCCTCGCCTCGTGATGGGGTCAGTCTGGTGTCAGCCTCGCCTCGTGATGGTGTCAGTCTGGTGTCAGCCTCGCCTAGTGATAGGGTCAGTCTGGTGTCAGGCTCGCCTCGTGATGGTGTCAGTCTGGTGTCAGCCTCGCCTAGTGATAGGGTCAGTCTGGTGTCAGTCTCGCCTCGTGATGGGGTCAGTCTGGTATCAGCCTCACATCGTGATGGTGTCAGTCTGGTGTCAGCCTCGCCTCGTGATGGGGTCAGTCTGGTGTCAGCCTCGCCTCGTGATGGGGTCAGTCTGGTGTCAGCCTCGCCTCGTTATGGGGTCAGTCTGGTGTCAGCATCGCATCGTGATGGGGTCAGTCTGGTGTCAGCCTCGCCTAGTGATGGGGTCAGTCTGGTGTCAGCCTCACATCATGATGGTGTCAGTCTGGTGTCAGCCGCGCCTCGTGATGGGGTCAGTCTGGTGTCAGCCTCGCCTCGTGATGGGGTCAGTCTGGTGTCAGCCTCCCGTCGTGATGGGGTCAGTCTGGTGTCAGTCTCGCATCGTAATGGGGTCAGTCTGGTGTCAGCCTCGCCTAGTGATGGGGTCAGTCTGGTGTCAGCCTCACATCATGATGGTGTCAGTCAGGTGTCAGCCGCGCCTCGTGATGGGGTCAGTCTGGTGTCAGCCTCGCCTCGTGATGGGGTCAGTCTGGTGTCAGCCTCCCCTCGTGATGGGGTCAGTCTGGTGTCAGCCTCGCCTCGTGATGGTGTAAGTCTGTTGTCAGCCTTGCCTCGTGATGGGGTCAGTCTGGTGTCAGCCTCACATCATGATGGTGTCAGTCTGGGGTCAGCCTCGCCTCGTGATGGTGTCAGTCTGGTGTCAGTCTCGCCTCGTGATGGT
The DNA here is from genome assembly GCF_062004578.1 of Staurois parvus. Classification (NCBI taxonomy): domain Eukaryota; kingdom Metazoa; phylum Chordata; class Amphibia; order Anura; family Ranidae; genus Staurois; species Staurois parvus. The sequence goes on along the minus strand of NW_028319758.1, from coordinate 383,287 downwards.
GTCAGTCTGGTGTCAGCCTCGCCTCGTGATGGGGTCAGTCTGGTGTCAGCCTTGCCTCGTGATGGGGTCAGTCTCGTGTCAGCCTCGCCTCTTGATGGGGTCAGTCTGGTGTCAGTCTCATCTTGTGATGGGGTCAGTCTGGTGTCAGCCTCGCCCCGTGATGGGGTCAGTCTGGTGTCAGCCTCGCTCCGTGACGGGGTCAGTCTGGTGTCAGCCTCACATCATGATGGTGTCAATCTTGTGTCAGCTTCGCCTTGTGATGGTTTCAGTCTGGTGTCAGCCTAGCCTCGTGATGGGGTCAGTCTGGTGTAAGCCTCGCCACGTGATGGGGTCAGTCTGGTGTCAGCCTCGCCTCGTGATGGGGTCAGTCTGGTGTCAGCCTCGCCTCGTGATGGGTCAGTCTCGTGTCAGCCTCGCCTCGTGATGGGGTCAGTCAGGTGTCAGCCTCGCCTCGTGATGGGGGCAGTCTGGTGTCAGCCTCACCTAGTGATAGGGTCAGTCTGGTGTCAGCCTCGCCTCGTGATGGGGTCAGTCTGGTGTCAGCCTCACATCATGATGGTGTCAGTCTGGTGTCAGCCTCGCCTCGTGATGGGGTCAGTCTGGTGTCAGTCTCGCCTCGTGATGGGGTCAGTCTGGTGTCAGCCTCACATCGTGATGGTGTCAGTCTGGTGTCAGCCTCGCCTCGTGATGGGGTCAGTCTGGTGTCAGCCTCGCCTCGTGATGGTGTCAGTCTGGTGTTAGCCTCGCCTCGTGATGGTGTCAGTCTGGTGTCAGCCTCGCCTAGTGATAGGGTCAGTCTGGTGTCAGCCTCGCCTCGTGATGGGGTCAGTCTGGTGTCAGCCTCACATCATGATGGTGTCAGTCTGGTGTCAGCCTCGCCTCGTGATGGTGTAAGTCTGTTGTCAGCCTCGCCTCGTGATGGGGTCAGTCTGGTGTCAGCCTCATATCATGATGGTGTCAGTCTGGGGTCAGCCTCGCCTCGTGATGTGGTCAGTCTGGTGTCAGTCTCGCCTCGTGATGGTGTCAGTCTGGTGTCAGCCTCTCCTCGTGATGGGGTCAGTCTGGTGTCAGCCTCGCCTCGTGATGGGGTCAGTCTGGTGTCAGCCTCGCCTCGTGATGGGGTCAGTCAGGTGTCAGCCTCGCCTCGTGATGGTGTCAGTCTGGTGTCAGCCTCACATCGTGATGGGGTCAGTCTGGTGTCAGCCTTGTCTAGTGATGGTGTAAGTCTGGTGTCAGTCTCGCCTCGTGATGGTGTCAGTCTGGTGTCAGCCTCGCCTCGTGATGGGGTCAGTCTGGTGTCAGCCTCGCCTCGTGATGGGGTCAGTCTCGTGTCAGCCTCGCCTCTTGATGGGGTCAGTCTGGTGTCAGTGTCGTCTCGTGATGGGGTCAGTCTGGTGTCAGCCTCGCCCCGTGATGGGGTCAGTCTGGTGTCAGCCTCGCTCCGTGACGGGGTCAGTCTGGTGTCAGCCTCACATCATGATGGTGTCAATCTTGTGTCAGCTTCGCCTTGTGATGGTTTCAGTCTGGTGTCAGCCTCGCCTCGTGATGGGGTCAGTCTGGTGTCAGCCTCGCCACGTGATGGGGTCAGTCTGGTGTCAGCCTCACATCATGATGGGGTCAGTCTGGTGTCAGCCTCGAGAATTGATGGGGTTAGACTGGTGTCAGCCTCGCCTCGTGATGGGGTCAGTCTGGTGTCAGCCTCGCCTCGTGATGGGGTCAGTCTGGTGTCAGCCTCGCCTCGTGATGGGGTCAGACTGGTGTCAGCCTCACATCATGATGGGGTCAGTCTGGTGTCAGCCTCGCCTCGTTATGTGGTCAGTCTGGTGTCAGCCTCGCCTAGAGATGGTGTCAGTCTGGTATAAGCCTCGCCTAGTGATAGGGTCAGTCTGGTGTCAGCCTCGCCTCGTGATGGGTTCAGTCTGGTGTCAGCCTCGCCTCGTGATGGTGTCAGTCTCGTGTCAGCCTCACATCGTGATGGTGTCAGTCTGGTGTCAGCCTCGCCTCATGATGGGGTCAGTCTGGTGTCAGCCTCGCCTCGTGATGGGGTCAGTCTGGTGTCAGCCTCGCCTCATGATGGGGTCAGTCTGGTGTCAGCATTGCCTCGTGATGGTGTCAATCTGATGTCAGCCTCGCCTCGTGATGGGGTCTGTCTGGTGTCAGCCTCGCCTCGTGATGGTGTCAGTCTGGTGTCAGCCTCGCCTAGTGATAGGGTAAGTCTGGTGTCAGCCTTGCCTCGTGATGGGGTCAGTCTGGTGTCAGCCTCACATCATGATGGTGTCAGTCTGGTGTCAGCCTCGCCTCGTGATGGGGTCAGTCCGGTGTCAGTCTCGCCTCGTGATGGGGTCAGTCTGGTGTCAGCCTCACCTCGTGATGGGGTCAGTCTGGTGTCAGCCTCACCTCGTGATGGGGTCAGTCCGGTGTCAGTCTCGCCTCGTGATGGGGTCAGTCTGGTGTTAGCTTCGCCTCGTGATGGGGTCAGACTGGTGTCAGCCTCACATCATGATGGGGTCAGTCTCGTGTCAGCCTCGCCTCGAGATGGTGTCAGTCTGGTATCAGCCTCGCCTAGTGATAGGGTCAGTCTGGTGTCAGCCTCGCCTCGTGATGGGGTCAGTCTGGTGTCAGCCTCGCCTCGTGATGGGGTCAGTCTGGTGTCAGCCTCGCCTCGTGATGGGGTCAGTCTGGTGTTAGCTTCGCCTCGTGATGGGGTCAGACTGGTGTCAGCCTCACATCATGATGGGGTCAGTCTGGTGTCAGCCTCGCCTCGTTATGTGGTCAGTCTGGTGTCAGCCTCGCCTCGAGATGGTGTCAGTCTGGTATCAGCCTCGCCTAGTGATAGGGTCAGTCTGGTGTCAGCCTCGCCTCGTGATGGGGTCAGTCTGGTGTCAGCCTCACATCATGATGGTGTCAGTCTGGTGTCAGCCTCGCCTCGTGATGGGGTCAGTCTGGTGTCAGCCTCGCCTTGTGATGGTGTCAGTCTGGTGTCAGCCTCGCCTCGTGATGGGGTCAGTCTGGTGTCAGCCTCGCCTCGTGATGGGGTCAGTCTGGTGTCAGCATCGCCTCGTGATGGGGTCAGTCTGGTGTCAGCCTCACATCATGATGGGGTCAGTCTGGTGTCAGTCTCGCCTCGTGATGGTGTCAGTCTGGTGTCAGTCTCGCCTCGTGATGGGGTCAGTCTGGTGTCAGCCTCGCCTCGTGATGGTGTCAGTCTGGTGTCAGCCTCGCCTCGTGATCGTGTCAGTCTGGTGTCAGCCTCGCCTCATGTTGGGGTCAGTCTGGTGTCAGCCTCGCCTAGTGATGGGGTCAGTCTGGTGTCAGCCTCGCCCCGTGATGGGGTCAGTCTGGTGTCAGGCTCGCTTCGTGATGGAGTCAGTCTGGTGTCAGCCTCACCTCGTGATGGGGTCAGTCTGGTGTCAGCCTCACATCATGATGGTGTCAGTCTGGTGTCAGCCTCGCCTCGTGATGGGGTCAGTCCGGTGTCAGTCTCGCCTCGTGATGGGGTCAGTCTGGTGTCAGCCTCGCCTCGTGATGGTGTCAGTCTGGTTTCAGCCTCGCCTTGTGATTGGGTCAGTCTGGTGTCAGCCTTGCCTCGCGACGGGTTCAGTCTGGTTTCAGCCTCGCCTCGTGATGGGGTCAGTCTGGTGTCAGCCTCGGCTCTTGATGGGGTCAGTCTGGTATCAGTCTCGTCTCGTGATGGGGTCAGTCTGGTATCAGCCTCGCCCCGTGAAGGGGTCAGTCTGGTGTCAGCCTCGCCCCGTGACGGGGTCAGTCTGGTGTCAGCCTCACATCATGATGGTGTCAATCTTGTGTCAGCTTCGCCTTGTGATGGTGTCAGTCTGGTGTCAGCCTCGCTTCGTGATGGGGTCAGTCTGGTGTCAGCCTCGCCTCGTGATGGGGTCAGTCTGGTGTCAGCCTCGCCTCGTGATGGGGTCAGTCCGGTGTCAGCCTCGCCTCGTGATGGGGTCAGTCTGGTGTCAGCCTCGCCTAGTGATGGGGTCAGTCTGGTGTCAGCCTCGCCTCGTGATGGGGTCAGTCTGGTGTCAGTCTCGCCTCGTGATGGGGTCAGTCTGGTGTCAGTCTCGCCTCGTGATGGGGTCAGTCTGGTGTCAGTCTCGCCTCGTGATGGGGTCAGTCTGGTGTCAGCCTCACATTATGATGGTGTCAGTCTGGTGTCAGCCTCGCCTCGTGATGGGGTCAGTCTGGTGTCAGCCTCGCCTAGTGATGGGGTCAGTCTGGTGTCAGCCTCACATCATGATGGGGTCAGTCTGGTGTCAGCCACGTCTCGTGATGGTGTCAGTCTGGTGTCAGCCTCGCCTCGTGATGGGGTCAGTCTGGTGTCAGCCTCGCCTCGTGATGGTGTCAGTCTGGTGTCAGTCTCGCCTCGTGATGGGGTCAGTCTGGTGTCAGCCTCGTCCCGTGATGGGGTCAGTCTGGTGTCAGCCTCGTCCCGTGATGGTGTCAGTCTGGTGTCAGCATCGCCTCGTGATGGGGTCAGCCTCACAACATGATGGGGTCAGTCTGGAGTCAGTCTCGCCTCGTCATGGGGTCAGTCTGGTGTCAGCCTCACATCATGATGGTGTCAGTCTGGTGTCAGCCTCGCCTCGTGATCGTGTCAGTCTGGTGTCAGCCTCGCCTCATGATGGGGTCAGTCTGGTGTCAGCCTCGCCTAGTGATGGGGTCAGTCTGGTGTCAGCCTCGCCTCGTGATGGGATCAGTCTGGTGTCAGCCTCGCCTCGTGATGGGGTCAGTCTGGTGTCAGTCTCACAACATGATGGGGTCAGTCTGGAGTCAGTCTCGCCTCGTCATGGGGTCAGTCTGGTGTCAGCCTCGCCTAGTGATGGGGTCAGTCTGGTGTCAGCCTCACATCATGATGGTGTCAGTCTGGTGTCAGCCTCGCCTCTTGATGGGGACAGTCTGGTGTCAGCCTCGCCTCGTGATGGGGTCAGACTGGTGTCAGCCTCACATCATGATGGGTTCAGTCTGGTGTCAGCCTCGCCTCGTTATGTGGTCAGTCTGGTGTCAGCCTTGCCTCGAGATGGTGTCAGTCTGGTATAAGCCTCGCCTAGTGATAGGGTCAGTCTGGTGTCAGCCTCGCCTCGTGATGGGGTCAGTCTGGTGTCAGCCTCACATCATGATGGTGTCAGTCTGGTGTCAGTCTCGCCTAGTGATGGTGTCAGTCTAGTGTCAGCCTCACATCAGGATGGGGTAATTCTGGTGTCAGCCTTGCCTCGTGATGGTGTCAGTCTGATGTCAGCCTCGCCTCGTGATGGGGTCAGTCTGGTGTCAGCCTCGCCTCGTGATGGGGTCAGTCTGGTGTCAGCCTCGACTCGTGATGGGGTCAGTCTGGTGTCAGCCTCGCCTCATGATGGGGTCAGTCTGTTGTCAGCCTCGCCTCGTGATGGGGTCAGTCTGTTGTCAGCCTCGCCTCGTGATGGGGTCAGTCTGGTGTCAGTCTCGCCTCGTGATGGGGTCAGTCTGGTGTCAGCCTCACATCATGATGGTGACAGTGGGGTGTCAGCCTCGCCTCGTGATGGTGTCAGTCTGGTGTCAGCCTCGCCTCGTGATGGGGTCAGTCTGGTGTCAGCCTCGCCTCGTGATGGGGTCAGTCTGGTGTCAGCCTCGCCTAGTGATGGGGTCAGTCTGGTGTCAGCCTCGCCTCGTGATGGGGTCAGTCTGGTGTCAGTCTCGCCTCGTGATGGGGTCAGTCTGGTGTCAGTCTCGCCTCGTGATGGGGTCAGTCTGGTGTCAGTCTCGCCTCGTGATGGGGTCAGTCTGGTGTCAGCTTCACATTATGATGGTGTCAGTCTGGTGTCAGCCTCGCCTCGTGATGGGGTCAGTCTGGTGTCAGCCTCGCCTCGTGATGGGTTCAATCTGGTGTCAGCCTCGCCTAGTGATGGGGTCAGTCTGGTGTCAGCCACGTCTCGTGATGGTGTCAGTCTGGTGTCAGCCTCGCCTCGTGATGGGGTCAGTCTGGTGTCAGCCTCGCCCCGTGATGGGGTCAGTCCTGTTTCAGTCTCGCCTCGTGATGGCGTCAGTCTGGTGTCAGCCTCGCCTCGTGATGGGGTCAGTCTGGTGTCAGCCTCGCCCCGTGACGGGGTCAGTATGGTGTCAGCCTCGCCTCGTGATGGGGTCAGTCTGGTGTCAGCCTCGCCTCGTGATGGGGTCAGTCTGGTGTCAGCCTCGCCTCATAATGTGGTCAGTCTGGTGTCAGCCTCGCCTCGAGATGGTGTCAGTCTGGTATAAGCCTCGCCTAGTGATAGGGTCAGTCTGGTGTCAGCCTCGCCTCGTGATGGGGTCAGTCTGGTGTCAGCCTCACATCATGATGGTGTCAGTCTGGTGTCAGCCTCGACTCGTAATGGTGTCAGTCTGGTGTCAGCCTCGCCTCGTGATGGGGTCAGTCTGGTGTCAGCCTCGCCTCGTGATGGGGTCAGTCTGGTGTCAGCCTCGCCTCGTGATGGGGTCAGTCTGGTGTCAGCCTCGCCTCATGATGGGGTCAGTCTGTTGTCAGCCTCGCCTCGTGATGGGGTCAGTCTGTTGTCAGCCTCGCCTCGTGATGGGGTCAGTCTGGTGTCAGTCTCGCCTCGTGATGGGGTCAGTCTGGTGTCAGCCTCACATCATGATGGTGACAGTGGGGTGTCAGCCTCGCCTCGTGATGGTGTCAGTCTGGTGTCAGCCTCGCCTCGTGATGGGGTCAGTCTGGTGTCAGCCTCGCCTCGTGATGGGGTCAGTCTGGTGTCAGCCTCGCCTAGTGATGGGGTCAGTCTGGTGTCAGCCTCGCCTCGTGATGGGGTCAGTCTGGTGTCAGTCTCGCCTCGTGATGGGGTCAGTCTGGTGTCAGTCTCGCCTCGTGATGGGGTCAGTCTGGTGTCAGTCTCGCCTCGTGATGGGGTCAGTCTGGTGTCAGCTTCACATTATGATGGTGTCAGTCTGGTGTCAGCCTCGCCTCGTGATGGGGTCAGTCTGGTGTCAGCCTCGCCTCGTGATGGGTTCAATCTGGTGTCAGCCTCGCCTAGTGATGGGGTCAGTCTGGTGTCAGCCACGTCTCGTGATGGTGTCAGTCTGGTGTCAGCCTCGCCTCGTGATGGGGTCAGTCTGGTGTCAGCCTCGCCCCGTGATGGGGTCAGTCCTGTTTCAGTCTCGCCTCGTGATGGCGTCAGTCTGGTGTCAGCCTCGCCTCGTGATGGGGTCAGTCTGGTGTCAGCCTCGCCCCGTGACGGGGTCAGTATGGTGTCAGCCTCGCCTCGTGATGGGGTCAGTCTGGTGTCAGCCTCGCCTCGTGATGGGGTCAGTCTGGTGTCAGCCTCGCCTCATAATGTGGTCAGTCTGGTGTCAGCCTCGCCTCGAGATGGTGTCAGTCTGGTATAAGCCTCGCCTAGTGATAGGGTCAGTCTGGTGTCAGCCTCGCCTCGTGATGGGGTCAGTCTGGTGTCAGCCTCACATCATGATGGTGTCAGTCTGGTGTCAGCCTCGACTCGTAATGGTGTCAGTCTGGTGTCAGCCTCGCCTCGTGATGGGGTCAGTCTGGTGTCAGCCTCGCCTCGTGATGGGGTCAGTCTGGTGTCAGCCTCGCCTCGTGATGGGGTCAGTCTGGTGTCAGCCTCGCCTCGTGATGGGGTCAGTCTGGTGTCAGCCTCGCCTCGTGATGGGGTCAGTCTGGTGTCAGCCTCGCCTCGTGATGGGGTCAGTCTGGTGTCAGCCTCACCACGTGATGGGGTCAGTCTGGTGTCAGCCTCACATCATTATGGTGTCAGTCTGGTGTCAGCCTCGCCTCGTGATGGGGTCAGTCTGGTGTCAGTCTCACATCATGATGGTGTCAGTCTGGTATCAGCCTCGCCTCGTGATGGGGTCAGTCTGGTGTCAGCCTCGCCTCGTGATGGGGTCAGTCTGGTGTCACCCTTGCCTCGTGATGGGGTCAGTCTGGTGTCAGACTCGCCTCGTGATGGGGTCAGTCTGGTGTCAGCCTCGCCTCGTGATGGGGTCAGTCTGGTGTCAGCCTCACATCGTGATGGTGTCAGTCAGGTGTCAGCCTCGCCTCGCGATGGGGTCAGTCTGGTGTCAGCCTCGCCTCGTGATGGGGTCAGTCTGGTGTCAGCCTCACATCGTAATGGTGTCAGTCTGGTGTCAGCCCCGCCTCGTGATGAGGTCAGTCTGGTGTCAGCCTCACATCATGATGGTGTCAGTCTGGTGTCAGCCTCGCCTAGTGATGGGGTCAGTCTGGTGTCAACCTCACATCATGAAGGGGTCAGTCTGGTGTCAGTCTTGCCTCGTGATGGGGGCAGTCTGGTGTCAGCATCGCCTCGTGATGGTGTCAGTCTGGTGTCAGCTTCGCCTCGTGATGGTGTCAGTCTGGTGTCAGCCTCACCTCTTGATGGGGTCAGTCTGGTGTCAGCCTCACATCATGATGGGGTCAGTCTGGTGTCAGTCTCGCCTCGTGATGAGGTCAGTCTGGTGTCAGCCTCGCCTCGCGATGGGGTCAGTCTGGCGTCAGCCTTGCCTCGTGATGGTGTCAGTCTGGTGTCAGCCTAGCCTCGTAATGGTGTCAGTCTTTTGTCAGCCTCGCCTCGTGATGGGGTCAGTCTGGTGTCAGCCTCACATCATGATGGTGTCAGTCTGGTGTCAGTCTCGCCTCGTGATGGGGTCAGTCTGGTGTCAGCCTCACATCATGATGGTGTCAGTCTGGTGTCAGCCTCACATCATGATGGTGTCAGGCTGGTGTCAGCCTCACATCATGATGGTGTCAGGCTGGTGTCAGCATCGCCTCGTGATGGTGTCAGTCAGGTGTCAGCCTCGCCTCGTGATGGGGTCAGTCTGGTGTCAGCCTCACATCATGATGGGGTCAGTCTGGTGTCAGTCTCGCCTCGTGATGGGGTCAGTCTGGTGTCAGTCTCACTTCGTGATGGGGTCAGTCTGGTATCAGCCTCGCCCCGTGATGGAGTCAGTCTGGTGTCAGCCTCGCCTCGTGATGGGGTCAGTCTGGTGTCAGTCTCGCCTCTTGATGGTGTCAGTCTGGTGTCAGTCTCGCCTCGTGATGGGGTCAGTCTGGTGTCAGCCTCACATCATGATGATGTCAGTCTGGTGTCAGCCTTGCCTCGTCATGGTGTCAGTCTGGTGTTAGCCTCGCCTCGTGATGGGGTCAGTCTGGTGTCAGCCTCGCCTCGTGATGGGGTCAGTCTGGTGTCAGCCTCGCCTCGTGATGGTGTCAGTCTGGTGTCAGCCTCGCCTAGTGATGGGGTCAGTCTGGTGTCAGCATCGCCTCGTGATGGTGTCAGTCTGGTGTCAGCCTCGCCTCGTGATGGTGTCAGTCTGGTGTCAGCCTCACCTCGTGATGGGGTCAGTCTGGTGTCAGCCTCGCCTCGTGATGAGGTCAGTCTGGTGTCAGCCTCACATCATGATGGCATCAGTCTGGTGTCAGCCTTGCCTCGTGATGGGGTCAGTCTGGTGTCAGTCTCGACTCGTGATGGTGTCAGTCTGGTCTGGTGTCAGCCTCGCTTCGTGATGGGGTCAGTCTGGTGTCAGCCTCGCCTCGTGATGGGGTCAGTCTGGTGTCAGCCTCACCACGTGATGGGGTCAGTCTGGTGTCAGCCTCACATCATGATGGTGTCAGGCTGGTGTCAGCCTCACATCATGATGGTGTCAGGCTGGTGTCAGCCTCGCCTCGTGATGGGGTCAGTCTGGTGTCAGCCTCACCACGTGATGGTGTCAGTCTGGTGTCAGCCTCGCCTCGTGACGGGGTCAGTCTGGTGTCAGTCTCACATCATGATGGTGTCAGTCTGGTATCAGCCTCGCCTCGTGATGGGGTCAGTCTGGTGTCAGCCTCGCCTCGTGATGGGGTCAGTCTGGTGTCACCCTTGCCTCGTGATGGGGTCAGTCTGGTGTCAGCCTCGCCTCGTGATGGGGTCAGTCTGGTGTCAGCCTCGCCTCGTGATGGGGTCAGTCTGGTGTCAGCCTCACATCGTGATGGTGTCAGTCAGGTGTCAGCCTCGCCTCGCGATGGGGTCAGTCTGGCGTCAGCCTTGCCTCGTGATGGTGTCAGTCTGGTGTCAGCCTCGCCTCGTAATGGTGTCAGTCTTTTGTCAGCCTCGCCTCGTGATGGGGTCAGTCTGGTGTCAGCCTCACATCGTAATGGTGTCAGTCTGGTGTCAGCCTCGCCTCGTGATGGGGTCAGTCTGGTGTAAGCCTCGCCTCGTGATAGGGTCAGTCTGGTTTCACCCTCGCCTCGTGATGGGGTCAGTATGGTGTCAGCCTCACATCATGATGGTGTCAGTCTAGTGTCAGCCTCGCCTCGTGATGGTGTCAGTCTGGTGTCAGCCTCGCCTCGTGATGAGGTCAGTCTGGTGTCAGCCTCACATCATGATGATGTCAGTCTGGTGTCAGGCTCGCCTCGAGATGGGGTCAGTCTGGTGTCAGTCTCGCCTCGTGATGGGGTCAGTCTGGTGTCAGCCTCACATCATGATGGTGTCAGTCTGGTGTCAGCCTCGCCTCGTGATGGGGTCAGTCTGGTGTCAGCCTCGTCTCGTGATGGTGTCAGTCTGGTTTCAGTCTCGCCTCGTGATGGTGTCCGTCTGGTGTCAGCCCCGCCTCGTGATGAGGTCAGTCTGGTGTCAGCCTCACATCATGATGGTGTCAGTCAGGTGTCAGCCTCGACTCGTGATGGGGTCAGTCTGGTGTCAGCCTCACATCATGATGGGGTCAGTCTGGTGTCAGTCTCGCCTCGTGATGGGGTCAGTCTGGTGTCAGTCTCGCCTCGTGATGGGGTCAGTCTGGTGTCAGCCTCGCCCCGTGATGGGGTCAGTCTGGTGTCAGCCTCACATCATCATGGGGTCAGTCTGGTGTCAGTCTCGCCTCGTGATGGGGTCAGTCTGGTGTCAGTCTCGCCTCTTGATGGGGTCTGTCTGGTGTCAGTCTCGCCTCGTGATGGGGTCAGTCTGGTGTCAGCCTCGCCCCGTGATGGGGTCAGTCTGGTGTCAGCCTCGCCTCGTGATGGGGTCAGTCTGGTGTCAGTCTCGCCTCGTGATGGGGTCAGTCTGGTGTCAGTCTCGACTCGTGATGCGTGATGGGGTCAGTCTGGTGTCAGCCTCACATCATGATGGTGTCAGTCTGGTGTCAGCCTCGCCTCGTTATGGTGTCAGTCTGGTGTCAGCCTCGCCTCGTGATGGGGTCAGTCTGGTGTCAGCCTCACATCATGATGGTGTCAGTCTGGTGTCAGCCTCGCCTCAGGATGGAGTCAGTCTGGTGTCAGCCTCACATCATGATGGTGTCAGTCTGGTGTCAGCCTCGCCTCGTGATGGGGTCAGTCTGGTGTCAGCCTCACATCATGATGGTGTCAGTCTGGTGTCAGCCTCACCTCGTGATGGGGTCAGTCCGGTGTCAGTCTCGCCTCGTGATGGGGTCAGTCTGATGTCAGCCTCACATCATGATGGTGTCAGTCTGGTGTCAGCCTCGCCTCGTGATGGTGTCAGTCTGGTGTCAGCCTCGCCTCGTGATGGGGTCAGTCTGGTGTCAGCCTCGCCTAGTGATGGGGTCAGTCTGGTGTCAGCCCCGCCTCGTGATGGGGTCAGTCTGGTGTCAGCCTCGCCTCGTAATGGGGTCAGTCTGGTGACAGTCTCGCATTGTGATGGTGTCAGTCTGGTGTCAGCCTGGCCTCGCAATGGGGTCAGTCTGGTGTCAGCCTCGCCTCGTGATGGGGTCAGTCTTGTGTCAACCTCACATCATGATGGTGTCAGTCTGGTGTCAGCCTCGCCTCGTGATGGTGTCAGTCAGGTGTCAGCCGCGCCTCGTGATGGGGTCAGTCTGGTGTCAGCCTCGCCTCGTGATGGGGTCAGTCTGGTGTCAGCCTCCCCTCGTGATGGGGTCAGTCTGGTGTCAGTCTCGTCTCGTGATGGGGTCAGTCTGGTGTCAGCCTCGCCCCGTGATGGGGTCAGTCTGGTGTCAGTCTCTCCTTGTGATGGGATCAGTCTGGTGTCAGTCTCACATCGTGATGGTGTCCGTCTGGTGTCAGCCTCGCCTCGTGATGGGGTCAGTCTGGTGTCAGTCTCTCCTTGTGATGGGGTCAGTCTGGTGTCAGTCTCACATCGTGATGGGGTCAGTCTGATGTCAGCCTCGCCTCGTGATGAGGTCAGTCTGGTGTCAGCCTCGCCTCGTGATGGTGTCAGTCTGGTGTCAGCCTCGCCTAGTGATAGGGTCAGTCTGGTGTCAGGCTCGCCTCGTGATGGTGTCAGTCTGGTGTCAGCCTCGCCTAGTGATAGGGTCAGTCTGGTGTCAGCCTCGCCTCGTGATGGGGTCAGTCTGGTGTCAGCCTCACATCATGATGGTGTCAGTCACGTGTCAGCCTCGCCTCGTGATGGGGTCAGTGTGGTGTCAGCCTCGCCTCGTGATGGTGTCAGTCTGGTGTCAGCCTCGCCTCTGGATGGTGTCAGTCTGGTGTCAGCCTCGCCTCGTGATGGTGTCAGTCTGGTGTCAGCCTCGCCTCGTGATGGGGTCAGTCTGGTGTCAGCCTCGCCTCGTGCTGGGGTCAGTCTGGTGTCAGCCTCACATCGTGATGGTGTCAGTCTGGTGTCAGCCTCGCCTCGTGATGGGGTCAGTCTGGTGTCAGCCTCGCCTCGTGATGGGATCAGTCTGGTGTCAGCCTCGCCTCGTGATGGGGTCAGTCTGGTGTCAGCCTCGCCTCGTGATGGGGTCAGTCTGGTGTCAGCCCCGCCTCGAGATGGTGTCAGTCTGGTGTCAGCCTCACCTAGTGATAGGGTCAGTCTGGTGTCAGCCTCGCCTCGTGATGGGGTCAGTCTGGTGTCAGCCTCACATCATGATGGTGTCAGTCTGGTGTCAGCCTCGCCTCGTGATGGAGTCAGTCTGGTGTCAGTCTCGCCTCGTGATGGGGTCAGTCTGGTGTCAGCCTCACATCGTGATGGTGTCAGTCTGGTGTCAGCCTCGCCTCGTGATGGGGTCAGTCTGGTGTCAGCCTCGCCTCGTGATGGGGTCAGTCTGGTGTCAGCCTCGCCTCGTTATGGGGTCAGTCTGGTGTCAGCATCGCAAGATGATGGGGTCAGTCTGGTGTCAGCCTCGCCTAGTGATGGGGTCAGTCTGGTGTCAGCCTCACATCATGATGGTGTCAGTCAGGTGTCAGCCGCGCCTCGTGATGGGGTCAGTCTGGTGTCAGCCTCGCCTCGTGATGGGGTCAGTCTGGTGTCAACCTCCCCTCGTGATGGGGTCAGTCTGGTGTCAGTCTCGCCACGTGATGGGGTCAGTCTGGTGTCAGCCTCGCCCCGTGATGGGGTCAGTCTGGTGTCAGTCTCTCCTTGTGATGGGGTCAGTCTGGTGTCAGTCTCACATCGTGATGGTGTCCGTCTGGTGTCAGCCTCGCCTTGTGATGGGGTCAGTCTGGTGTCAGTCTCTCCTTGTGATGGGGTCAGTCTGGTGTCAGTCTCACATCGTGATGGTGTCCGTCTGGTGTCAGCCTCGCCTCGTGATGGTGTCAGTCTGGTGTCAGCCTCGATTCGTGATGATGTCAGTCTGGTGTCAGCCTCGCCTTGTGATGGTGTCAGTCTGGTGTCAGCCTCGCATCGTGCTAGGGTCAGTCCGGTGTCAGTCTCGCCTCGTGATGGGGTCAGTCTGGTGTCAGCCTCGCCTCGTAATGGGGTCAGTCTGGTGTCAGCCTCGCCTCGTGATGGGGTCAGTCTGGTGTCAGCCTCGCCTCGTGATGGGGTCAGTCTGATGTCAGCCTCGCTTCGTGATGGTGTCAGTCTGGTGTCAGCCTCACATCGTGATGGGGTCAGTCTGGTGTCAGCCTTGTCTAGTGATGGTGTAATTCTGGTGTCAGTCTCGCCTCGTGATGGTGTCAGTCTGGTGTCAGCCTCGCCTCGTGATGGGGTCAGTCTGGTGTCAGCCTCGCCTCGTGATGGGGTCAGTCTCGTGTCAGCCTCGCCTCTTGATGGGGTCAGTCTGGTGTCAGTCTCGTCTCGTGATGGGGTCAGTCTGGTGTCAGCCTCGCCCCGTGATGGGGTCAGTCTGGTGTCAGTCTCTCCTTGTGATGGGGTCAGTCTGGTGTCAGTCTCACATCGTGATGGGGTCAGTCTGATGTCAGCCTCGCCTCGTGATGGGGTCAGTCTGGTGTCAGCCTCGCCTCGTGATGGTGTCAGTCTGGTGTCAGCCTCGCCTAGTGATAGGGTCAGTCTGGTGTCAGGCTCGCCTCGTGATGGTGTCAGTCTGGTGTCAGCCTCGCCTAGTGATAGGGTCAGTCTGGTGTCAGCCTCGCCTCGTGATGGTGTCAGTCTGGTGTCAGCCTCGCCTAGTGATAGGGTCAGTCTGGTGTCAGGCTCGCCTCGTGATGGTGTCAGTCTGGTGTCAGCCTCGCCTAGTGATAGGGTCAGTCTGGTGTCAGCCTCGCCTCGTGATGGTGTCAGTCTGGTGTCAGCCTCACATCATGATGGTGTCAGTCACGTGTCAGCCTCGCCTCGTGATGGGGTCAGTCTGGTGTCAGCCTCTCCTCGTGATGGGGTCAGTCTGGTGTCAGCCTCGCCTCGTGATGGGGTCAGTCTGGTGTCAGCCTCGCCTCGTGATGGGGTCAGTCTGGTGTCAGCCTCGCCTCGTGATGGGGTCAGTCTGGTGTCAGCCTCGCCTCGTGATGGTGTCAGTCTGGTGTCAGCCTCGCCTCGTGATGGGGTCAGTCTGGTGTCAGCCTCGCCTCGTGATGGGGTCAGTCTGGTGTCAGCCTCACATCGTGATGGTGTCAGTCAGGTGTCAGCCTCGCCTCGCGATGGGGTCAGTCTGGCGTCAGCCTTGCCTCGTGATGGTGTCAGTCTGGTGTCAGCCTCGCCTCGTAATGGTGTCAGTCTTTTGTCAGCCTCGCCTCGTGATGGGGTCAGTCTGGTGTCAGCCTCACATCGTAATGGTGTCAGTCTGGTGTCAGCCTCGCCTCGTGATGGGGTCAGTCTGGTGTAAGCCTCGCCTCGTGATAGGGTCAGTCTGGTTTCACCCTCGCCTCGTGATGGGGTCAGTATGGTGTCAGCCTCACATCATGATGGTGTCAGTCTAGTGTCAGCCTCGCCTCGTGATGGTGTCAGTCTGGTGTCAGCCTCGCCTCGTGATGAGGTCAGTCTGGTGTCAGCCTCACATCATGATGATGTCAGTCTGGTGTCAGCCTCGCCTCGAGATGGGGTCAGTCTGGTGTCAGTCTCGCCTCGTGATGGGGTCAGTCTGGTGTCAGCCTCACATCATGATGGTGTCAGTCTGGTGTCAGCCTCGCCTCGTGATGGGGTCAGTCTGGTGTCAGCCTCGTCTCGTGATGGTGTCAGTCTGGTTTCAGTCTCGCCTCGTGATGGTGTCCGTCTGGTGTCAGCCCCGCCTCGTGATGAGGTCAGTCTGGTGTCAGCCTCACATCATGATGGTGTCAGTCAGGTGTCAGCCTCGACTCGTGATGGGGTCAGTCTGGTGTCAGCCTCACATCATGATGGGGTCAGTCTGGTGTCAGTCTCGCCTCGTGATGGGGTCAGTCTGGTGTCAGTCTCGCCTCGTGATGGGGTCAGTCTGGTGTCAGCCTCGCCCCGTGATGGGGTCAGTCTGGTGTCAGCCTCACATCATCATGGGGTCAGTCTGGTGTCAGTCTCGCCTCGTGATGGGGTCAGTCTGGTGTCAGTCTCGCCTCTTGATGGGGTCTGTCTGGTGTCAGTCTCGCCTCGTGATGGGGTCAGTCTGGTGTCAGCCTCGCCCCGTGATGGGGTCAGTCTGGTGTCAGCCTCGCCTCGTGATGGGGTCAGTCTGGTGTCAGTCTCGCCTCGTGATGGGGTCAGTCTGGTGTCAGTCTCGACTCGTGATGCGTGATGGGGTCAGTCTGGTGTCAGCCTCACATCATGATGGTGTCAGTCTGGTGTCAGCCTCGCCTCGTTATGGTGTCAGTCTGGTGTCAGCCTCGCCTCGTGATGGGGTCAGTCTGGTGTCAGCCTCACATCATGATGGTGTCAGTCTGGTGTCAGCCTCGCCTCAGGATGGAGTCAGTCTGGTGTCAGCCTCACATCATGATGGTGTCAGTCTGGTGTCAGCCTCGCCTCGTGATGGGGTCAGTCTGGTGTCAGCCTCACCTCGTGATGGGGTCAGTCTGGTGTCAGCCTCACATCATGATGGTGTCAGTCTGGTGTCAGCCTCACCTCGTGATGGGGTCAGTCCGGTGTCAGTCTCGCCTCGTGATGGGGTCAGTCTGATGTCAGCCTCACATCATGATGGTGTCAGTCTGGTGTCAGCCTCGCCTCGTGATGGTGTCAGTCTGGTGTCAGCCTCGCCTCGTGATGGGGTCAGTCTGGTGTCAGCCTCGCCTAGTGATGGGGTCAGTCTGGTGTCAGCCCCGCCTCGTGATGGGGTCAGTCTGGTGTCAGCCTCGCCTCGTAATGGGGTCAGTCTGGTGACAGTCTCGCATTGTGATGGGGTCAGTCTGGTGTCAGCCTCGCCTCGTGATGGTGTCAGTCTGGTGTCAGCCTGGCCTCGCAATGGGGTCAGTCTGGTGTCAGCCTCGCCTCGTGATGGGGTCAGTCTTGTGTCAACCTCACATCATGATGGTGTCAGTCTGGTGTCAGCCTCGCCTCGTGATGGTGTCAGTCAGGTGTCAGCCGCGCCTCGTGATGGGGTCAGTCTGGTGTCAGCCTCGCCTCGTGATGGGGTCAGTCTGGTGTCAGCCTCCCCTCGTGATGGGGTCAGTCTGGTGTCAGTCTCGTCTCGTGATGGGGTCAGTCTGGTGTCAGCCTCGCCTCGTGATGGGGTCAGTCTGGTGTCAGCCTCGCCTCGTGATGGGGTCAGTCTGGTGTCAGTCTCTCCTTGTGATGGGGTCAGTCTGGTGTCAGTCTCACATCGTGATGGGGTCAGTCTGATGTCAGCCTCGCCTCGTGATGAGGTCAGTCTGGTGTCAGCCTCGCCTCGTGATGGTGTCAGTCTGGTGTCAGCCTCGCCTAGTGATAGGGTCAGTCTGGTGTCAGCCTCGCCTCGTGATGGGGTCAGTCTGGTGTCAGCCTCACATCATGATGGTGTCAGTCACGTGTCAGCCTCGCCTCGTGATGGGGTCAGTGTGGTGTCAGCCTCGCCTCGTGATGGTGTCAGTCTGGTGTCAGCCTCGCCTCTGGATGGTGTCAGTCTGGTGTCAGCCTCGCCTCGTGATGGTGTCAGTCTGGTGTCAGCCTCGCCTCGTGATGGGGTCAGTCTGGTGTCAGCCTCGCCTCGTGCTGGGGTCAGTCTGGTGTCAGCCTCACATCGTGATGGTGTCAGTCTGGTGTCAGCCTCGCCTCGTGATGGGGTCAGTCTGGTGTCAGCCTCGCCTCGTGATGGGATCAGTCTGGTGTCAGCCTCGCCTCGTGATGGGGTCAGTCTGGTGTCAGCCTCGCCTCGTGATGGGGTCAGTCTGGTGTCAGCCCCGCCTCGAGATGGTGTCAGTCTGGTGTCAGCCTCACCTAGTGATAGGGTCAGTCTGGTGTCAGCCTCGCCTCGTGATGGGGTCAGTCTGGTGTCAGCCTCACATCATGATGGTGTCAGTCTGGTGTCAGCCTCGCCTCGTGATGGGGTCAGTCTGGTGTCAGTCTCGCCTCGTGATGGGGTCAGTCTGGTGTCAGCCTCACATCGTGATGGTGTCAGTCTGGTGTCAGCCTCGCCTCGTGATGGGGTCAGTCTGGTGTCAGCCTCGCCTCGTGATGGGGTCAGTCTGGTGTCAGCCTCGCCTCGTTATGGGGTCAGTCTGGTGTCAGCATCGCAAGATGATGGGGTCAGTCTGGTGTCAGCCTCGCCTAGTGATGGGGTCAGTCTGGTGTCAGCCTCACATCATGATGGTGTCAGTCAGGTGTCAGCCGCGCCTCGTGATGGGGTCAGTCTGGTGTCAGCCTCGCCTCGTGATGGGGTCAGTCTGGTGTCAACCTCCCCTCGTGATGGGGTCAGTCTGGTGTCAGTCTCGCCACGTGATGGGGTCAGTCTGGTGTCAGCCTCGCCCCGTGATGGGGTCAGTCTGGTGTCAGTCTCTCCTTGTGATGGGGTCAGTCTGGTGTCAGTCTCACATCGTGATGGTGTCCGTCTGGTGTCAGCCTCGCCTTGTGATGGGGTCAGTCTGGTGTCAGTCTCTCCTTGTGATGGGGTCAGTCTGGTGTCAGTCTCACATCGTGATGGTGTCCGTCTGGTGTCAGCCTCGCCTCGTGATGGTGTCAGTCTGGTGTCAGCCTCGATTCGTGATGATGTCAGTCTGGTGTCAGTCTCGCCTCGTGATGGGGTCAGTCTGGTGTCAGCCTCGCCTCGTAATGGGGTCAGTCTGGTGTCAGCCTCGCCTCGTGATGGGGTCAGTCTGGTGTCAGCCTCGCCTCGTGATGGGGTCAGTCTGATGTCAGCCTCGCTTCGTGATGGTGTCAGTCTGGTGTCAGCCTCACATCGTGATGGGGTCAGTCTGGTGTCAGCCTTGTCTAGTGATGGTGTAATTCTGGTGTCAGTCTCGCCTCGTGATGGTGTCAGTCTGGTGTCAGCCTCGCCTCGTGATGGGGTCAGTCTGGTGTCAGCCTCGCCTCGTGATGGGGTCAGTCTCGTGTCAGCCTCGCCTCTTGATGGGGTCAGTCTGGTGTCAGTCTCGTCTCGTGATGGGGTCAGTCTGGTGTCAGCCTCGCCCCGTGATGGGGTCAGTCTGGTGTCAGTCTCTCCTTGTGATGGGGTCAGTCTGGTGTCAGTCTCACATCGTGATGGGGTCAGTCTGATGTCAGCCTCGCCTCGTGATGGGGTCAGTCTGGTGTCAGCCTCGCCTCGTGATGGTGTCAGTCTGGTGTCAGCCTCGCCTAGTGATAGGGTCAGTCTGGTGTCAGGCTCGCCTCGTGATGGTGTCAGTCTGGTGTCAGCCTCGCCTAGTGATAGGGTCAGTCTGGTGTCAGCCTCGCCTCGTGATGGTGTCAGTCTGGTGTCAGCCTCGCCTAGTGATAGGGTCAGTCTGGTGTCAGGCTCGCCTCGTGATGGTGTCAGTCTGGTGTCAGCCTCGCCTAGTGATAGGGTCAGTCTGGTGTCAGCCTCGCCTCGTGATGGTGTCAGTCTGGTGTCAGCCTCACATCATGATGGTGTCAGTCACGTGTCAGCCTCGCCTCGTGATGGGGTCAGTCTGGTGTCAGCCTCTCCTCGTGATGGGGTCAGTCTGGTGTCAGCCTCGCCTCGTGATGGGGTCAGTCTGGTGTCAGCCTCGCCTCGTGATGGGGTCAGTCTGGTGTCAGCCTCGCCTCGTGATGGGGTCAGTCTGGTGTCAGCCTCGCCTCGTGATGGTGTCAGTCTGGTGTCAGCCTCACATCGTGATGGGGTCAGTCTGGTGTCAGCCTTGTCTAGTGATGGTGTAAGTCTGGTGTCAGTCTCGCCTCGTGATGGTGTCAGTCTGGTGTCAGCCTCGCCTCGTGATGGGGTCAGTCTGGTGTCAGCCTCGCCTCGTGATGGGGTCAGTCTCGTGTCAGCCTCGCCTCTTGATGGGGTCAGTCTGGTGTCAGTCTCGTCTCGTGATGGGGTCAGTCTGGTGTCAGCCTCGCCCCGTGATGGGGTCAGTCTGGTGTCAGTCTCTCCTTGTGATGGGGTCTGTCTGGTGTCAGTCTCACATCGTGATGGGGTCAGTCTGGTGTCAGCCTCGCCTCGTGATGGGGTCAGTCTGGTGTCAGCCTCGCCTCGTGATGGTGTCAGTCTGGTGTCAGCCTCGCCTAGTGATAGGGTCAGTCTGGTGTCAGGCTCGCCTCGTGATGGTGTCAGTCTGGTGTCAGCCTCGCCTAGTGATAGGGTCAGTCTGGTGTCAGCCTCGCCTCGTGATGGGGTCAGTCTGGTGTCAGCCTCACATCATGATGGTGTCAGTCACGTGTCAGCCTCGCCTCGTGATGGGGTCAGTGTGGTGTCAGCCTCGCCTCGTGATGGTGTCAGTCTGGTGTCAGCCTCGCCTCTGGATGTTGTCAGTCTGGTGACAGACTCGCCTCGTGATGGTGTCAGTCTGGTGTCAGCCTCGCCTCGTTCTGGGGTCAGTCTGGTGTCAGCCTCACATCATGATGGTGTCAGTCTGGTGTCAGCCTCGCCTCGTGATGGGGTCAGTCTGGTGTCAGTCTCGCCTCGTGATGGGGTCAGTCTGGTGTCAGCATCGCATCGTGATGGGGTCAGTCTGGTGTCAGCCTCGCCTAGTGATGGGGTCAGTCTGGTGTCAGCCTCACATCATGATGGTGTCAGTCAGGTGTCAGCCGCGCCCCGTGATGGGGTCAGTCTGGTGTCAGTCTCTCCTTGTGATGGGGTCAGTCTGGTGTCAGTCTCACATCGTGATGGGGTCAGTCTGATGTCAGCCTCGCCTCGTGATGGGGTCAGTCTGGTGTCAGCCTCGCCTCGTGATGGTGTAAGTCTGTTGTCAGCCTCGCCTCGTGATGGGGTCAGTCTGGTGTCAGCCTCACATCATGATGGTGTCAGTCTGGGGTCAGCCTCGCCTCGTGATGGTGTCAGTCTGGTGTCAGTCTCGCCTCGTGATGGTGTCAGTCTGGTGTCAGCCTCTCCTCGTGATGGGGTCAGTCTGGTGTCAGCCTCGCCTCTTGCTGGGGTCAGTCTGGTGTCAGCCTCGCCTCGTGATAGTGTCAGACTGGTGTCAGCCTCTCCTCGTGATGGGGTCAGTCTGGTGTCAGCCTCGCCTCGTGATGGGGTCAGTCTGGTGTCAGCCTCGCCTCGTGATGGGGTCAGTCTGGTGTCAGCCTCACATCGTGATGGGGTCAGTCTGGTGTCAGCCTTGTCTAGTGATGGTGTCAGTCTGATGTCAGCCTCGCCTCGTGATGATGTCAGTCTGGTGTCAGCCTCGCCTTGTGATGGTGTCAGTCTGGTGTCAGCCTCGCCTCGTGATGGGGTCAGTCTGGTGTCAGCCTCGCCTCGTAATGGGGTCAGTCTGGTGTCAGTTTCGCCTCGTGATGGGGTCAGTCTGGTGTCAGCCTCGCCTCGTGATGAGGTCAGTCTGGTGTCAGCCTCGCCTCGTGATGGTGTCAGTCTCGCCTCGTGATGGGGTCAGTCTGGTGTCAGCCTCACATCATGATGGTGTCAGTCTGGTGTCAGCCTCTCCTCGTGATGGGGTCAGTCTGGTGTCAGCCTCGCCTCGTGATGGGGTCAGTCTGGTGTGTCAGCCTCGCCTCGTGATGGTGTCAGTCTGGTGTCAGCCTCACCTAGTGATAGTGTCAGTCTGGTGTCAGCCTCGCCTCGTGATGGGGTCAGTCTGGTGTCAGCCTCACATCATGATGGTGTCAGTCTGGTGTCAGCCTCGCCTCGTGATGGGGTCAGTCTGGTGTCAGTCTCGCCTCGTGATGGGGTCAGTCTGGTGTCAGCATCGCATCGTGATGGGGTCAGTCTGGTGTCAGCCTCGCCTAGTGATGGGGTCAGTCTGGTGTCAGCCTCACATCATGATGGTGTCAGTCTGGTGTCAGCCGCGCCTCGTGATGGGGTCAGTCTGGTGTCAGCCTTCCCTCGTGATGGGGTCAGTCTGGTGTCAGTCTCGCCTCGTGATGGGGTCAGTCTGGTGTCAGCCTCGCCTAGTGATGGGGTCAGTCTGGTGTCAGCCTCACATCATGATGGGGTCAGTCTGGCGTCAGCCTTGCCTCGTGATGGTGTCAGTCTGGTGTCAGCCTCGCCTCGTAATGGTGTCAGTCTTTTGTCAGCCTCGCCTCGTGATGGGGTCAGTCTGGTGTCAGCCTCACATCATAATGGTGTCAGTCTGGTGTCAGCCTCGCCTCGTGATGGGGTCAGTCTGGTGTAAGCCTCGCCTCGTGATAGGGTCAGTCTGGTTTCACCCTCGCCTCGTGATGGGGTCAGTATGGTGTCAGCCTCACATCATGATGGTGTCAGTCTAGTGTCAGCCTCGCCTCGTGATGGTGTCAGTCTGGTGTCAGCCTCGCCTCGTGATGAGGTCAGTCTGGTGTCAGCCTCACATCATGATGATGTCAGTCTGGTGTCAGCCTCGCCTCGAGATGGGGTCAGTCTGGTGTCAGTCTCGCCTCGTGATGGGGTCAGTCTGGTGTCAGCCTCACATCATGATGGTGTCAGTCTGGTGTCAGCCTCGCCTCGTGATGGGGTCAGTCTGGTGTCAGCCTCGTCTCGTGATGGTGTCAGTCTGGTTTCAGTCTCGCCTCGTGATGGTGTCCGTCTGGTGTCAGCCCCGCCTCGTGATGAGGTCAGTCTGGTGTCAGCCTCACATCATGATGGTGTCAGTCAGGTGTCAGCCTCGACTCGTGATGGGGTCAGTCTGGTGTCAGCCTCACATCATGATGGGGTCAGTCTGGTGTCAGTCTCGCCTCGTGATGGGGTCAGTCTGGTGTCAGTCTCGCCTCGTGATGGGGTCAGTCTGGTGTCAGCCTCGCCCCGTGATGGGGTCAGTCTGGTGTCAGCCTCACATCATCATGGGGTCAGTCTGGTGTCAGTCTCGCCTCGTGATGGGGTCAGTCTGGTATCAGTCTCGCCTCTTGATGGGGTCTGTCTGGTGTCAGTCTCGCCTCGTGATGGGGTCAGTCTGGTGTCAGCCTCGCCCCGTGATGGGGTCAGTCTGGTGTCAGCCTCGCCTCGTGATGGGGTCAGTCTGGTGTCAGTCTCGCCTCGTGATGGGGTCAGTCTGGTGTCAGTCTCGACTCGTAATGCGTGATGGGGTCAGTCTGGTGTCAGCCTCACATCATGATGGTGTCAGTCTGGTGTCAGCCTCGCCTCAGGATGGAGTCAGTCTGGTGTCAGCCTAACATCATGATGGTGTCAGTCTGGTGTCAGCCTCGCCTCGTGATGGGGTCAGTCTGGTGTCAGCCTCACCTCGTGATGGGGTCAGTCTGGTGTCAGCCTCACATCATGATGGTGTCAGTCTGGTGTCAGCCTCGCCTCGTGATGGGGTCAGTCTGGTGTCAGCCTCACATCATGATGGTGTCAGTCTGGTGTCAGCCTCGCCTCGTGATGGTGTCAGTCTGGTGTCAGTCTCGCCTCGTGATGGTGTCAGTCTGGTGTCAGCCTCTCCTCGTGATGGGGTCAGTCTGGTGTCAGCCTCGCCTCGTGATGGTGTCAGTCTGGTGTCAGCCTCGCCTCGTGATGGGGTCAGTCTGGTGTCAGCCTCGCCTCGTGATGGGGTCGGTCTGGTGTCAGCCTCGCCTCGTGATGGGGTCAGTCTGGTGTCAGCCCCGCCTCGTGATGGGGTCAGTCTGGTGTCAGCCTCGCCTCGAGATGGTGTCAGTCTGGTGTCAGCCTCGCCTCTAGATGGTGTCAGTCTGGTGTCAGCCTCACCTAGTGATAGTGTCAGTCTGGTGTCAGCCTCGCCTCGTGATGGGGTCAGTCTGGTGTCAGCCTCACATCATGATGGTGTCAGTCTGGTGTCAGCCTCGCCTCGTGATGGGGTCAGTCTGGTGTCAGTCTCGCCTCGTGATGGGGTCAGTCTGGTGTCAGCATCGCATCGTGATGGGGTCAGTCTGGTGTCAGCCTCGCCTAGTGATGGGGTCAGTCTGGTGTCAGCCTCACATCATGATGGTGTCAGTCAGGTGTCAGCCGCGCCTCGTGATGGGGTCAGTCTGGTGTCAGCCTCGTCTCGTGATGGGGTCAGTCTGGTGTCAGCCTCCCCTCGTGATGGGGTCAGTCTGGTGTCAGTCTCTCCTTGTGATGGGGTCAGTCTGGTGTCAGTCTCACATCGTGATGGTGTCCGTCTGGTGTCAGCCTCGCCTCGTGATGGGGTCAGTCTGGTGTCAGTCTCTCCTTGTGATGGGGTCAGTCTGGTGTAAGTCTCACATCGTGATGGTGTCCGTCTGGTGTCAGCCTCGCCTCGTGATGGGGTCAGTCTGGTGTCAGTCTCTCCTTGTGATGGGGTCAGTCTGGTGTCAGTCTCACATCGTGATGGTGTCCGTCTGGTGTCAGCCTCGCCTCGTGATGGTGTCAGTCTGGTGTCAGCCTCGCCTCGTGATGATGTCAGTCTGGTGTCAGCCTCGCCTTGTGATGGTGTCAGTCTGGTGTCAGCCTCGCATCGTGATAGGGTCAGTCCGGTGTCAGTCTCGCCTCGTGATGGGGTCAGTCTGGTGTCAGCCTCGCTTCGTAATGGGGTCAGTCTGGTGTCAGCCTCGCCTCGTGATGGGGTCAGTCTGGTGTCAGCCTCGCCTCGTGATGGGGTCAGTCTGGTGTCTGCCTCGCCTCGTGATGGTGTCAGTCTGGTGTCAGTCTCGCCTCATGATGGGGTCAGTCTGGTGTCAGCCTCACATCATGATGGTGTCAGTCTGGTGTCAGCCTCGCCTCGTGATGGGGTCAGTCTGGTGTCAGCCTCACATCATGATGGTGTCAGTCTGGTGTCAGCCTCGCCTCGTGATGGTGTAAGTCTGTTGTCAGCCTCGCCTCGTGATGGGGTCAGTCTGGTGTCAGCCTCACATCATGATGGTGTCAGTCTGGGGTCAGCCTCGCCTCGTGATGGTGTCAGTCTGGTGTCAGTCTCGCCTCGTGATGGTGTCAGTCTGGTGTCAGCCTCTCCTCGTGATGGGGTCAGTCTGGTGTCAGCCTCGCCTCGTGATGGGGTCAGTCTGGTGTCAGCCTCGCCTCGTGAAGGGGTCAGTCTGGTGTCAGCCTCGCCTCGTGATGGGGTCAGTCTGGTGTCAGCCTCGCCTCGTGATGGTGTCAGTCTGGTGTCAGCCTCACATCGTGATGGGGTCAGTCTGGTGTCAGCCTTGTCTAGTGATGGTGTAAGTCTGGTGTCAGTCTCGCCTCGTGATGGTGTCAGTCTGGTGTCAGCCTCGCCTCGTGATGGGGTCAGTCTCGTGTCAGCCTCGCCACTTGATGGGGTCAGTCTGGTGTCAGTCTTGTCTCGTGATGGGGTCAGTCTGGTGTCCGCCTCGCCTCGTGATGGGGTCAGCCTGGTGTCAGCCTCGCCTCGTGATGGTGTCAGTCTGGGGTCAGCCTCGCCTCGTGATGGTGTCAGTCTGGTGTCAGTCTCGCCTCGTGATGGTGTCAGTCTGGTGTCAGCCTCTCCTCGTGATGGGGTCAGTCTGGTGTCAGCCTCGCCTCGTGATGGGGTCAGTCTGGTGTCAGCCTCGCCTCGTGAAGGGGTCAGTCTGGTGTCAGCCTCGCCTCGTGATGGGGTCAGTCTGGTGTCAGCCTCGCCTCGTGATGGTGTCAGTCTGGTGTCAGCCTCACATCGTGATGGGGTCAGTCTGGTGTCAGCCTTGTCTAGTGATGGTGTAAGTCTGGTGTCAGTCTCGCCTCGTGATGGTGTCAGTCTGGTGTCAGCCTCGCCTCGTGATGGGGTCAGTCTCGTGTCAGCCTCGCCACTTGATGGGGTCAGTCTGGTGTCAGTCTTGTCTCGTGATGGGGTCAGTCTGGTGTCCGCCTCGCCTCGTGATGGGGTCAGCCTGGTGTCAGCCTCGCCTCGTGATGGTGTCAGTCTGGTGTCAGCCTCGCCTCGTGATGATGTCAGTCTGGTGTCAGCCTCGCCTTGTGATGGTGTCAGTCTGGTGTCAGCCTCGCATCGTGATAGGGTCAGTCCGGTGTCAGTCTCGCTTCGTGATGGGGTCAGTCCGGTGTCAGCCTCGCCTCGTAATGGGGTCAGTCTGGTGTCAGCCTCGCCTCGTGATGGGGTCAGTCTGTTGTCAGCCTCGCCTCGTGATGAGGTCAGTCTGGTGTCAGCCTCGCCTCGTGATGGTGTCAGTCTGGTGTCAGTCTCGCCTCGTGATGGGGTCAGTCTGGTGTCAGCCTCACATCATGATGTGTCAGTCTGGTGTCAGCCTCGCCTCGTGATGGGGTCAGTCTGGTGTCAGCCTCGCCTCGTGAAGGGGTCAGTCTGGTGTCAGCCTCGCCTCGTGATGGGGTCAGTCTGGTGTCAGCCTCGCCTCGTGATGGTGTCAGTCTGGTGTCAGCCTCACATCGTGATGGGGTCAGTCTGGTGTCAGCCTTGTCTAGTGATGGTGTAAGTCTGGTGTCAGTCTCGCCTCGTGATGGTGTCAGTCTGGTGTCAGCCTCGCCTCGTGATGGGGTCAGTCTCGTGTCAGCCTCGCCTCTTGATGGGGTCAGTCTGGTGTCAGTCTTGTCTCGTGATGGGGTCAGTCTGGTGTCCGCCTCGCCTCGTGATGGGGTCAGCCTGGTGTCAGCCTCGCCTCGTGATGGTGTCAGTCTGGTGTCAGCCTCGCCTCGTGATGATGTCAGTCTGGTGTCAGCCTCGCCTTGTGATGGTGTCAGTCTGGTGTCAGCCTCGCATCGTGATAGGGTCAGTCCGGTGTCAGTCTCGCTTCGTGATGGGGTCAGTCCGGTGTCAGCCTCGCCTCGTAATGGGGTCAGTCTGGTGTCAGCGTCGCCTCGTGATGGGGTCAGTCTGTTGTCAGCCTCGCCTCGTGATGAGGTCAGTCTGGTGTCAGCCTCGCCTCGTGATGGGGTCAGTCTCGTGTCAGCCTCGCCTCTTGATGGGGTCAGTCTGTTGTCAGTCTCGTCTCGTTATGGGGTCAGTCTGGTGTCAGCCTCGCCCCGTGATGGGGTCAGTCTGGTGTCAGCCTCGCTCCGTGACGGGGTCAGTCTGGTGTCAGCCTCACATCATGATGGTGTCAATCTTGTGTCAGCTTCGCCTTGTGATGGTTTAAGTCTGGTGTCAGCCTTGCCTCGTGATGGGGTCAGTCTGGTGTCAGCCTCGCCCCGTGATGGGGTCAGTCTGGTGTCAGCCTCGCTCCGTGATGGGGTCAGTCTGGTGTCAGCCTCGCCTCGTGATGGGGTCAGTCTGGTGTCAGCCTCGCCTCGTGATGGGGGCAGTCTAGTGTCAGCCTTGCCTCGTGATGGGGTCAGTCTGGTGTCAGCATCACATCATGATGGGGTCAGTCTGGTGTGAGTCTCGCCTCGTGATGGAGTCAGTCTGGTGTCAGACTCGAGTAGTGATGGGGTTAGACTGGTGTCAGCCTCGCCCCGTGATGGGGTCAGTCTGGTGTCAGCCTCACTTCGTGATGGGGTCAGTCTGGTGTCAGCCTCACATCATGATGGGGTCAGTCTGGTGTCAGTCTCGCCTCATGATGGGGTTATTCTGGTGTCAGTCTCGCCTCGTGATGGGGTTATTCTGGTGTCAGTCTCGCCTCGTGATGGGGTCAGTCTGGTGTCATCCTCACATTATGATGGTGTCAGTCTGGAGTCAGCCTCGCCTCGTGATGGTGTCAGTCTGGTGTCAGCCTCGCCTCGTGATGGGGTCAGTCTGGTGTCAGCCTCGCCTAGTGATGGGGTCAGTCTGGTGTCAGCCTCACATCATGATGGGGTCAGTCTGGTGTCAGCCACGCCTCGTGATGGTGTCAGTCTGGTGTCAGCCTCGCCTCGTGATGGGGTCAGTCTGGTGTCAGCCTTGCCCCGTGATGGGGTCAGTCCTGTGTCAGTCTCGCCTCGTGATGGCGTCAGTCTGGTGTCAGCCTCGCCTCGTGATGGGGTCAGTCTGGTGTCAGCCTCGTCCCGTGACGGGGTCTGTCTGGTGTCAGCCTCACATCATGATGGTGTCAGTCTGGTGTCAGCTTCGCCTTGTGATGGTGTCAGTCTGGTGTCAGCCTCGCCCCGTGATGGGGTCAGTCTGGTGTCAGCCCCGCCTCGTGACGGGGTCAGTCTGGTGTCAGCCTCGCCTCGTGATGGTGTCAGTCTGGTGTCAGCCTCGCCTCGTGATGCTGTCAGTCTGGTGTCAGTCTCGCCTCGTGATGGGGTCAGTCTGGTGTCAGCCTCACATCATGATGGTGTCAGTCTGGTGTCAGCCTCATCTCGTGATGGTGTCAGTTTGGTGTCAGCCTCGCCTCGTGATGGGGTCAGTCTGGTGTCAGCCTCGCCTCGTGATGGGGTCAGTCTGGTGTCAGCCTCGCCTCGTGATGGGGTCAGTCTGGTGTCAGTCTCGCCTCGTGATGGTGTCAGTCTGGTGTCAGTCTCGCCTCGTGATGGGGTCAGTCTGGTGTCAGCCTCGTCCCGTGATGGGGTCAGTCTGGTGTCAGTCTCGCCTCGTGAAGGGGTCAGTCTGGTGTCAGTCTCGCCTCTTGATGGGTTCAGTCTGGTTTCAGCCTCACATCGTGATGCTGTCAGTCTCGTGTCAGCCTCGCCTCGTGATGGTGTCAGTCTCGTGTCAGCCTCACATCGTGATGGTGTCAGTCTGGTGTCAGCCTCGCCTCGTGATGGTGTCAGTCTGGTGTCAGTCTCGCCTCGTGATGGGGTCAGTCTGGTGTCAGCCTCGTCCCGTGATGGGGTCAGTCTGGTGTCAGTCTCGCCTCGTGAAGGGGTCAGTCTGGTGTCAGTCTCGCCTCTTGATGGGGTCAGTCTGGTTTCAGCCTCACATCGTGATGCTGTCAGTCTGTTGTCAGCCTCGCCTCGTGATGGTGTCAGTCTCGTGTCAGCCTCACATCGTGATGGTGTCAGTCTGGTGTCAGCCTCGCCTCGTGATGGGGTCAGTCTGGTGTCAGCCTCGCCTCGTGATGGGGTCTGTCTGGTGTCAGCCTCGCCTAGTGATAGGGTCAGTCTGGTGTCAGCCTTGCCTCGTGATGGGGTCAGTCTGGTGTCAGCCTCACATCATGATGGTGTCAGTCTGGTGTCAGCCTCGCCTCGTGATGGGGTCAGTCCGGTGTCAGTCTCGCCTCGTGATGGGGTCAGTCTGGTGTCAGCCTCACCTCGTGATGGGGTCAGTCCGGTGTCAGCCTCGCCTCGTGATGGGGTCAGTCCGGTGTCAGTCTCGCCTAGTGATGGGGTCAGTCTGGTGTCAGCCTCGCCTCGTGATGGGGTCAGTCTGGTGTCAGCCTCGCCTCGTGATGGCGTCAGTCTGGTGTCAGCCTCGCCTCATGATGGGGTCAGTCTGGTGTCAGCCTCGCCTCGTGATGGTGTCAGTCTGGTGTCAGCCTCACATCGTGATGGGGTCAGTCTGGTGTCAGCCTTGTCTAGTGATGGTGTAAGTCTGGTGTCAGTCTCGCCTCGTGATGGTGTCAGTCTGGTGTCAGCCTCGCCTCGTGATGGGGTCAGTCTCGTGTCAGCCTCGCCTCTTGATGGGGTCAGTCTGGTGTCAGTCTTGTCTCGTGATGGGGTCAGTCTGGTGTCCGCCTCGCCTCGTGATGGGGTCAGCCTGGTGTCAGCCTCGCCTCGTGATGGTGTCAGTCTGGTGTCAGCCTCGCCTTGTGATGATGTCAGTCTGGTGTCAGCCTCGCCTTGTGATGGTGTCAGTCTGGGGTCAGCCTCGCCTCGTGATGGTGTCAGTCTGGTGTCAGTCTCGCCTCGTGATGGTGTCAGTCTGGTGTCAGCCTCTCCTCGTGATGGGGTCAGTCTGGTGTCAGCCTCGCCTCGTGATGGGGTCAGTCTGGTGTCAGCCTCGCCTCGTGATGGGGTCAGTCTGGTGTCAGCCTCGCCTCGTGATGGGGTCAGTCTGGTGTCAGCCTCGCCTCGTGATGGTGTCAGTCTGGTGTCAGCCTCACATCGTGATGGGGTCAGTCTGGTGTCAGCCTTGTCTAGTGATGGTGTAAGTCTGGTGTCAGTCTCGCCTCGTGATGGTGTCAGTCTGGTGTCAGCCTCGCCTCGTGATGGTGTCAGTCTGGTGTCAGCCTCGCCTCGTGATGGGGTCAGTCTCGTGTCAGCCTCGCCTCTTGATGGGGTCAGTCTGGTGTCAGTCTCGTCTCGTGATGGGGTCGGTCTGGTGTCAGCCTCGCCCCGTGATGGGGTCAGTCTGGTGTCAGCCTCGCCTCGTGATGGGGGCAGTCTAGTGTCAGCCTTGCCTCGTGATGGGGTCAGTCTGGTGTCAGCATCACATCATGATGGGGTCAGTCTGGTGTGAGTCTCGCCTCGTGATGGAGTCAGTCTGGTGTCAGCCTCGAGTAGTGATGGGGTTAGACTGGTGTCAGCCTCGCCCCGTGATGGGGTCAGTCTGGTGTCAGCCTCGCCTCGTGATGGAGTCAGTCTGGTGTCAGCCTCACTTCGTGATGGGGTCAGTCTGGTGTCAGCCTCACATCATGATGGGGTCAGTCTGGTGTCAGTCTCGCCTCATGATGGGGTTATTCTGGTGTCAGTCTCGCCTCGTGATGGGGTTATTCTGGTGTCAGTCTCGCCTCGTGATGGGGTCAGTCTGGTGTCATCCTCACATTATGATGGTGTCAGTCTGGAGTCAGCCTCGCCTCGTGATGGTGTCAGTCTGGTGTCAGCCTCGCCTCGTGATGGGGTCAGTCTGGTGTCAGCCTCGCCTAGTGATGGGGTCAGTCTGGTGTCAGCCTCACATCATGATGGGGTCAGTCTGGTGTCAGCCACGCCTCGTGATGGTGTCAGTCTGGTGTCAGCCTCGCCTCGTGATGGGGTCAGTCTGGTGTCAGCCTTGCCCCGTGATGGGGTCAGTCCTGTGTCAGTCTCGCCTCGTGATGGCGTCAGTCTGGTGTCAGCCTCGCCTCGTGATGGGGTCAGTCTGGTGTCAGCCTCACATCATGATGGTGTCAGTCTGGTGTCAGCTTCGCCTTGTGATGGTGTCAGTCTGGTGTCAGCCTCGCCCCGTGATGGGGTCAGTCTGGTGTCAGCCCCGCCTCGTGACGGGGTCAGTCTGGTGTCAGCCTCGCCTCGTGATGGTGTCAGTCTGGTGTCAGCCTCGCCTCGTGATGGGGTCAGTCTGGTGTCAGCCTCGCTTCGTGATGGGGTCAGTCTGGTGTCAGTCTTGCCTCGTGATGGGGTCAGTCTGGTGTCAGTCTCGCCTAGTGATGGGGTCAGTCTGGTGTCAGTCTCGCCTAGTGATGGGGTCAGTCTGGTGTCAGCCTCACATCATGATGGTGTCAGTCTGGTGTCAGCCTCGACTCGTGATGGTGTCAGTCTGGTGTCAGCCTCGCCTCGTGATGCTTTCAGTCTGGTGTCAGTCTCGCCTCGTGATGGGGTCAGTCTGGTGTCAGCCTCACATCATGATGGTGTCAGTCTGGTGTCAGCCTCGTCTCGTGATGGTGTCAGTCTGGTGTCAGCCTCGCCTCGTGATGGGGTCAGTCTGGTGTCAGCCTCGCCTCGTGATGGGGTCAGTCTGGTGTCAGCCTCGCCTCGTGATGGGGTCAGTCTGGTGTCAGTCTCGCCTCGTGATGGTGTCAGTCTGGTGTCAGTCTCGCCTCGTGATGGGGTCAGTCTGGTGTCAGCCTCGTCCCGTGATGGGGTCAGTCTGGTGTCAGTCTCGCCTCGTGAAGGGGTCAGTCTGGTGTCAGTCTCGCCTCTTGATGGGGTCAGTCTGGTTTCAGCCTCACATCGTGATGCTGTCAGTCTGGTGTCAGCCTCGCCTCGTGATGGTGTCAGTCTCGTGTCAGCCTCACATCGTGATGGTGTCAGTCTGGTGTCAGCCTCGCCTCGTGATGGTGTCAGTCTGGTGTCAGTCTCGCCTCGTGATGGGGTCAGTCTGGTGTCAGCCTCGTCCCGTGATGGGGTCAGTCTGGTGTCAGTCTCGCCTCGTGAAGGGGTCAGTCTGGTGTCAGTCTCGCCTCTTGATGGGGTCAGTCTGGTTTCAGCCTCACATCGTGATGCTGTCAGTCTGGTGTCAGCCTCGCCTCGTGATGGTGTCAGTCTCGTGTCAGCCTCACATCGTGATGGTGTCAGTCTGGTGTCAGCCTCGCCTCGTGATGGGGTCAGTCTGGTGTCAGCCTCGCCTCGTGATGGGGTCAGTCTGGTGTCAGCCTCGCCTCATGATGGGGTCAGTCTGGTGTCAGCCTCGCCTCGTGATGGGGTCAGTCTGGTGTCAGCCTCGCCTCGTGATGGGGTCAGTCTGGTGTCAGCCTCGCCTCGTGATGGGTTCAGTCTGGTGTCAGCCTTGCCTCGTGATGGTGTCAGTCTGATGTCAGCCTCGCCTCGTGATGGGGTCTGTCTGGTGTCAGCCTCGCCTAGTGATAGGGTCAGTCTGGTGTCAGCCTTGCCTCGTGATGGGGTCAGTCTGGTGTCAGCCTCACATCATGATGGTGTCAGTCTGGTGTCAGCCTCGCCTCGTGATGGGGTCAGTCCGGTGTCAGTCTCGCCTCGTGATGGGGTCAGTCTGGTGTCAGCCTCACCTCGTGATGGGGTCAGTCCGGTGTCAGCCTCGCCTCGTGATGGGGTCAGTCCGGTGTCAGTCTCGCCTAGTGATGGGGTCAGTCTGGTGTCAGCCTCGCCTCGTGATGGGGTCAGTCTGGTGTCAGCCTCGCCTCGTGATGGCGTCAGTCTGGTGTCAGCCTCGCCTCGTGATGGGGTCAGTCTGGTGTCAGCCTCGCCTCGTGATGGTGTCAGTCTGGTGTCAGCCTCACATCGTGATGGGGTCAGTCTGGTGTCAGCCTTGTCTAGTGATGGTGTAAGTCTGGTGTCAGTCTCGCCTCGTGATGGTGTCAGTCTGGTGTCAGCCTCGCCTCGTGATGGGGTCAGTCTGGTGTCAGCCTCGCTTCGTGATGGGGTCAGTCTGGTGTCAGTCTTGCCTCGTGATGGGGTCAGTCTGGTGTCAGTCTCGCCTAGTGATGGGGTCAGTCTGGTGTCAGTCTCGCCTAGTGATGGGGTCAGTCTGGTGTCAGCCTCACATCATGATGGTGTCAGTCTGGTGTCAGCCTCGACTCGTGATGGTGTCAGTCTGGTGTCAGCCTCGCCTCGTGATGCTTTCAGTCTGGTGTCAGTCTCGCCTCGTGATGGGGTCAGTCTGGTGTCAGCCTCACATCATGATGGTGTCAGTCTGGTGTCAGCCTCGTCTCGTGATGGTGTCAGTCTGGTGTCAGCCTCGCCTCGTGATGGGGTCAGTCTGGTGTCAGCCTCGCCTCGTGATGGGGTCAGTCTGGTGTCAGCCTCGCCTCGTGATGGGGTCAGTCTGGTGTCAGTCTCGCCTCGTGATGGTGTCAGTCTGGTGTCAGTCTCGCCTCGTGATGGGGTCAGTCTGGTGTCAGCCTCGTCCCGTGATGGGGTCAGTCTGGTGTCAGTCTCGCCTCGTGAAGGGGTCAGTCTGGTGTCAGTCTCGCCTCTTGATGGGGTCAGTCTGGTTTCAGCCTCACATCGTGATGCTGTCAGTCTGGTGTCAGCCTCGCCTCGTGATGGTGTCAGTCTCGTGTCAGCCTCACATCGTGATGGTGTCAGTCTGGTGTCAGCCTCGCCTCGTGATGGTGTCAGTCTGGTGTCAGTCTCGCCTCGTGATGGGGTCAGTCTGGTGTCAGCCTCGTCCCGTGATGGGGTCAGTCTGGTGTCAGTCTCGCCTCGTGAAGGGGTCAGTCTGGTGTCAGTCTCGCCTCTTGATGGGGTCAGTCTGGTTTCAGCCTCACATCGTGATGCTGTCAGTCTGGTGTCAGCCTCGCCTCGTGATGGTGTCAGTCTCGTGTCAGCCTCACATCGTGATGGTGTCAGTCTGGTGTCAGCCTCGCCTCGTGATGGGGTCAGTCTGGTGTCAGCCTCGCCTCGTGATGGGGTCAGTCTGGTGTCAGCCTCGCCTCATGATGGGGTCAGTCTGGTGTCAGCCTCGCCTCGTGATGGGGTCAGTCTGGTGTCAGCCTCGCCTCGTGATGGGGTCAGTCTGGTGTCAGCCTCGCCTCGTGATGGGTTCAGTCTGGTGTCAGCCTTGCCTCGTGATGGTGTCAGTCTGATGTCAGCCTCGCCTCGTGATGGGGTCTGTCTGGTGTCAGCCTCGCCTAGTGATAGGGTCAGTCTGGTGTCAGCCTTGCCTCGTGATGGGGTCAGTCTGGTGTCAGCCTCACATCATGATGGTGTCAGTCTGGTGTCAGCCTCGCCTCGTGATGGGGTCAGTCCGGTGTCAGTCTCGCCTCGTGATGGGGTCAGTCTGGTGTCAGCCTCACCTCGTGATGGGGTCAGTCCGGTGTCAGCCTCGCCTCGTGATGGGGTCAGTCCGGTGTCAGTCTCGCCTAGTGATGGGGTCAGTCTGGTGTCAGCCTCGCCTCGTGATGGGGTCAGTCTGGTGTCAGCCTCGCCTCGTGATGGCGTCAGTCTGGTGTCAGCCTGGCCTCGTGATGGGGTCAGTCTGGTGTCAGCCTCGCCTCGTGATGGTGTCAGTCTGGTGTCAGCCTCACATCGTGATGGGGTCAGTCTGGTGTCAGCCTTGTCTAGTGATGGTGTAAGTCTGGTGTCAGTCTCGCCTCGTGATGGTGTCAGTCTGGTGTCAGCCTCGCCTCGTGATGGGGTCAGTCTCGTGTCAGCCTCGCCTCTTGATGGGGTCAGTCTGGTGTCAGTCTTGTCTCGTGATGGGGTCAGTCTGGTGTCCGCCTCGCCTCGTGATGGGGTCAGCCTGGTGTCAGCCTCGCCTCGTGATGGTGTCAGTCTGGTGTCAGCCTCGCCTCGTGATGATGTCAGTCTGGTGTCAGCCTCGCCTTGTGATGGTGTCAGTCTGGTGTCAGCCTCGCATCGTGATAGGGTCAGTCCGGTGTCAGTCTCGCTTCGTGATGGGGTCAGTCCGGTGTCAGCCTCGCCTCGTAATGGGGTCAGTCTGGTGTCAGCCTCGCCTCGTGATGGGGTCAGTCTGTTGTCAGCCTCGCCTCGTGATGAGGTCAGTCTGGTGTCAGCCTCGCCTCGTGATGGTGTCAGTCTGGTGTCAGTCTCGCCTCGTGATGGGGTCAGTCTGGTGTCAGCCTCACATCATGATGGTGTCAGTCTGGTGTCAGCCTCGCCTCGTGATGGGGTCAGTCTGGTGTCAGCCTCACATCATGATGGTGTCAGTCTGGGGTCAGCCTCGCCTCGTGATGGTGTCAGTCTGGTGTCAGTCTCGCCTCGTAATGGTGTGAGTCTGGTGTCAGCCTCTCCTCGTGATGGGGTCAGTCTGGTGTCAGCCTCGCCTCGTGATGGGGTCAGTCTGGTGTCAGCCTCGCCTCGTGATGGGGTCAGTCTGGTGTCAGCCTCGCCTCGTGATGGGGTCAGTCTGGTGTCAGCCTCGCCTCGTGATGGTGTCAGTCTGGTGTCAGCCTCGCCTCGTGATGGTGTCAGTCTGGTGTCAGCCTCACCTCGTGATGGGGTCAGTCTGGTGTCAGCCTCGCCTCGTGATGGGGTCAGTCTGGTGTCAGCCTCACATCATGATGGGGTCAGTCTGGTGTCAGTCTCGCCTCGTGATGGGGTCAGTCTGGTGTCAGTCTCGCTTCGTGATGGGGTCAGTCTGGTATCAGCCTCGTCCGTGATGGAGTCAGTCTGGTGTCAGTCTCGCCTCGTGATGGGGTCAGTCTGGTGTCAGCCTCACATCATGATGGTGTCAGTCTGGTGTCAGCCTTGCCTCGTGATGGTGTCAGTCTGGTGTTAGCCTCGCCTCGTGATGGGGTCAGTCTGGTGTCAGCCTCGCCTCGTGATGGGGTCAGTCTGGTGTCAGCCTAGCCTCGTGATGGTGTCAGTCTGGTGTCAGCCTCGCCTAGTGATGGGGTCAGTCTGGTGTCAGCATCGCCTCGTGATGGTGTCAGTCTGGTGTCAGCCTCGCCTCGTGATGGTGTCAGTCTGGTGTCAGCCTCACCTCGTGATGGGGTCAGTCTGGTGTCAGCCTCGCCTCGTGATGAGGTCAGTCTGGTGTCAGCCTCACATCATGATGGTATCAGTCTGGTGTCAGCCTTGCCTCGTGATGGGGTCAGTCTGGTGTCAGTCTCGACTCGTGATGGTGTCAGACTGGTGTCAGCCTCGCCTCGTGATGGGGTCAGTCTGGTGTCAGCCTTGCCTCGTGATGGGGTCAGTCTGGTGTCAGCCTCGCCTCGTGATGGGGTCAGTCTGGTGTCAGCCTCGCCTCGTGATGAGGTCAGTCTGGTGTCAGCCTCGCCTCGTGATGGGGTCAGTCTGGTGTCAGCCTCACCACGTGATGGGGTCAGTCTGGTGTCAGCCTCACATCATGATGGTGTCAGGCTGGTGTCAGCCTCACATCATGATGGTGTCAGGCTGGTGTCAGCCTCGCCTCGTGATGGGGTCAGTCTGGTGTCAGCCTCACCACGTGATGGTGTCAGTCTGGTGTCAGCCTCGCCTCGTGATGGGGTCAGTCTGGTGTCAGTCTCACATCATGATGGTGTCAGTCTGGTATCAGCCTCGCCTCGTGATGGGGTCAGTCTGGTGTCAGCCTTGCCTCGTGATGGGGTCAGTCTGGTGTCAGCCTCGCCTCATGATGGGGTCAGTCTGGTGTCAGCCTCGCCTCGTGATGGGGTCAGTCTGGTGTCAGCCTCACATCGTGATGGTGTCATTCAGGTGTCAGCCTCGCCTCGCGATGGGGTCAGTCTGGCGTCAGCCTTGCCTCGTGATGGTGTCAGTCTGGTGTCAGCCTCGCCTCGTGATGGTGTCAGTCTGGTGTCAGCCTCGCCTCGTGATGGGGTCAGTCTGGTGTCAGCCTCACATCGTAATGGTGTCAGTCTGGTGTCAGCCTCGCCTCGTGATGGGGTCAGTCTGGTGTAAGCCTCGCCTCGTGATAGGGTCAGTCTGGTGTCACCCTCGCCTCGTGATGGGGTCAGTATGGTGTCAGCCTCACATCATGATGGTGTCAGTCTGGTGTCAGCCTCGCCTCGTGATGGTGTCAGTCTGGTGTCAGCCTCGCCTCGTGATGAGGTCAGTCTGGTGTCAGCCTCACATCATGATGGTGTCAGTCTGGTGTCAGCCTCGCCTCGAGATGGGGTCAGTCTGGTGTCAGTCTCGACTCATGATGGGGTCAGTCTGGTGTCAGCCTCACATCATGATGGTGTCAGTCTGGTGTCAGCCTCGCCTCGTGATGGGGTCAGTCTGGTGTCAGCCTCGCCTCGTGATGGTGTCAGTCTGGTTTCAGTCTCGCCTCGTGATGGTGTCCGTCTGGTGTCAGCCCCGCCTCGTGATGAGGTCAGTCTGGTGTCAGCCTCACATCATGATGGTGTCAGTCTGGTGTCAGCCTCGCCTCGTGATGGGGTCAGTCTGGTGTCAGCCTCACATCATGATGGTGTCAGTCTGGTGTCAGCCTCGCCTCATGATGGGGTCAGTCTGGTGTCAGCCTCGCCTCGTGATGGGGTCAGTCTGGTGTCAGCCTCACATCATGATGGTGTCAGTCTGGTGTCAGCCTCGCCTCGTGATGGTGTCAGTCTGGTGTCAGCCTCGCCTCATGATGGGGTCAGTCTGGTGTCAGCCTCGCCTAGTGATGGGGTCAGTCTGGTGTCAACCTCACATCATGAAGGGGTCAGTCTGGTGTCAGCCTCGCCTAGTGATGGGGGCAGTCTGGTGTCAGCATCGCCTCGTGATGGTGTCAGTCTGGTGTACAGCTTCGCCTCGTGATGGTGTCAGTCTGGTGTCAGCCTCACCTCGTGATGGGGTCAGTCTGGTGTCAGCCTCGCCTCGTGATGGGGTCAGTCTGGTG
Organism: Staurois parvus; assembly: GCF_062004578.1. Taxonomy (NCBI): domain Eukaryota; kingdom Metazoa; phylum Chordata; class Amphibia; order Anura; family Ranidae; genus Staurois; species Staurois parvus. The sequence continues at coordinate 346,113 of NW_028319758.1, read as the reverse complement.
TCAGCCTCTCCTCGTGATGGGGTCAGTCTGGTGTCAGCCTCGCCTCGTGATGGGGTCAGTCTGGTGTCAGCCTCACATCATGATGGTGTCAGTCAGGTGTCAGCCTCGACTCGTGATGGGGTCAGTCTGGTGTCAGCCTCACATCATGATGGGGTCAGTCTGGTGTCAGTCGCGCCTCATGATGGGGTCAGTCTGGTGTCAGCCTCGCCTCGTGATGGGGTCAGTCTGGTGTCAGTCTCGCCTCGTGATGGGGTCAGTCTGGTGTCAGCCTCGCCTCGTGATGGGGTCAGTCTGGTGTCAGCCTCGCCTCGTGATGGGGGCAGTCTGGTGTCAGCCTTGCCTCGTGATGGGGTCAGTCTGGTGTCAGCCTCACATCATGATGGGGTCAGTCTGGTGTCAGTCTCGCCTCGTGATGGAGTCAGTCTGGTGTCAGCCTCACTTCGTGATGGGGTCAGTCTGGTGTCAGCCTCACATCATGATGGGGTCAGTCTGGTGTCAGTCTCGCCTCATGATGGGGTTATTCTGGTGTCAGTCTCGCCTCGTGATGGGGTCAGTCTGGTGTCATCCTCACATTATGATGGTGTCAGTCTGGAATCAGCCTCGCCTCGTGATGGTGTCAGTCTGGTGTCAGCCTCGCCTCGTGATGGGGTCAGTCTGGTGTCAGCCTCGCCTAGTGATGGGGTCAGTCTGGTGTCAGCCTCCCATCATGATGTGGTCAGTCTGGTGTCAGCCACGCCTCGTGATGGTGTCAGTCTGGTGTCAGCCTCGCCTCGTGATGGGGTCAGTCTAGTGTCAGCCTCGCCCCGTGATGGGGTCAGTCCTGTGTCAGTCTTGCCTCGTGATGGCGTCAGTCTGGTGTCAGCCTCGCCTCGTGATGGGGTCAGTCTGGTGTCAGCCTCGCCCCGTGACAGGGTCAGTCTGGTGTCAGCCTCACATCATGATGGTGTCAGTCTGGTGTCAGCTTCGCCTTGTGATGGTGTCAGTCTGGTGTCAGCCTCGCCTCGTGATGGGGTAAGTCTGGTGTCAGTCTTGCCTCGTGATGGGGTCAGTCTGGTGTCAGACTCGCCTCGTGAGGGGGTCAGTCTGGTGTCAGCCTCGCCTCGTGATGGGGTCAGTCTGGTGTCAGCCTCGCCTCGTGATGGGGTCAGTCTGGTGTCAGCCTCGCTTCGTGATGGGGTCAGTCTGGTGTCAGTCTCGCCTCGTGATGGGGTCAGTCTGGTGTCAGTCTCGCCTCGTGATGGGGTCAGTCTGGTGTCAGCCTCACATCATGATGGTGTCATTCTGGTGTCAGCCTCGCCTCGTGATGGGGTCAGTCCGGTGTCAGTCTCGCCTCGTGATGGGGTCAGTCTGGTGTCAGCCTTGCCTCGTGATGGTGTCAGTCTGGTTTCAGCCTCGCCTTGTGATTGGGTCAGTCTGGTGTCAGCCTTGCCTCGTGACGGGTTCAGTCTGGTTTCAGCCTCGCCTCGTGATGGGGTCAGTCTGGTGTCAGCCTGGGCTCTTGATGGGGTCAGTCTGGTGTCAGTCTCGTCTCGTGATGGGGTCAGTCTGGTGTCAGCCTCGCCCCGTGATGGGGTCAGTCTGGTGTCAGCCTCGCCCCGTGACGGGGTCAGTCTGGTGTCAGCCTCACATCATGATGGTGTCAATCTTGTGTCAGCTTCGCCTTGTGATGGTGTCAGTCTGGTGTCAGCCTCGCTTCGTGATGGGGTCAGTCTGGTGTCAGCCTCGCCTCGTGATGGGGTCAGTCTGGTGTCAGCCTCGCCTCGTGATGGGGTCAGTCTGGTGTCAACCTCGCCTAGTGATGGGGTCAGTCTGGTGTCAGCCTCGCCTAGTGATGGGGTCAGTCTGGTGTCAGTCTCGCCTCGTGATGGGGTCAGTCTGGTGTCAGTCTTGCCTCGTGATGGGGTCAGTCTGGTGTCAGCCTCACATTATGATGGTGTCAGTCTGGTGTCAGCCTCGCCTCGTGATGGTGTCAGTCTGGTGTCAGCCTCGCCTCGTGATGGGGTCAGTCTGGTGTCAGCCTCGCCTAGTGATGGGGTCAGTCTGGTGTCAGCCTCACATCATGATGGGGTCAGTCTGGTGTCAGCCACGTCTCGTGATGGGGTCAGTCTGGTGTCAGCCTCGCCTCATGATGGGGTCAGTCTGGTGTCAGCCTCGCCTCGTGATGGGGTCAGTCTGGTGTCAGCCTCGCCTCGTGATGGGGTCAGTCTGGTGTTAGCCTCGCCTCGTGATGGGGTCAGACTGGTGTCAGCCTCGCCTCGTTATGTGGTCAGTCTGGTGTCAGCCTCGCCTCGAGATGGTGTCAGTCTGGTATCAGCCTCGCCTAGTGATAGGGTCAGTCTGGTGTCAGCCTCACATCATGATGGGGTCAGTCTGGTGTCAGCCTCGCCTCGTTATGTGGTCAGTCTGGTGTCAGCCTCGCCTAGAGATGGTGTCAGTCTGGTATAAGCTTCGCCTAGTGATAGGGTCAGTCTGGTGTCAGCCTCGCCTCGTGATGGGTTCAGTCTGGTGTCAGCCTCGCCTCATTATGGGGTCAGTCTGGTGTCAGTCTCGCCTCTTGATGGGGTCAGTCTGGTTTCAGCCTCACATCGTGATGCTGTCAGTCTGGTGTCAGCCTCGCCTCGTGATGGTGTCAGTCTCGTGTCAGCCTCACATCATGATGGTGTCAGTCTGGTGTCAGCCTCGCCTCGTGATGGGGTCAGTCCGGTGTCAGTCTCGCCTCGTGATGGTGTCAGTCTGGTGTCAGCCTCGCCTCGTGATTGGGTCAGTCCGGTGTCAGCCTCGCCTCGTGATGGGGTCAGTCCGGTGTCAGTCTCGCCTCGTGATGGGGTCAGTCTGGTGTCAGCCTCGCCTCGTGATGGGGTCAGTCTGGTGTCAGCCTCGCTTCGTGATGGGGTCAGTCTGGTGTCAGCCTCGCATCGTGATGGTGTCAGTCTGGTGTCAGCCTCGCCTCGTGATGGGGTCAGTCTGGTGTCAGCCTCGCTTCGTGATGGGGTCAGCTGGTGTCAGTCTCGCCTCGTGATGGGGTCAGTCTGGTGTCAGTCTCGCCTCGTGATGGGGTCAGTCTGGTGTCAGTCTCGCCTAGTGATGGGGTCAGTCTGGTGTCAGTCTTGCCTAGTGATGGGGTCCGTCTGGTGTCAGCCTCACATCATGATGGTGTCAGTCTGGTGTCAGCCTCGACTCGTGATGGTGTCAGTCTGGTGTCAGCCTCGCCTCGTGATGCTGTCAGTCTGGTGTCAGTCTCGCCTCGTGATGGGGTCAGTCTGGTGTCAACCTCACATCATGATGGTGTCAGTCTGGTGTCAGCCTCGTCTCGTGATGGTGTCAGTCTGGTGTCAGCCTCGCCTCGTGATGGGGTCAGTCTGGTGTCAGCCTCGCCTCGTGATGGGGTCAGTCTGGTGTCAGCCTCGCCTCGTGATGGGGTCAGTCTGGTGTCAGTCTCGCCTCGTGATGGTGTCAGTCTGGTGTCAGTCTCGCCTCGTGAAGGGGTCAGTCTGGTGTCAGTCTCGCCTCGTGATGGGGTCAGTCTGGTGTCAGCATTGCCTCGTGATGGGGTCAGTCTGGTGTCAGCCTCACATCGTGATGGGGTCAGTCTGGTGTCAGTCTCGCCTCGTGATGGTGTCAGTCTGGTGTCAGTCTCGCCTCGTGATGGGGTCAGTCTCGCCTCGTGATGGGGTCAGTCTGGTGTCAGTCTCGCCTCGTGATGGCGTCAGTCTGGTGTCAGCATCACCTCGTGATGGGGTCAGTTTGGCGTCAGCCTCACAACATGATGGGGTCAGTCTGGAGTCAGTCTCGCCTCGTCATGGGGTCAGTCTGGTGTCAGCCTCGCCTAGTGATGGGGTCAGTCTGGTGTCAGCCTCTCATCATGATGGTGTCAGTCTGGTGTCAGCCGCGCCTCGTGATCGTGTCAGTCTGGTGTCAGCCTCGCCTAGTGATGGGGTCAGTCTGGTGTCAGCCTCGCCCCGTGATGGGGTCAGTCTGGTGTCAGCATCGCCTCGTGATGGTGTCAGTCTGGTGTCAGCCTTGCCTCGTGATGGGATCAGTCTGGTGTCAGCCTCGCCTCGTGATGGGGTCAGTCTGGTGTCAGTCTCGCCTCGTGATGGGGTCAGTCTGGTGTCAGCATCGCCTAGTGATGGGGTCAGTCTGGTGTCAGCCTCACATCATGATGGGGTCAGTCTGGTGTCAGTCTCGCCTCGTGATGGGGTCAGTCTGGTGGCAGTCTCGCCTCGTGATGGGGTTAGTCTGGTGTCAGCCTCGCCCCGTGATGGGGTCAGTCTGGTGTCAGCCTCGCCTCGTGATGGAGTCAGTCTGTTGTCAGCCTCACCTCGTGATGGGGTCAGTCTGGTGTCAGCCTCACATCATGATGGTGTCAGTCTGGTGTCAGCCTCGCCTCGTGATGGGGTCAGTCCGGTGTCAGTCTCGCCTCGTGATGGGGTCAGTCTTTTGTCAGCCTCGCCTCGTGATGGTGTCAGTCTGGTGTCAGCCTCGCCTTGTGATTGGGTCAGTCTGGTGTCAGCCTTGCCTCGTGACGGGGTCAGTCTGGTGTCAGCCTTGCCTCGTGACGGGGTCAGTCTGGTGTCAGCCTCGCCTCGTGATGGGGTCAGTCTGGTGTCAGCCTCGCCTCTTGATGGGGTCAGTCTGGTGTCAGTCTCGTCTCGTGATGAGGTCAGTCTGGTGTCAGCCTCGCCCCGTGATGGGGTCAGTCTGGTGTCAGCCTCGCCCCGTGACGGGGTCAGTCTGGTGTCAGCCTCACATCATGATGGTGTCAATCTTGTGTCAGCTTCGCCTTGTGATGGTGTCAGTCTGGTGTCAGTCTTGCCTAGTGATGGGGTCCGTCTGGTGTCAGCCTCACATCATGATGGTGTCAGTCTGGTGTCAGCCTCGACTCGTGATGGTGTCAGTCTGGTGTCAGCCTCGCCTCGTGATGCTGTCAGTCTGGTGTCAGTCTCGCCTCGTGATGGGGTCAGTCTGGTGTCAACCTCACATCATGATGGTGTCAGTCTGGTGTCAGCCTCGTCTCGTGATGGTGTCAGTCTGGTGTCAGCCTCGCCTCGTGATGGGGTCAGTCTGGTGTCAGCCTCGCCTCGTGATGGGGTCAGTCTGGTGTCAGCCTCGCCTCGTGATGGGGTCAGTCTGGTGTCAGTCTCGCCTCGTGATGGTGTCAGTCTGGTGTCAGTCTCGCCTCGTGAAGGGGTCAGTCTGGTGTCAGTCTCGCCTCGTGATGGGGTCAGTCTGGTGTCAGCATTGCCTCGTGATGGGGTCAGTCTGGTGTCAGCCTCACATCGTGATGGGGTCAGTCTGGTGTCAGTCTCGCCTCGTGATGGTGTCAGTCTGGTGTCAGTCTCGCCTCGTGATGGGGTCAGTCTCGCCTCGTGATGGGGTCAGTCTGGTGTCAGTCTCGCCTCGTGATGGCGTCAGTCTGGTGTCAGCATCACCTCGTGATGGGGTCAGTTTGGCGTCAGCCTCACAACATGATGGGGTCAGTCTGGAGTCAGTCTCGCCTCGTCATGGGGTCAGTCTGGTGTCAGCCTCGCCTAGTGATGGGGTCAGTCTGGTGTCAGCCTCTCATCATGATGGTGTCAGTCTGGTGTCAGCCGCGCCTCGTGATCGTGTCAGTCTGGTGTCAGCCTCGCCTAGTGATGGGGTCAGTCTGGTGTCAGCCTCGCCCCGTGATGGGGTCAGTCTGGTGTCAGCATCGCCTCGTGATGGTGTCAGTCTGGTGTCAGCCTTGCCTCGTGATGGGATCAGTCTGGTGTCAGCCTCGCCTCGTGATGGGGTCAGTCTGGTGTCAGTCTCGCCTCGTGATGGGGTCAGTCTGGTGTCAGCATCGCCTAGTGATGGGGTCAGTCTGGTGTCAGCCTCACATCATGATGGGGTCAGTCTGGTGTCAGTCTCGCCTCGTGATGGGGTCAGTCTGGTGGCAGTCTCGCCTCGTGATGGGGTTAGTCTGGTGTCAGCCTCGCCCCGTGATGGGGTCAGTCTGGTGTCAGCCTCGCCTCGTGATGGAGTCAGTCTGTTGTCAGCCTCACCTCGTGATGGGGTCAGTCTGGTGTCAGCCTCACATCATGATGGTGTCAGTCTGGTGTCAGCCTCGCCTCGTGATGGGGTCAGTCCGGTGTCAGTCTCGCCTCGTGATGGGGTCAGTCTTTTGTCAGCCTCGCCTCGTGATGGTGTCAGTCTGGTGTCAGCCTCGCCTTGTGATTGGGTCAGTCTGGTGTCAGCCTTGCCTCGTGACGGGGTCAGTCTGGTGTCAGCCTTGCCTCGTGACGGGGTCAGTCTGGTGTCAGCCTCGCCTCGTGATGGGGTCAGTCTGGTGTCAGCCTCGCCTCTTGATGGGGTCAGTCTGGTGTCAGTCTCGTCTCGTGATGAGGTCAGTCTGGTGTCAGCCTCGCCCCGTGATGGGGTCAGTCTGGTGTCAGCCTCGCCCCGTGACGGGGTCAGTCTGGTGTCAGCCTCACATCATGATGGTGTCAATCTTGTGTCAGCTTCGCCTTGTGATGGTGTCAGTCTGGTGTCAGCCTCGCCTCGTGATGGGGTCAGTCTGGTGTCAGCCTCGCCTCGTGATGGGGTCAGTCTGGTGTCAGCCTCGCCTCGTGATGGGGTCAGTCTGGTGTCAGCCTCGCCTAGTGATGGGGACAGTCTGGTGTCAGCCTCGCCTCGTGATGGGGTCAGTCTGGTGTCAGTCTCACCTCATGATGGGGTCAGTCTGGTGTCAGTCTCGCCTCGTGATGGGGTCAGTCTGGTGTCAGTCTCGCCTCGTGATGGGGTCAGTCTGGTGTCAACCTCACATTATGATGGTGTCAGTCTGGTGTCAGCCTCGCCTCGTGATGGGGTCAGTCTGGTGTCAGTCTCGCCTCGTGATGAGGTCAGTCTCGTGTCAGCCTCGCCTCGTGATGGGGTCAGTCTGGTGTCAGCCTCACATCATGATGGTGTCAGTCTGGTGTCAGCCTCGCCTCGTGATGGGGTCAGTCCGGTGTCAGTCTCGCCTCGTGATGGGGTCAGTCTGGTGTCAGCCTTGCCTCGTGACGGGTTCAGTCTGGTTTCAGCCTCGCCTCGTGATGGGGTCAGTCTGGTGTCAGCCTCGGCTCTTGATGGGGTCAGTCTGGTGTCAGTCTCGTCTCGTGATGGGGTCAGTCTGGTGTCAGCCTCGCCCCGTGATGGTGTCAGTCTGGTGTCAGCCTCGCCTCGTGATGGGGTCAGTCTGGTGTCAGCCTCGCCTCGTGATGGGGTCAGTCTGGTGTCAGCCTCGCCTCGTGATGGGGTCAGTCTGGTGTCAGCCTCGCCTCGTGATGGGGTCAGTCTGGTGTCAGCCTTGCCTAGTGATGGGGTCAGTCTGGTGTCAGCATCACCTCGTGATGGGGTCAGTTTGGCGTCAGCCTCACAACATGATGGGGTCAGTCTGGAGTCAGTCTCGCCTCGTCATGGGGTCAGTCTGGTGTCAGCCTCGCCTAGTGATGGGGTCAGTCTGGTGTCAGCCTCTCATCATGATGGTGTCAGTCTGGTGTCAGCCGCGCCTCGTGATCGTGTCAGTCTGGTGTCAGCCTCGCCTAGTGATGGGGTCAGTCTGGTGTCAGCCTCGCCCCGTGATGGGGTCAGTCTGGTGTCAGCCTCGCCTCGTGATGGAGTCAGTCTGTTGTCAGCCTCACCTCGTGATGGGGTCAGTCTGGTGTCAGCCTCACATCGTGATGGTGTCAGTCTGGTGTCAGCCTCGCCTCGTGATGGGGTCAGTCCGGTGTCAGTCTCGCCTCGTGATGGGGTCAGTCTTTTGTCAGCCTCGCCTCGTGATGGTGTCAGTCTGGTGTCAGCCTCGCCTTGTGATTGGGTCAGTCTGGTGTCAGCCTTGCCTCGTGACGGGGTCAGTCTGGTGTCAGCCTTGCCTCGTGACGGGGTCAGTCTGGTGTCAGCCTCGCCTCGTGATGGGGTCAGTCTGGTGTCAGCCTCGCCTCTTGATGGGGTCAGTCTGGTGTCAGTCTCGTCTCGTGATGAGGTCAGTCTGGTGTCAGCCTCGCCCCGTGATGGGGTCAGTCTGGTGTCAGCCTCGCCCCGTGACGGGGTCAGTATGGTGTCAGCCTCACATCATGATGGTGTCAATCTTGTGTCAGCTTCGCCTTGTGATGGTGTCAGTCTGGTGTCAGCCTCGCCTCGTGATGGGGTCAGTCTGGTGTCAGCCTCGCCTCGTGATGGGGTCAGTCTGGTGTCAGCCTCGCCTCGTGATGGGGTCAGTCTGGTGTCAGCCTCGCCTAGTGATGGGGTCAGTCTGGTGTCAGCCTCGCCTCGTGATGGGGTCAGTCTGGTGTCAGTCTCACCTCATGATGGGGTCAGTCTGGTGTCAGTCTCGCCTCGTGATGGGGTCAGTCTGGTGTCAGTCTCGCCTCGTGATGGGGTCAGTCTGGTGTCAGCCTCACATTATGATGGTGTCAGTCTGGTGTCAGCCTCGCCTCGTGATGGGGTCAGTCTGGTGTCAGCCTCACATCATGATGGTGTCAGTCTGGTGTCAGCCTCGCCTCGTGATGGGGTCAGTCCGGTGTCAGTCTCGCCTCGTGATGGGGTCAGTCTGGTGTCAGCCTTGCCTCGTGACGGGTTCAGTCTGGTTTCAGCCTCGCCTCGTGATGGGGTCAGTCTGGTGTCAGCCTCGGCTCTTGATGGGGTCAGTCTGGTGTCAGTCTCGTCTCGTGATGGGGTCAGTCTGGTGTCAGCCTCGCCCCGTGATGGTGTCAGTCTGGTGTCAGCCTCGCCTCGTGATGGGGTCAGTCTGGTGTCAGCCTCGCCTCGTGATGGGGTCAGTCTGGTGTCAGCCTCGCCTCGTGATGGGGTCAGTCTGGTGTCAGCCTCGCCTCGTGATGGGGTCAGTCTGGTGTCAGCCTTGCCTAGTGATGGGGTCAGTCTGGTGTCAGCCTCGCCTCGTGATGGGGTCAGTCTTGTGTCAGTTTCGCCTCGTGATGGGGTCAGTCTGGTGTCAGTCTCGCCTCGTGATGGGGTCAGTCTGGTGTCAGTCTCGCCTCGTGATGGGGTCAGTCTGGTGTCAGCCTCACATTATGATGGTGTCAGTCTGGTGTCAGCCTCGCCTCGTGATGGGGTCAGTCTGGTGTCAGCCTCGCCCCGTGATGGGGTCAGTCCTGTGTCAGTATCGCCTCGTGATGGCGTCAGTCTGGTGTCAGCCTCGCCACGTGATGGGGTCAGTCTGGTGTCAGCCTCGCCCCGTGACGGGGTCAGTCTGGTGTCAGCCTCTCCTCGTGATGGGGTCAGTCTGGTGTCAGCCTCGCCTCGTGATGGGGTCAGTCTGGTGTGAGCCTCGCCTCGTGATGGGGTCAGTCTGGTGTCAGCCTCGCCTCGTGATGGGGTCAGTCTGGTGTCAGCCTCACATCATGATGGTGTCAGTCTGGTGTCAGCCTCGCCTCATGATGGGGTCAGTCTGGTGTCAGCCTCGCCTCGTGATGGGGTCAGTCTGGTGTCAGCCTCGCCTCGTGATGGGGTCAGTCTGGTGTCAGCCTCGCCTCGTGAGGGGGTCAGTCTAGTGTCAGTCTCGCCTCGTGACGGTGACAGTCTGGTGTCAGTCTCGCCTCGTGATGGGGTCAGTCTGGTGTCAGTCTCCTCTCTTGATGGGGTCAGTCTGGTGTCAGCCTCACATCATGATGGTGTCAGTCTGGTGTCAGCATCGCCTCGTTATGGTGTCAGTCAGGTGTCAGCCTCGCCTCGTGATGGGGTCAGTCTGGTGTCAGCCTCACATCATGATGGGGTCAGTCTGGTGTCAGTCTCGCCTCGTGATGGGGTCAGTCTGGTGTCAGTCTCGCTTCGTGATGGGGTCAGTCTGGTATCAGCCTCGCCCCGTGATGGAGTCAGTCTGGTGTCAGCCTCGCCTCGTGATGGGGTCAGTCTGGTGTCAGTCTCGCCTCGTGATGGGGTCAGTCTGGTGTCAGTCTCGCCTCGTGATGGAGTCAGTCTGGTGTCAGCCTCACATTATGATGGTGTCAGTCTGGTGTCAGCCTCGCCTCGTGATGGTGTCAGTCTGGTGTCAGCCTCGCCTCGTGATGGGGTCAGTCTGGTGTCAGCCTCGCCCCGTAATGGTGTCAGTCTGGTGTCAGCCTCGCCTCATGATGGGGTCAGTCTGGTGTCAGCCACGTCTCGTGATGGTGTCAGTCTGGTGTCAGCCTCGCCTCGTGATGGGGTCAGTCTGGTGTCAGCCTCGCCTCGTGATGGGGTCAGTCTGGTGTCAGCCTTGCCTAGTGATGGGGTCAGTCTGGTGTCAGTCTCGCCTCGTGATGGGGTCAGTCTGGTGTCAGTCTCGCCTCGTGAGGGGGTCAGTCTAGTGTCAGTCTCGCCTCGTGACGGTGACAGTCTGGTGTCAGTCTCGCCTCGTGATGGGGTCAGTCTGGTGTCAGTCTCGCCTCTTGATGGGGTCAGTCTGGTGTGAGCCTCGCCTCGTGATGGGGTCAGTCTGGTGTCAGCCTCGCCTCGTGATGGGGTCAGTCTGGTGTCAGCCTCACATCATGATGGTGTCAGTCTCGTGTCAGCCTCGCCTCATGATGGGGTCAGTCTGGTGTCAGCCTCGCCTCGTGATGGGGTCAGTCCGGTGTCAGCCTCGCCTCGTGATGGGGTCAGTCTGGTGTCAGCCTCACATCATGATGGGGTCAGTCTGGTGTCAGCCTCGCCTCGTGATGGGGTCAGTCTGGTGTCAGCCTCGCCTAGTGATGGGGTCAGTCTGGTGTCAGCCTCGCCTCATGATGGGGTCAGTCTGGTGTCAGCCCCGCCTCGTGATGGGGTCAGTCAGGTGTCAGCCTCGCCTCGTGATGGGGTCAGTCTGGTGTCAGCCTCGCCTCGTGAGGGGGTCAGTCTAGTGTCAGTCTCGCCTCGTGACGGTGACAGTCTGGTGTCAGTCTCGCCTCGTGATGGGGTCAGTCTGGTGTCAGTCTCGCCTCTTGATGGGGTCAGTCTGGTGTCAGCCTCACATCATGATGGTGTCAGTCTGGTGTCAGCATCGCCTCGTGATGGTGTCAGTCAGGTGTCAGCCTCGCCTCGTGATGGGGTCAGTCTAGTGTCAGTCTCGCCTCGTGATGGGGTCAGTCTGGTGTCAGTCTCGCCTCGTGATGGGGTCAGTCTGGTGTCAGCCTCACATTATGATGGTTTCAGTCTGGTGTCAGCCTCGCCTCGTGATGGTGTCAGTCTGGTGTCAGCCTCGCCTCGTGATGGGGTCAGTCTGGTGTCAGCCTCGCCTAGTGATGGGGTCAGTCTGGTGTCAGCCTCACATCATGATGGGGTCAGTCTGGTTTCAGGCACGTCTCGTGATGGTGTCAGTCTGGTGTCAGCCTCGCCTCGTGATGGGGTCAGTCTGGTGTCAGCCTCGCCCCGTGATGGGGTCAGTCCTGTGTCAGTATCGCCTCGTGATGGCGTCAGTCTGGTGTCAGCCTCGCCACGTGATGGGGTCAGTCTGGTGTCAGCCTCGCCTCGTGATGGGGTCAGTCTGGTGTCAGCCTCTCCTCGTGATGGGGTCAGTCTGGTGTCAGCCTCGCCTCGTGATGGGGTCAGTCTGGTGTGAGCCTCGCCTCGTGATGGGGTCAGTCTGGTGTCAGCCTCGCCTCGTGATGGGGTCAGTCTGGTGTCAGCCTCACATCATGATGGTGTCAGTCTGGTGTCAGCCTCGCCTCATGATGGGGTCAGTCTGGTGTCAGCCTCGCCTCGTGATGGGGTCAGTCTGGTGTCAGCCTAGCCTCGTGATGGGGTCAGTCTGGTGTCAGCCTCGCCTCGTGAGGGGGTCAGTCTAGTGTCAGTCTCGCCTCGTGACGGTGACAGTCTGGTGTCAGTCTCGCCTCGTGATGGGGTCAGTCTGGTGTCAGTCTCCTCTCTTGATGGGGTCAGTCTGGTGTCAGCCTCACATCATGATGGTGTCAGTCTGGTGTCAGCATCGCCTCGTGATGGTGTCAGTCAGGTGTCAGCCTCGCCTCGTGATGGGGTCAGTCTGGTGTCAGCCTCACATCATGATGGGGTCAGTCTGGTGTCAGTCTCGCCTCGTGATGGGGTCAGTCTGGTGTCAGTCTCTCTTCGTGATGGGGTCAGTCTGGTATCAGCCTCGCCCCGTGATGGAGTCAGTCTGGTGTCAGCCTCGCCTCGTGATGGGGTCAGTCTGGTGTCAGTCTCGCCTCGTGATGGGGTCAGTCTGGTGTCAGTCTCGCCTCGTGATGGGGTCAGTCTGGTGTCAGCCTCACATTATGATGGTGTCAGTCTGGTGTCAGCCTCGCCTCGTGATGGTGTCAGTCTGGTGTCAGCCTCGCCTCGTGATGGGGTCAGTCTGGTGTCAGCCTCGCCCCGTAATGGTGTCAGTCTGGTGTCAGCCTCGCCTCATGATGGGGTCAGTCTGGTGTCAGCCACGTCTCGTGATGGTGTCAGTCTGGTGTCAGCCTCGCCTCGTGATGGGGTCAGTCTGGTGTCAGCCTCGCCTCGTGATGGGGTCAGTCTGGTGTCAGCCTTGCCTAGTGATGGGGTCAGTCTGGTGTCAGCCTCGCCTCGTGATGGGGTCAGTCTTGTGTCAGTTTCGCCTCGTGATGGGGTCAGTCTGGTGTCAGTCTCGCCTCGTGATGGGGTCAGTCTGGTGTCAGTCTCGCCTCGTGAGGGGGTCAGTCTAGTGTCAGTCTCGCCTCGTGACGGTGACAGTCTGGTGTCAGTCTCGCCTCGTGATGGGGTCAGTCTGGTGTCAGTCTCGCCTCTTGATGGGGTCAGTCTGGTGTGAGCCTCGCCTCGTGATGGGGTCAGTCTGGTGTCAGCCTCGCCTCGTGATGGGGTCAGTCTGGTGTCAGCCTCACATCATGATGGTGTCAGTCTGGTGTCAGCCTCGCCTCATGATGGGGTCAGTCTGGTGTCAGCCTCGCCTCGTGATGGGGTCAGTCCGGTGTCAGCCTCGCCTCGTGATGGGGTCAGTCTGGTGTCAGCCTCACATCATGATGGGGTCAGTCTGGTGTCAGCCTCGCCTCGTGATGGGGTCAGTCTGGTGTCAGCCTCGCCTAGTGATGGGGTCAGTCTGGTGTCAGCCTCGCCTCATGATGGGGTCAGTCTGGTGTCAGCCCCGCCTCGTGATGGGGTCAGTCAGGTGTCAGCCTCGCCTCGTGATGGGGTCAGTCTGGTGTCAGCCTCGCCTCGTGAGGGGGTCAGTCTAGTGTCAGTCTCGCCTCGTGACGGTGACAGTCTGGTGTCAGTCTCGCCTCGTGATGGGGTCAGTCTGGTGTCAGTCTCGCCTCTTGATGGGGTCAGTCTGGTGTCAGCCTCACATCATGATGGTGTCAGTCTGGTGTCAGCATCGCCTCGTGATGGTGTCAGTCAGGTGTCAGCCTCGCCTCGTGATGGGGTCAGTCTAGTGTCAGTCTCGCCTCGTGATGGGGTCAGTCTGGTGTCAGTCTCGCCTCGTGATGGGGTCAGTCTGGTGTCAGCCTCACATTATGATGGTGTCAGTCTGGTGTCAGCCTCGCCTCGTGATGGTGTCAGTCTGGTGTCAGCCTCGCCTCGTGATGGGGTCAGTCTGGTGTCAGCCTCGCCCCGTGACGGGGTCAGTCTGGTGTCAGCCTCGCCTCGTGATGGGGTCAGTCTGGTGTCAGCCTCACATCATGATGGTGTCAGTCTGGTGTCAGCCTCGCCTCATGATGGGGTCAGTCTGGTGTCAGCCTCGCCTCGTGATGGGGTCAGTCTGGTGTCAGCCTCACCTCGTGATGGGGTCAGTCTGGTGTCAGCCTCACATCATGATGGTGTCAGTCTGGTGTCAGCATCGCCTCGTGAAGGTGTCAGTCTGGTGTCAGCCTCGCCTCGTGATGGGGTTAGTCTGGTGTCAGCCTCACATCATGATGGTGTCAGTCTGGTGTCAGCCTCGCCTCGAGATGGGGTCAGTCTGGTGTCAGCCTCACATCATGATGGTGTCAGTCTGGTGTCAGCATCGCCTCGTGATGGTGTCAGTCTGGTGTCAGTCTCGCTTCGTGATGGGGTCAGTCTGGTGTCAGTCTCGCTTCGTGATGGGGTCAGTCTGGTATCAGCCTCGCCCCGTGATGGAGTCAGTCTGGTGTCAGCCTCGCCTCGTGATGGGGTCAGTCTGGTGTCAGTCTCGCCTCGTGATGGGGTCAGTCTGGTGTCAGTCTCGCCTCGTTATGGGGTCAGTCTGGTGTCAGCCTCACATCATGATGGTGTCAGTCTGGTGTCAGCCTTGCCTCGTGATGGTGTCAGTCTGGTGTTAGCCTCGCCTCGTGATGGGGTCAGTCTGGTGTCAGCCTCGCCTCGTGATGGGGTCAGTCTGGTGTCAGCCTCGCCTCGTGATGGTGTCAGTCTGGTGTCAGCCTCACCTAGTGATGGGGTCAGTCTGGTGTCAGCATCGCCTCGTGATGGTGTCAGTCTGGTGTCAGCCTCGCCTCGTGATGAGGTCAGTCTGGTGTCAGCCTCACATCATGATGGTGTCAGTCTGGTGTCAGCCTTGCCTCGTGATGGGGTCAGTCTGGTGTCAGCCTCACATCATGATGTTGTCAGTGTGGTGTCAGCCTCGCCTCGTGATGGGGTCAGTCTGGTGTCAGCCTCGCCTCGTGATGGGGTCAGTCTGGTGTCAGCCTCGCCTCGTGATGGGGTCAGTCTGGTGTCAGCCTCACATCATGATGGTGTCAGTCTGGTGTCAGCCTCGCCTCGTGATGGGGTCAGTCTGGTGTCAGCCTCACATCATGATGGTGTCAGTCTGGTGTCAGCCTCACCTCGTGATGGGGTCAGTCTGGTGTCAGCCTCACATCATGATGGTGTCAGTCTGGTGTCAGCCTCACCTCATGATGGGGTCAGTCTGGTGTCAGCCTCGCCTCGTGATGGGGTCAGTCTGGTGTCAGCCTCGCCTCGTGATGAGGTCAGTCTGGTGTCAGCCTCACATCCTGATGGTGTCAGTCTGGTGTTAGCCTCGCCTCGTGATGGGGTCAGTCTGGTGTCAGTCTCGCCTCGTGATGGGGTCAGTCTGGTGTCAGTCTCGCCTCGTGATGGGGTCAGTCTGGTGTCAGCCTCACATTATGATGGTGTCAGTCTGGTGTCAGCCTCGCCTCGTGATGGTGTCAGTCTGGTGTCAGCCTCGCCTCGTGATGGGGTCAGTCTGGTGTCAGCCTCGCCTAGTGATGGGGTCAGTCTAGTGTCAGCCTCACATCATGATGGGGTCAGTCTGGTTTCAGGCACGTCTCGTGATGGTGTCAGTCTGGTGTCAGCCTCGCCTCGTGATGGGGTCAGTCTGGTGTCAGCCTCGCCCCGTGATGGGGTCAGTCCTGTGTCAGTATCGCCTCGTGATGGCGTCAGTCTGGTGTCAGCCTCGCCTCGTGAGGGGGTCAGTCTAGTGTCAGTCTCGCCTCGTGACGGTGACAGTCTGGTGTCAGTCTCGCCTCGTGATGGGGTCAGTCTGGTGTCAGTCTCGCCTCTTGATGGGGTCAGTCTGGTGTGAGCCTCGCCTCGTGATGGGGTCAGTCTGGTGTCAGCCTCGCCTCGTGATGGGGTCAGTCTGGTGTCAGCCTCACATCATGATGGTGTCAGTCTGGTGTCAGCCTCGCCTCATGATGGGGTCAGTCTGGTGTCAGCCTCGCCTCGTGATGGGGTCAGTCTGGTGTCAGCCTCACCTCGTGATGGGGTCAGTCTGGTGTCAGCCTCACATCATGATGGTGTCAGTCTGGTGTCAGCATCGCCTCGTGATGGTGTCAGTCTGGTGTCAGCCTCGCCTCGTGATGGGGTTAGTCTGGTGTCAGCCTCACATCATGATGGTGTCAGTCTGGTGTCAGCCTCACCTCGTGATGGGGTCAGTCCGGTGTCAGTCTCGCCTCGTGATGGGGTCAGTCCGGTGTCAGCCTCGCCTCGTGATGGGGTCAGTCTGGTGTCAGCCTCACATCATGATGGGGTCAGTCTGGTGTCAGCCTCGCCTCGTGATGGGGTCAGTCTGGTGTCAGCCTCGCCTAGTGATGGGGTCAGTCTGGTGTCAGCCTCGCCTCATGATGGGGTCAGTCTGGTGTCAGCCCCGCCTCGTGATGGGGTCAGTCTGGTGTCAGTCTCGCCTCGTGATGGGGTCAGTCTGGTGTCAGCCTCGCCTCGTGAGGGGGTCAGTCTAGTGTCAGTCTCGCCTCGTGACGGTGACAGTCTGGTGTCAGTCTCGCCTCTTGATGGGGTCAGTCTGGTGTCAGCCTCACATCATGATGGTGTCAGTCTGGTGTCAGCATCGCCTCGTGATGGTGTCAGTCAGGTGTCAGCCTCGCCTCGTGATGGGGTCAGTCTAGTGTCAGTCTCGCCTCGTGATGGGGTCAGTCTGGTGTCAGTCTCGCCTCGTGATGGGGTCAGTCTGGTGTCAGCCTCACATTATGATGGTGTCAGTCTGGTGTCAGCCTCGCCTCGTGATGGTGTCAGTCTGGTGTCAGCCTCGCCTCGTGATGGGGTCAGTCTGGTGTCAGCCTCGCCTCGTGATGGGGTCAGTCTGGTGTCAGCCTCGCCTCGTGATGGGTCAGTCTGGTGTCAGTCTCGCCTCGTGATGGGGTCAGTCTGGTGTCAGCCTCACATCATGATGGTGTAAGTCTGGTGTCAGCCTTGCCTCGTGATGGTGTCAGTCTGGTGTCAGCCTCGCCTCGTGATGGGGTCAGTCTGGTGTCAGCCTCGCCCCGTGATGGGGTCAGTCCTGTGTCAGTATCGCCTCGTGATGGCGTCAGTCTGGTGTCAGCCTCGCCTCGTGAGGGGGTCAGTCTAGTGTCAGTCTCGCCTCGTGACGGTGACAGTCTGGTGTCAGTCTCGCCTCGTGATGGGGTCAGTCTGGTGTCAGTCTCGCCTCTTGATGGGGTCAGTCTGGTGTGAGCCTCGCCTCGTGATGGGGTCAGTCTGGTGTCAGCCTCGCCTCGTGATGGGGTCAGTCTGGTGTCAGCCTCACATCATGATGGTGTCAGTCTGGTGTCAGCCTCGCCTCATGATGGGGTCAGTCTGGTGTCAGCCTCGCCTCGTGATGGGGTCAGTCTGGTGTCAGCCTCACCTCGTGATGGGGTCAGTCTGGTGTCAGCCTCACATCATGATGGTGTCAGTCTGGTGTCAGCATCGCCTCGTGATGGTGTCAGTCTGGTGTCAGCCTCGCCTCGTGATGGGGTTAGTCTGGTGTCAGCCTCACATCATGATGGTGTCAGTCTGGTGTCAGCCTCACCTAGTGATGGGGTCAGTCTGGTGTCAGCATCGCCTCGTGATGGTGTCAGTCTGGTGTCAGCCTCGCCTCGTGATGAGGTCAGTCTGGTGTCAGCCTCGCCTCATGATGGGGTCAGTCTGGTGTCAGCCTCGCCTCGTGATGGGGTCAGTCTGGTGTCAGCCTCACCTCGTGATGGGGTCAGTCTGGTGTCAGCCTCACATCATGATGGTGTCAGTCTGGTGTCAGCATCGCCTCGTGATGGTGTCAGTCTGGTGTCAGCCTCGCCTCGTGATGGGGTTAGTCTGGTGTCAGCCTCACATCATGATGGTGTCAGTCTGGTGTCAGCCTCACCTAGTGATGGGGTCAGTCTGGTGTCAGCATCGCCTCGTGATGGTGTCAGTCTGGTGTCAGCCTCGCCTCGTGATGAGGTCAGTCTGGTGTCAGCCTCACATCATGATGGTGTCAGTCTGGTGTCAGCCTTGCCTCGTGATGGGGTCAGTCTGGTGTCAGCCTCACATCATGATGGTGTCAGTCTGGTGTCAGCCTCGCCTCGTGATGGGGTCAGTCTGGTGTCAGCCTCGCCTCGTGATGGGGTCAGTCTGGTGTCAGCCTCTCCTCGTGATGGGGTCAGTCTGGTGTCAGCCTCACATCATGATGGTGTCAGTCTGGTGTCAGCCTCACCTCGTGATGGGGTCAGTCTGGTGTCAGCCTCACATCATGATGGTGTCAGTCTGGTGTCAGCCTCGCCTCGTGATGGGGTCAGTCTGGTGTCAGTCTCACATCATAATGGTGTCAGTCTGGTATCAGCCTCGCCTCGTGATGGGGTCAGTCTGGTGTCAGCCTCGCCTCGTGATGGGGTCAGTCTGGTGTCACCCTTGCCTCGTGATGGGGTCAGTCTGGTGTCAGCCTCGCCTCGTGATGGGGTCAGTCTGGTGTCAGCCTCACATTATGATGGTGTCAGTCTGGTGTCAGCCTCGCCTCGTGATGGTGTCAGTCTGGTGTCAGCCTCGCCTTGTGATGGGTTCAGTCTGGTGTCAGCCTCGCCTAGAAATGGGGTCAGTCTGGTGTCAGCCTCACATCATGATGGGGTCAGTCTGGTGTCAGCCACGTCTCGTGATGGTGTCAGTCTGGTGTCAGCCTCGCCTCGTGATGGGGTCAGTCTGGTGTCAGCCTCGCCCCGTGATGGGGTCAGTCCTGTGTCAGTATCGCCTCGTGATGGCGTCAGTCTGGTGTCAGCCTCGCCCCGTGATGGGGTCAGTCCTGTGTCAGTATCGCCTCGTGATGGCGTCAGTCTGGTGTCAGCCTCGCCACGTGATGGGGTCAGTCTGGTGTCAGCCTCGCCCCGTGACGGGGTCAGTCTGGTGTCAGCCTCGCCTCGTGATGGGGTCAGTCTGGTGTCAGTCTCGCCTCTTGATGGGGTCAGTCTGGTGTGAGCCTCGCCTCGTGATGGGGTCAGTCTGGTGTCAGCCTCGCCTCGTGATGGGGTCAGTCTGGTGTCAGCCTCACATCATGATGGGGTCAGTCTGGTGTCAGCCCCGCCTCGTGATGGGGTCAGTCTGGTGTCAGCCTCGCCTCGTGATGGGGTCAGTCTGGTGTCAGCCTCGCCTCGTGAGGGGGTCAGTCTAGTGTCAGTCTCGCCTCGTGACGGTGACAGTCTGGTGTCAGTCTCGCCTCTTGATGGGGTCAGTCTGGTGTCAGCCTCACATCATGATGGTGTCAGTCTGGTGTCAGCATCGCCTCGTGATGGTGTCAGTCAGGTGTCAGCCTCGCCTCGTGATGGGGTCAGTCTAGTGTCAGTCTCGCCTCGTGATGGGGTCAGTCTGGTGTCAGTCTCGCCTCGTGATGGGGTCAGTCTGGTGTCAGCCTCACATTATGATGGTGTCAGTCTGGTGTCAGCCTCGCCTCGTGATGGTGTCAGTCTGGTGTCAGCCTCGCCTCGTGATGGGGTCAGTCTGGTGTCAGCCTCGCCTCGTGATGGGGTCAGTCTGGTGTCAGCCTCGCCTCGTGATGGGGTCAGTCTGGTGTCAGCCTCGCCTCGTGATGGGGTCAGTCTGGTGTCAGTCTCGCCTCGTGATGGGGTCAGTCTGGTGTCAGCCTCACATCATGATGGTGTCAGTCTGGTGTCAGCCTTGCCTCGTGATGGTGTCAGTCTGGTGTTAGCCTCGCCTCGTGATGGGGTCAGTCTGGTGTCAGCCTCGCCTCGTGATGGGGTCAGTCTGGTGTCAGCCTCGCCTCGTGATGGTGTCAGTCTGGTGTCAGCCTCACCTAGTGATGGGGTCAGTCTGGTGTCAGCATCGCCTCGTGATGGTGTCAGTCTGGTGTCAGCCTCGCCTCGTGATGAGGTCAGTCTGGTGTCAGCCTCACATCATGATGGTGTCAGTCTGGTGTCAGCCTTGCCTCGTGATGGGGTCAGTCTGGTGTCAGCCTCACATCATGATGGTGTCAGTCTGGTGTCAGCCTCGCCTCGTGATGGGGTCAGTCTGGTGTCAGCCTCGCCTCGTGATGGGGTCAGTCTGGTGTCAGCCTCGCCTCGTGATGGGGTCAGTCTGGTGTCAGCCTCTCCTCGTGATGGGGTCAGTCTGGTGTCAGCCTCACATCATGATGGTGTCAGTCTGGTGTCAGCCTCACCTCGTGATGGGGTCAGTCTGGTGTCAGCCTCACATCATGATGGTGTCAGTCTGGTGTCAGCCTCACCTCATGATGGGGTCAGTCTGGTGTCAGCCTCGCCTCGTGATGGGGTCAGTCTGGTGTCAGCCTCGCCTCGTGATGGGGTCAGTCTGGTGTCAGCCTCGCCTCGTGATGGGGTCAGTCTGGTGTCAGCCTCGCCTCGTGATGGGGTCAGTCTGGTGTCAGCCTCACCACGTGATGGGGGCAGTCTGGTGTCAGCCTCACATCATGATGGTGTCAGGCTGGTGTCAGCCTCGCCTCGTGATGGGGTCAGTCTGGTGTCAGTCTCACATCATAATGGTGTCAGTCTGGTATCAGCCTCGCCTCGTGATGGGGTCAGTCTGGTGTCAGCCTCGCCTCGTGATGGGGTCAGTCTGGTGTCACCCTTGCCTCGTGATGGGGTCAGTCTGGTGTCAGCCTCGCCTCGTGATGGGGTCAGTCTGGTGTCAGCCTCACATTATGATGGTGTCAGTCTGGTGTCAGCCTCGCCTCGTGATGGTGTCAGTCTGGTGTCAGCCTCGCCTTGTGATGGGGTCAGTCTGGTGTCAGCCTCGCCTAGAAATGGGGTCAGTCTGGTGTCAGCCTCACATCATGATGGGGTCAGTCTGGTGTCAGCCACGTCTCGTGATGGTGTCAGTCTGGTGTCAGCCTCGCCTCGTGATGGGGTCAGTCTGGTGTCAGCCTCGCCCCGTGATGGGGTCAGTCCTGTGTCAGCATCGCCTCGTGATGGCGTCAGTCTGGTGTCAGCCTCGCCCCGTGATGGGGTCAGTCCTGTGT
Organism: Staurois parvus; assembly: GCF_062004578.1. Taxonomy (NCBI): domain Eukaryota; kingdom Metazoa; phylum Chordata; class Amphibia; order Anura; family Ranidae; genus Staurois; species Staurois parvus. The sequence goes on along the minus strand of NW_028319758.1, from coordinate 325,544 downwards.
CAGTATCGCCTCGTGATGGCGTCAGTCTGGTGTCAGCCTCGCCACGTGATGGGGTCAGTCTGGTGTCAGCCTCGCCCCGTGACGGGGTCAGTCTGGTGTCAGCCTCGCCTCGTGATGGGGTCAGTCTGGTGTCAGCCTCGCCTCGTGATGGGGTCAGTCTGGTGTCAGCCTCGCCTCGAGATGGTGTCAGTCTGGTGTCAGTCTCGCCTCGTGATGGGGTCAGTCTGGTGTCAGTCTCGCTTCGTGATGGGGTCAGTCTGGTATCAGCCTCGCCCCGTGATGGAGTCAGTCTGGTGTCAGCCTCGCCTCGTGATGGGGTCAGTCTGGTGTCAGTCTCGCCTCGTGATGGGGTCAGTCTGGTGTCAGTCTCGCCTCGTGATGGGGTCAGTCTGGTGTCAGCCTCACATCATGATGGTGTCAGTCTGGTGTCAGCCTCACATCATGATGGTGTCAGTCTGGTGTTAGCCTCGCCTCGTGATGGGGTCAGTCTGGTGTCAGTCTCGACTCGTGATGGTGTCAGTCTGGTGTCAGCCTCGCCTCGTGATGTGGTCAGTCTGGTGTCAGCCTCGCCTCGTGATGGGGTCAGTCTGGTGTCAGCCTCGCCTCGTGATGGGGTCAGTCTGGTGTCAGCCTCGCCTCGTGATGGGGTCAGTCTGGTGTCAGCCTCGCCTCGTGATGGGGTCAGTCTGGTGTCACCCTTGCCTCGTGATGGGGTCAGTCTGGTGTCAGCCTCGCCTCGTGATGGGGTCAGTCTGGTGTCAGCCTCACATCGTGATGGTGTCAGTCAGGTGTCAGCCTCGCCTCGTGATGGGGTCAGTCTGGTGTCAGCCTCGCCTCGTGATGGGGTCAGTCTGGTGTCAGCCTCGCCTCGTGATGGGGTCAGTCTGGTGTCAGCCTCACATCGTAATGGTGTCAGTCTGGTGTCAGCCACGTCTCGTGATGGGGTCAGTCTGGTGTCAGCCTCGCCTCGTGATGGGGTCAGTCTGGTGTCAGCCTCGCCCCGTGATGGGGTCAGTATGGTGTCAGCCTCACATCATGATGGTGTCAGTCTGGTGTCAGCCTCGCCTCGTGATGGTGTCAGTCTGGTGTCAGCCTCGCCTCGTGATGAGGTCAGTCTGGTGTCAGCCTCACATCATGATGGTGTCAGTCTGGTGTCAGCCTCGCCTCGAGATGGGGTCAGTCTGGTGTCAGTCTCGCCTCGTGATGGGGTCAGTCTGGTGTCAGCCTCACATCATGATGGTGTCAGTCTGGTGTCAGCCTCGCCTCGTGATGGGTTCAGTCTGGTGTCAGCCTCGCCTCGTGATGGTGTCAGTCTGGTTTCAGTCTCGCCTCGTGATGGTGTCCGTCTGGTGTCAGCCCCACCTCGTGATGAGGTCAGTCTGGTGTCAGCCTGACATCATGATGGTGTCAGTCTGGTGTCAGCCTCGCCTTGTGATTGGGTCAGTCTGGTGTCAGCCTTGCCTCGTGACGGGTTCAGTCTGGTTTCAGCCTCGCCTCGTGATGGGGTCAGTCTGGTGTCAGCCTCGGCTCTTGATGGGGTCAGTCTGGTGTCAGTCTCGTCTCGTGATGGGGTCAGTCTGGTGTCAGCCTCGCCCCGTGATGGGGTCAGTCTGGTGTCAGCCTCGCCCCGTGACGGGGTCAGTCTGGTGTCAGCCTCACATCATGATGGTGTCAATCTTGTGTCAGCTTCGCCTTGTGATGGTGTCAGTCTGGTGTCAGCCTCGCTTCGTGATGGGGTCAGTCTGGTGTCAGCCTCGCCTCGTGATGGTGTCAGTCTGATGTCAGCCTCGCCTTGTGATGGGGTCAGTCTGGTGTCAGCCTCGCCTCGTGATGGGGTCAGTCTGGTGTCAGCCTCGCCTAGCGATGGGGTCAGTCTGGTGTCAGCCTCGCCTCGTGATGGGGTCAGTCTGGTGTCAGTCTCGCCTCGTGATGGGGTCAGTCTGGTGTCAGTCTCGCCTCGTGATGGGGTCAGTCTGGTGTCAGTCTCGCCTCGTGATGGGGTCAGTCTGGTGTCAGCCTCACATTATGATGGTGTCAGTCTGGTGTCAGCCTCGCCTCGTGATGGTGTCAGTCTGGTGTCAGCCTCGCCTCGTGATGGGGTCAGTCTGGTGTCAGCCTCGCCTAGTGATGGGGTCAGTCTGGTGTCAGCCTCACATCATGATGGGGTCAGTCTGGTGTCAGCCACGTCTCGTGATGGTGTCAGTCTGGTGTCAGCCTCGCCTCGTGATGGGGTCAGTCTGGTGTCAGCCTCGCCTCGTGATGGGGTCAGTCTGGTGTCAGCCTCACATCATGATGGTATCAGTCTGGTGTCAGCCTCGCCTCGTGATGGGGTCAGTCTGGTGTCAGTCTCGCCTAGTGATGGTGTCAGTCTAGTGTCAGCCTCACATCATGATGGGGTCAGTCTGGTGTCAGCCTCGCCTCGTGATGGTGTCAGTCTGGTGTCAGTCTCGCCTCGTGATGGGGTCAGTCTGGTGTCAGCCTCGTCCCGTGATGGGGTCAGACTGGTGTCAGTCTCGCCTCATGAAGGGGTCAGTCTGGTGTCAGCCTCGCCTCGTGATGGGGTCAGTCTGGTGTCAGCATCGCCTCGTGATGGGGTCAGTCTGGTGTCAGCCTCACATCATGATGGGGTCAGTCTGGTGTCAGTCTCACCTCGTGATGGTGTCAGTCTGGTGTCAGTCTCGCCTCGTGATGGGGTCAGTCTGGTGTCAGCCTCGTCCCGTGATGGGGTCAGTCTGCTTTCAGTCTCGCCTCGTGATGGGGGTCAGTCTGGTGTCAGTCTCGCCTCGTGATGGCGTCAGTCTGCTGTCAGCATCGCCTCGTGATGGGGTCAGTCTGGTGTCAGCCTCACAACATGATGGGGTCAGTCTGGAGTCAGTCTCGCCTCGTCATGGTGTCAGTCTGGTGTCAGCCTCGCCTAGTGATGGGGTCAGTCTGGTGTCACCCTCACATCATGATGGTGTCAGTCTGGTGTCAGCCTCGCCTCGTGATGGGGTCAGTCTGGTGTCAGCCTCGCCTAGTGATGGGGTCAGTCTGGTGTCAGCCTCGCCTCGTGATGGGATCAGTCTGGTGTCAGCCTCGCCCCGTGATGGGGTCAGTCTGGTGTCAGCCTCGCCCCGTGACGGGGTCAGTCTGGTGTCAGCCTCACATCATGATGGTGTCAATCTTGTGTCAGCTTCGCCTTGTGATGGTGTCAGTCTGGTGTCAGCCTCGCTTCGTGATGGGGTCAGTCTGGTGTCAGCCTCGCCTCGTGATGGTGTCAGTCTGATGTCAGCCTCGCCTTGTGATGGGGTCAGTCTGGTGTCAGCCTCGCCTCGTGATGGGGTCAGTCTGGTGTCAGCCTCGCCTAGCGATGGGGTCAGTCTGGTGTCAGCCTCGCCTCGTGATGGGGTCAGTCTGGTGTCAGTCTCGCCTCGTGATGGGGTCAGTCTGGTGTCAGTCTCGCCTCGTGATGGGGTCAGTCTGGTGTCAGTCTCGCCTCGTGATGGGGTCAGTCTGGTGTCAGCCTCACATTATGATGGTATCAGTCTGGTGTCAGCCTCGCCTCGTGATGGGGTCAGTCTGGTGTCAGTCTCGCCTAGTGATGGTGTCAGTCTAGTGTCAGCCTCACATCATGATGGGGTCAGTCTGGTGTCAGCCTCGCCTCGTGATGGTGTCAGTCTGGTGTCAGTCTCGCCTCGTGATGGGGTCAGTCTGGTGTCAGCCTCGTCCCGTGATGGGGTCAGACTGGTGTCAGTCTCGCCTCATGAAGGGGTCAGTCTGGTGTCAGCCTCGCCTCGTGATGGGGTCAGTCTGGTGTCAGCATCGCCTCGTGATGGGGTCAGTCTGGTGTCAGCCTCACATCATGATGGGGTCAGTCTGGTGTCAGTCTCACCTCGTGATGGTGTCAGTCTGGTGTCAGTCTCGCCTCGTGATGGGGTCAGTCTGGTGTCAGCCTCGTCCCGTGATGGGGTCAGTCTGCTTTCAGTCTCGCCTCGTGATGGGGTCAGTCTGGTGTCAGTCTCGCCTCGTGATGGCGTCAGTCTGCTGTCAGCATCGCCTCGTGATGGGGTCAGTCTGGTGTCAGCCTCACAACATGATGGGGTCAGTCTGGAGTCAGTCTCGCCTCGTCATGGTGTCAGTCTGGTGTCAGCCTCGCCTAGTGATGGGGTCAGTCTGGTGTCACCCTCACATCATGATGGTGTCAGTCTGGTGTCAGCCTCGCCTCGTGATGGGGTCAGTCTGGTGTCAGCCTCGCCTAGTGATGGGGTCAGTCTGGTGTCAGCCTCGCCTCGTGATGGGATCAGTCTGGTGTCAGCCTCGCCTCATGATGGGGTCAATCTGGTGTCAGTCTCACAACATGATGGGGTCAGTCTGGAGTCAGTCTCGCCTCGTCATGGGGTCAGTCTGGTGTCAGCCTCGCCTAGTGATGGGGTCAGTCTGGTGTCAGCCTCTCATCATGATGTTGTCAGTCTGGTGTCAGCCTCGCCTCGTGATCGTGTCAGTCTGGTGTCAGCCTCGCCTCATGATGGGGTCAGTCTGGTGTCAGCCTTGCCTAGTGATGGGGTCAGCCTGGTGTCTGCCTCGCCTCGTGATGGGATCAGTCTGGTGTCAGTCTCGCCTCGTGATGGGGTCAGTCTGGTGTCAGTCTCGCCTCGTGATGGGGTCAGTCTGGTGTCAGCCTCGTCCCGTGATGGGGTCAGTCTGCTGTCAGTCTCGCCTCGTGATGGGGTCAGTCTGGTGTCAGTCTCGCCTCGTGATGGCGTCAGTCTGCTGTCAGCATCGCCTCGTGATGGGTTCAGTCTGGTGTCAGCCTAGCCTCGTGATGGGGTCAGTCTGGTGTCAGTCTCACAACATGATGGGGTCAGTCTGGAGTCAGTCTCGCCTCGTCATGGGGTCAGTCTGGTGTCAGCCTCGCCTAGTGATGGGGTCAGTCTGGTGTCAGCCTCTCATCATGATGTTGTCAGTCTGGTGTCAGCCTCGCCTCGTGATCGTGTCAGTCTGGTGTCAGCCTCACCTCATGATGGGGTCAGTCTGGTGTCAGCCTTGCCTAGTGATGGGGTCAGCCTGGTGTCAGCCTCGCCTTGTGATGGGATCAGTCTGGTGTCAGCCTCGCCTCGTGATGGGGTCAGTCTGGTGTCAGTCTCGCCTCGTGATGGGGTCAGTCTGGTGTCAGTCTCGCCTCATGATGGGGTCAGTCTGGTGTCAGCCTCGCCTCGTGATCGTGTCAGTCTGGTGTCAGCCTCGCCTCATGATGGGGTCAGTCTGGTGTCAGCCTCGCCTAGTGATGGGGTCAGTCTGGTGTCAGCCTCGCCTCGTGATGGGATCAGTCTGGTGTCAGCCTCGCCTCGTGATGGGGTCAGTCTGGTGTCAGTCTCGCCTCGTGATGGGGTCAGTCTGGTGTCAGTCTCGCCTCGTGATGGGGTCAGTCTGGTGTCAGCCTCGCCTCGTGATGGGGTCAGTCTGGTGTCAGCCTCACATCATGATGGGGTCAGTCTGGTGTCAGTCTCGCCTCGTGATGGGGTCAGTCTGGTGTCAGTCTCGCCTCGTGATGGGGTTAGTCTGGTGTCAGTCTCGCCCCGTGATGGGGTCAGTCTGGTGTCAGCCTCGCTTCGTGATGGAGTCAGTCTGGTGTCAGCCTCACCTCGTGATGGGGTCAGTCTGGTGTCAGCCTCACATCATGAAGGTGTCAGTCTAGTGTCAGCCTTGCCTCGTGATCGTGTCAGTCTGGTGTCAGCCTCGCCTCATGATGGGGTCAGTCTGGTGTCAGCCTCGCTTCATGATGGGGTCAGTCTGGTGTCAGCCTTGCCTAGTGATGGGGTCAGTCTGGTGTCAGCCTCGCCTCGTAATGGGATCAGTCTGGTGTCAGCCTCGACTCGTGATGGGGTCAGTCTGGTGTCAGTCTCGCCTCGTGATGGGGTCAGTCTGGTGTCAGTCTCGCCTCGTGATGGGGTCAGTCTGGTGTCAGCATCGCCTCGTGATGGGGTCAGTCTGGTGTCAGCCTCACATCATGATGGAGTCAGTCTGGTGTCAGTCTCGCCTCGTGATGGGGTCAGTCTGGTGTCAGTCTCGCCTCGTGATGGGGTTAGTCTGGTGTCAGCCTCGCCCCGTGATGGGGTCAGTTTGTTGTCAGCCTCGCTTCGTGATGGAGTCAGTCTGGTGTCAGCCTCACCTTGTGATGGGGTCAGTCTGGTGTCAGCCTCGCATCATGATGGTGTCAGTCTGGTGTCAGCATCGCCTCGTGATGGTGTCAGTCTGGTGTCAGCCTCGCCTCGTGATGGGGTTAGTCTGGTGTCAGCCTCACATCATGATGGTGTCAGTCTGGTGTCAGCCTCACCTCGTGATGGGGTCAGTCCGGTGTCAGTCTCGCCTCGTGATGGGGTCAGTCCGGTGTCAGCCTCGCCTCGTGATGGGGTCAGTCTGGTGTCAGCCTCACATCATGATGGGGTCAGTCTGGTGTCAGCCTCGCCTCGTGATGGGGTCAGTCTGGTGTCAGCCTCGCCTAGTGATGGGGTCAGTCTGGTGTCAGCCTCGCCTCATGATGGGGTCAGTCTGGTGTCAGCCCCGCCTCGTGATGGGGTCAGTCTGGTGTCAGCCTCGCCTCGTGATGGGGTCAGTCTGGTGTCAGCCTCGCCTCGTGAGGGGGTCAGTCTAGTGTCAGTCTCGCCTCGTGACGGTGACAGTCTGGTGTCAGTCTCGCCTCTTGATGGGGTCAGTCTGGTGTCAGCCTCACATCATGATGGTGTCAGTCTGGTGTCAGCATCGCCTCGTGATGGTGTCAGTCAGGTGTCAGCCTCGCCTCGTGATGGGGTCAGTCTAGTGTCAGTCTCGCCTCGTGATGGGGTCAGTCTGGTGTCAGTCTCGCCTCGTGATGGGGTCAGTCTGGTGTCAGCCTCACATTATGATGGTGTCAGTCTGGTGTCAGCCTCGCCTCGTGATGGTGTCAGTCTGGTGTCAGCCTCGCCTCGTGATGGGGTCAGTCTGGTGTCAGCCTCGCCTCGTGATGGGGTCAGTCTGGTGTCAGCATCGCCTCGTGATGGGGTCAGTCTGGTGTCAGCCTCGCCTCGTGATGGGGTCAGTCTGGTGTCAGTCTCGCCTCGTGATGGGGTCAGTCTGGTGTCAGCCTCACATCATGATGGTGTCAGTCTGGTGTCAGCCTTGCCTCGTGATGGTGTCAGTCTGGTGTTAGCCTCGCCTCGTGATGGGGTCAGTCTGGTGTCAGCCTCGCCTCGTGATGGGGTCAGTCTGGTGTCAGCCTCGCCTCGTGATGGTGTCAGTCTGGTGTCAGCCTCACCTAGTGATGGGGTCAGTCTGGTGTCAGCATCGCCTCGTGATGGTGTCAGTCTGGTGTCAGCCTCGCCTCGTGATGAGGTCAGTCTGGTGTCAGCCTCACATCATGATGGTGTCAGTCTGGTGTCAGCCTTGCCTCGTGATGGGGTCAGTCTGGTGTCAGCCTCACATCATGATGGTGTCAGTCTGGTGTCAGCCTCGCCTCGTGATGGGGTCAGTCTGGTGTCAGCCTCGCCTCGTGATGGGGTCAGTCTGGTGTCAGCCTCGCCTCGTGATGGGGTCAGTCTGGTGTCAGCCTCTCCTCGTGATGGGGTCAGTCTGGTGTCAGCCTCACATCATGATGGTGTCAGTCTGGTGTCAGCCTCACCTCGTGATGGGGTCAGTCTGGTGTCAGCCTCACATCATGATGGTGTCAGTCTGGTGTCAGCCTCACCTCATGATGGGGTCAGTCTGGTGTCAGCCTCGCCTCGTGATGGGGTCAGTCTGGTGTCAGCCTCGCCTCGTGATGGGGTCAGTCTGGTGTCAGCCTCACATTATGATGGTGTCAGTCTGGTGTCAGCCTCGCCTCGTGATGGTGTCAGTCTGGTGTCAGCCTCGCCTTGTGATGGGGTCAGTCTGGTGTCAGCCTCGCCTAGAAATGGGGTCAGTCTGGTGTCAGCCTCACATCATGATGGGGTCAGTCTGGTGTCAGCCACGTCTCGTGATGGTGTCAGTCTGGTGTCAGCCTCGCCTCGTGATGGGGTCAGTCTGGTGTCAGCCTCGCCCCGTGATGGGGTCAGTCCTGTGTCAGTATCGCCTCGTGATGGCGTCAGTCTGGTGTCAGCCTCGCCCCGTGATGGGGTCAGTCCTGTGTCAGTATCGCCTCGTGATGGCGTCAGTCTGGTGTCAGCCTCGCCACGTGATGGGGTCAGTCTGGTGTCAGCCTCGCCCCGTGACGGGGTCAGTCTGGTGTCAGCCTCGCCTCGTGATGGTGTCAGTCTGGTGTCAGCCTCGCCTCGTGATGGGGTCAGTCTGGTGTCAGCCTCGCCTAGTGATGGGGTCAGTCTGGTGTCAGCCTCACATCATGATGGGGTCAGTCTGGTGTCAGCCACGTCTCGTGATGGTGTCAGTCTGGTGTCAGCCTCGCCTCGTGATGGGGTCAGTCTGGTGTCAGCCTCGCCTCGTGATGGGGTCAGTCTGGTGTCAGCCTCACATCATGATGGTATCAGTCTGGTGTCAGCCTCGCCTCGTGATGGGGTCAGTCTGGTGTCAGTCTCGCCTAGTGATGGTGTCAGTCTAGTGTCAGCCTCACATCATGATGGGGTCAGTCTGGTGTCAGCCTCGCCTCGTGATGGTGTCAGTCTGGTGTCAGTCTCGCCTCGTGATGGGGTCAGTCTGGTGTCAGCCTCGTCCCGTGATGGGGTCAGTCTGGTGTCAGTCTCGCCTCATGAAGGGGTCAGTCTGGTGTCAGCCTCGCCTCGTGATGGGGTCAGTCTGGTGTCAGCATCGCCTCGTGATGGGGTCAGTCTGGTGTCAGCCTCACATCATGATGGGGTCAGTCTGGTGTCAGTCTCGCCTCGTGATGGTGTCAGTCTGGTGTCAGTCTCGCCTCGTGATGGGGTCAGTCTGGTGTCAGCCTCGTCCCGTGATGGGGTCAGTCTGCTTTCAGTCTCGCCTCGTGATGGTGTCAGTCTGGTGTCAGTCTCGCCTCGTGATGGCGTCAGTCTGCTGTCAGCATCGCCTCGTGATGGGGTCAGTCTGGTGTCAGCCTCACAACATGATGGGGTCAGTCTGGAGTCAGTCTCGCCTCGTCATGGTGTCAGTCTGGTGTCAGCCTCGCCTAGTGATGGAGTCAGTCTGGTGTCACCCTCACATCATGATGGTGTCAGTCTGGTGTCAGCCTCGCCTCGTGATGGGGTCAGTCTGGTGTCAGCCTCGCCTAGTGATGGGGTCAGTCTGGTGTCAGCCTCGCCTCGTGATGGGATCAGTCTGGTGTCAGCCTCGCCTCGTGATGGGGTCAATCTGGTGTCAGTCTCACAACATGATGGGGTCAGTCTGGAGTCAGTCTCGCCTCGTCATGGGGTCAGTCTGGTGTCAGCCTCGCCTAGTGATGGGGTCAGTCTGGTGTCAGCCTCTCATCATGATGTTGTCAGTCTGGTGTCAGCCTCGCCTCGTGATCGTGTCAGTCTGGTGTCAGCCTCGCCTCATGATGGGGTCAGTCTGGTGTCAGCCTTGCCTAGTGATGGGGTCAGCCTGGTGTCAACCTCGCCTCGTGATGGGATCAGTCTGGTGTCAGCCTCGCCTCGTGATGGGGTCAGTCTGGTGTCAGCCTCACATCATTATGGTGTCAGTCTGGTGTCAGGCTCGCCTCGTGATGGGGTCAGTCTGGTGTCAGTCTCACATCATAATGGTGTCAGTCTGGTATCAGCCTCGCCTCGTGATGGGATCAGTCTGGTGTCAGCCTCGCCTCGTGATGGGGTCAGTCTGGTGTCACCCTTGCCTCGTGATGGGGTCAGTCTGGTTTCAGCCTCGCCTCGTGATGGGGTCAGTCTGGTGTCAGCCTCACATCGTGATGGTGTCAGTCAGGTGTCAGCCTCGCCTCGTGATGGTGTCAGTCTGGTTTCAGTCTCGCCTCGTGATGGTGTCCGTCTGGTGTCAGCCCCACCTCGTGATGAGGTCAGTCTGGTGTCAGCCTCACATCATGATGGTGTCAGTCTGGTGTCAGCCTCGCCTCGTGATGGGGTCAGTCTGGTGTCAGCCTCACATCATGATGGTGTCAGTCTGGTGTCAGCCTCGCCTCGTGATGGTGTCAGTCTGGTGTCAGCCTCGCCTCATGATGGGGTCAGTCTGGTGTCAGCCTCGCCTAGTGATGGGGTCAGTCTGGTGTCAACCTCACATCATGAAGGGGTCAGTCTGGTGTCAGCCTTGCCTAGTGATGGGGGCAGTCTGGTGTCAGCCTCACCTCGTGATGGGGTCAGTCTGGTGTCAGCCTCGCCTCGTGATGCGGTCAGTCTGGTGTCAGCATCGCCTCGTGATGGGGTCAGTCTGGTGTCAGCCTCGCCTCGTGATGGGGTCAGTCTGGTGTCAGCCTCACATCATGATGGTGTCAGTCAGGTGTCAGCCTCGACTCGTGATGGGGTCAGTCTGGTGTCAGCCTCACATCATGATGGGGTCAGTCTGGTGTCAGTCTCGCCTCGTGATGGGGTCAGTCTGGTGTCAGTCTCGCCTCGTGATGGGGTCAGTCTGGTGTCAGCCTCGCCCCGTGATGGGGTCAGTCTGGTGTCAGCCTCACATCATCATGGGGTCAGTCTGGTGTCAGTCTCGCCTCGTGATGGGGTCAGTCTGGTGTCAGCCTCGCCTCATGATGGGGTCAGTCTGGTGTCAGTCTCGCCTCGTGATGGGGTCAGTCTGGTGTCATTCTCGCCTCGTGATGAGGTCAGTCTGGATTCAGCCTCACATCATGATGGTGTCAGTCTGGTGTCAGCCTCGCCTCAGGATGGGGTCAGTCTGGTGTCAGCCTCACATCATGATGGTGTCAGTCTGGTGTCAGCCTCGCCTTATGATAGGGTCAGTCTGGTGTCAGCCTCGCCTCGTGATGGGGTCAGTCCGGTGTCAGTCTCGCCTCGTGATGGGGTCAGTCTGATGTCAGCCTCACATCATGATGGTGTCAGTCTGGTGTCAGCCTCGCCTCGTGATGGTGTCAGTCTGGTGTCAGCCTCGCCTCGTGATGGGGTCAGTCTGGTGTCAGCCTCGCCTAGTGATGGGGTCAGTCTGGTGTCAGCCCCGCCTCGTGATGGGGTCAGTCTTGTGTCAGTCTCGCCTCGTGACGGTGTCAGTCTGGTGTCAGTCTTGCCTCGTGATGGGGTCAGTCTGGTGTCAGTCTCGCCTCCTGATGGGGTCAGTCTGGTGTCAGTCTCGCCTCGTGATGGGGTCAGTCTGGTGTCAGCCTCACATCATGATGGTGTCAGTCTGGTGTCAGCCTCGCCTCGTGATGGGGTCAGTCTGGTGTCAGCCTCGCCTCGTGAGGGGGTCAGTCTAGTGTCAGTCTCGCCTCGTGACGGTGACAGTCTGGTGTCAGTCTCGCCTCGTGATGGGGTCAGTCTGGTGTCAGTCTCGCCTCTTGATGGGGTCAGTCTGGTGTCAGCCTCACATCATGATGGTGTCAGTCTGGTGTCAGCATCGCCTCGTGATGGTGTCAGTCTGGTGTCAGCCTCGCCTAGTGATGGGGTCAGTCTGGTGTCAGCATCGCCTCGTGATGGTGTCAGTCTGGTGTCAGCCTCGCCTCGTGATGAGGTCAGTCTTGTGTCAGTCTCGCCTCGTGACGGTGTCAGTCTGGTGTCAGTCTTGCCTCGTGATGGGGTCAGTCTGGTGTCAGTCTCGCCTCCTGATGGGGTCAGTCTGGTGTCAGTCTCGCCTCGTGATGGGGTCAGTCTGGTGTCAGCCTCACATCATGATGGTGTCAGTCTGGTGTCAGCCTCGCCTCGTGATGGGGTCAGTCCGGTGTCAGTCTCGCCTCGTGATGGGGTCAGTCTGATGTCAGCCTCACATCATGATGGTGTCAGTCTGGTGTCAGCCTCGCCTCGTGATGGTGTCAGTCTGGTGTCAGCCTCGCCTCGTGATGGGGTCAGTCTGGTGTCAGCCTCGCCTAGTGATGGGGTCAGTCTGGTGTCAGCCCCGCCTCGTGATGGGGTCAGTCTTGTGTCAGTCTCGCCTCGTGACGGTGTCAGTCTGGTGTCAGTCTTGCCTCGTGATGGGGTCAGTCTGGTGTCAGTCTCGCCTCCTGATGGGGTCAGTCTGGTGTCAGTCTCGCCTCGTGATGGGGTCAGTCTGGTGTCAGCCTCACATCATGATGGTGTCAGTCTGGTGTCAGCCTCGCCTCGTGATGGGGTCAGTCTGGTGTCAGCCTCGCCTCGTGAGGGGGTCAGTCTAGTGTCAGTCTCGCCTCGTGACGGTGACAGTCTGGTGTCAGTCTCGCCTCGTGATGGGGTCAGTCTGGTGTCAGTCTCGCCTCTTGATGGGGTCAGTCTGGTGTCAGCCTCACATCATGATGGTGTCAGTCTGGTGTCAGCATCGCCTCGTGATGGTGTCAGTCTGGTGTCAGCCTCGCCTAGTGATGGGGTCAGTCTGGTGTCAGCATCGCCTCGTGATGGTGTCAGTCTGGTGTCAGCCTCGCCTCGTGATGAGGTCAGTCTAGTGTCAGCCTCACATCATGATGGTGTCAGTCTGGTGTCAGCCTTGCCTCGTGATGGGGTCAGTCTGGTGTCAGCCTCACATCATGATGGTGTCAGTCTGGTGTCAGCCTCACCTCGTGATGGGGTCAGTCTGGTGTCAGCCTCGCCTCGTGATGGGGTCAGTCTGGTGTCAGCCTCACCTCGTGATGGGGTCAGTCTGGTGTCAGCCTCACATCATGATGGTGTCAGTCTGGTGTCAGCCTCACCTCGTGATGGGGTCAGTCTGGTGTCAGCCTCACATCATGATGGTGTCAGTCTGGTGTCAGCCTCACCTCATGATGGGGTCAGTCTGGTGTCAGCCTCGCCTCGTGATGGGGTCAGTCTGGTGTCAGCCTCGCCTCGTGATGAGGTCAGTCTGGTGTCAGCCTCACATCATGATGGTGTCAGTCTGGTGTTAGCCTCGCCTCGTGATGGGGTCAGTATGGTGTCAGTCTCGACTCGTGATGGTGTCAGTCTGGTGTCAGCCTCGCCTCGTGATGGGGTCAGTCTGGTGTCAGCCTCGCCTCGTGATGGGGTCAGTCTGGTGTCAGCCTCGCCTCGTGATGGGGTCAGTCTGGTGTCAGCCTCGCCTCGTGATGGGGTCAGTCTAGTGTCAGCCTCGCCTCGTGATGGGGTCAGTCTGGTGTCAGCCTCGCCTCGTGATGGGGTCAGTCTGGTGTCAGCCTCGCCTCGTGATGGGGTCAGTCTGGTGTCAGCCTCACATCATGATGGTGTCAGGCTGGTGTCAGCCTCGCCTCGTGATGGGGTCAGTCTGGTGTCAGCCTCACCACGTGATGGGGTCAGTCTGGTGTCAGCCTCACATCATTATGGTGTCAGTCTGGTGTCAGCCTCGCCTCGTGATGGGGTCAGTCTGGTGTCAGTCTCACATCATAATGGTGTCAGTCTGGTATCAGCCTCGCCTCGTGATGGGGTCAGTCTGGTGTCAGCCTCGCCTCGTGATGGGGTCAGTCTGGTGTCACACTTGCCTCGTGATGGGGTCAGTCTGGTGTCAGCCTCGCCTCGTGATGGGGTCAGTCTGGTGTCAGCCTCACATCGTGATGGTGTCAGTCAGGTGTCAGCCTCGCCTCGTGATGGGGTCAGTCTGGTGTCAGCCTCGCCTCGTGATGGGGTCAGTCTGGTGTCACCCTTGCCTCGTGATGGGGTCAGTCTGGTTTCAGCCTCGCCTCGTGATGGGGTCAGTCTGGTGTCAGCCTCACATCGTGATGGTGTCAGTCAGGTGTCAGCCTCGCCTCGTGATGGGGTCAGTCTGGTGTCAGCATCGCCTCGTGATGGGGTCAGTCTGGTGTCAGCCTCGCCTAGTGATGGGGTCAGTCTGGTGTCAGCCTCACATCGTAATGGTGTCAGTCTGGTGTCAGCCACGTCTCGTGATGGGGTCAGTCTGGTGTCAGCCTCGCCTCGTGATGGGGTCAGTCTGGTGTCAGCCTCGCCCCGTGATGGGGTCAGTCTGGTGTCAGCCTCGCCTCGTGATGGTGTCAGTCTGGTGTCAGCCTCGCCTCGTGATGAGGTCAGTCTGGTGTCAGCCTCACATCATGATGGTGTCAGTCTGGTGTCAGCCTCACCTCGTGATGGGGTCAGTCTGGTGTCAGCCTCACATCATGATGGTGTCAGTCTGGTGTCAGCCTCGCCTCGTGATGGGGTCAGTCTGGTGTCAGCCTCGCCTCGTGATGGTGTCAGTCTGGTTTCAGTCTCGCCTCGTGATGGTGTCCGTCTGGTGTCAGCCCCACCTCGTGATGAGGTCAGTCTGGTGTCAGCCTCACATCATGATGGTGTCAGTCTGGTGTCAGCCTCGCCTCGTGATGGGGTCAGTCTGGTGTCAGCCTCACATCATGATGGTGTCAGTCTGGTGTCAGCCTCGCCTCATGATGGGGTCAGTCTGGTGTCAGCCTCGCCTCGTGATGGGGTCAGTCTGGTGTCAGCCTCACATCATGATGGTGTCAGTCTGGTGTCAGCCTCGCCTCGTGATGGTGTCAGTCTGGTGTCAGCCTCGCCTCATGATGGGGTCAGTCTGGTGTCAGCCTCGCCTAGTGATGGGGTCAGTCTGGTGTCAACCTCACATCATGAAGGGGTCAGTCTGGTGTCAGCCTCGCCTAGTGATGGGGGCAGTCTGGTGTCAGCCTCACCTCGTGATGGGGTCAGTCTGGTGTCAACCTCGCCTCGTGATGCGGTCAGTCTGGTGTCAGTCTCGCCTCGTGATGGGGTCAGTCTGGTGTCAGCCTTGCCTCGTGATGGTGTCAGTCTAGTGTCAGCCTCGCCTCGTGATGGTGTCAGTCTGGTGTCAGCCTCACCTCGTGACGGGGTCAGTCTGGTGTCAGCCTTGCCTTGTGATGGGGTCAGTCTGGTGTCAGCCTCACATCATGATGGTGTCAGTCTCGTGTCAGCCTCGCCTCGTGATGGGGTCAGTCTTGTGTTAGCCTCACATCATGATGGTGTCAGTCTGGTGTCAGCATCGCCTCGTGATGGTGTCAGTCTGGTGTCAGCCTCGCCTCGTGATGGTGTCAGTCTGGTGTCAGCCTCGCATCGTGATGGTGTCAGTCTGGTGTCAGCCTCGCCTCGTGATGGGGTCAGTCTGGTGTCAGCCTCGCCTCGTGATGGTGTCAGTCTGGTGTCAGCCTCGCCTCGTGATGGGGTCAGTCTGGTGTCAGCCTTGCCTCGTGCTGGGGTCAGTCTGGTGTCAGCCTCGCCTCGTGATGGGGTCAGTCTGGTGTCAGCCCCGCCTCGTGATGTGGTCAGTCTGGTGTCAGCCTCGCCTCGAGATGGTGTCAGTCTGGTGTCAGCCTCGCCTCGTGATGGGGTCAGTCTGGTGTCAGCCTCACCACGTGATGGGGTCAGTCTGGTGTCAGCCTCACATTATTATGGTGTCAGTCTGGTGTCAGCCTCGCCTCGTGATGGGGTCAGTCTGGTGTCAGCCTCACATCATGATGGTGTCAGTCTGGTGTCAGCCTCGCCTCATGATGGGGTCAGTCTGGTGTCAGCCTCGCCTCGTGATGAGGTCAGTCTGGTGTCAGCCTCACATCATGATGGTGTCAGTCTGGTGTCAGCCTCGCCTCGTGATGGTGTCAGTCTGGTGTCAGCCTCGCCTCATGATGGGGTCAGTCTGGTGTCAGCCTCGCCTAGTGATGGGGTCAGTCTGGTGTCAACCTCACATCATGAAGGGGTCAGTCTGGTGTCAGCCTTGCCTAGTGATGGGGGCAGTCTGGTGTCAGCCTCACCTCGTGATGGGGTCAGTCTGGTGTCAGCCTCGCCTCGTGATGCGGTCAGTCTGGTGTCAGCATCGCCTCGTGATGGGGTCAGTCTGGTGTCAGCCTCGCCTCGTGATGGGGTCAGTCTGGTGTCAGCCTCACATCATGATGGTGTCTGTCAGGTGTCAGCCTCGACTCGTGATGGGGTCAGTCTGGTGTCAGCCTCACATCATGATGGGGTCAGTCTGGTGTCAGTCTCGCCTCGTGATGGGGTCAGTCTGGTGTCAGTCTCGCCTCGTGATGGGGTCAGTCTGGTGTCAGCCTCGCCCCGTGATGGGGTCAGTCTGGTGTCAGCCTCACATCATCATGGGGTCAGTCTGGTGTCAGTCTCGCCTCGTGATGGGGTCAGTCTGGTGTCAGCCTCGCCTCATGATGGGGTCAGTCTGGTGTCAGTCTCGCCTCGTGATGGGGTCAGTCTGGTGTCATTCTCGCCTCGTGATGAGGTCAGTCTGGATTCAGCCTCACATCATGATGGTGTCAGTCTGGTGTCAGCCTCGCCTCAGGATGGGGTCAGTCTGGTGTCAGCCTCACATCATGATGGTGTCAGTCTGGTGTCAGCCTCGCCTTATGATAGGGTCAGTCTGGTGTCAGCCTCGCCTCGTGATGGGGTCAGTCCGGTGTCAGTCTCGCCTCGTGATGGGGTCAGTCTGATGTCAGCCTCACATCATGATGGTGTCAGTCTGGTGTCAGCCTCGCCTCGTGATGGTGTCAGTCTGGTGTCAGCCTCGCCTCGTGATGGGGTCAGTCTGGTGTCAGCCTCGCCTAGTGATGGGGTCAGTCTGGTGTCAGCCCCGCCTCGTGATGGGGTCAGTCTTGTGTCAGTCTCGCCTCGTGACGGTGTCAGTCTGGTGTCAGTCTTGCCTCGTGATGGGGTCAGTCTGGTGTCAGTCTCGCCTCCTGATGGGGTCAGTCTGGTGTCAGTCTCACCTCGTGATGGGGTCAGTCTGGTGTCAGCCTCACATCATGATGGTGTCAGTCTGGTGTCAGCCTCGCCTCGTGATGGGGTCAGTCTGGTGTCAGCCTCGCCTCGTGAGGGGGTCAGTCTAGTGTCAGTCTCGCCTCGTGACGGTGACAGTCTGGTGTCAGTCTCGCCTCGTGATGGGGTCAGTCTGGTGTCAGTCTCGCCTCTTGATGGGGTCAGTCTGGTGTCAGCCTCACATCATGATGGTGTCAGTCTGGTGTCAGCATCGCCTCGTGATGGTGTCAGTCTGGTGTCAGCCTCGCCTAGTGATGGGGTCAGTCTGGTGTCAGCATCGCCTCGTGATGGTGTCAGTCTGGTGTCAGCCTCGCCTCGTGATGAGGTCAGTCTAGTGTCAGCCTCACATCATGATGGTGTCAGTCTGGTGTCAGCCTTGCCTCGTGATGGGGTCAGTCTGGTGTCAGCCTCACATCATGATGGTGTCAGTCTGGTGTCAGCCTCACCTCGTGATGGGGTCAGTCTGGTGTCAGCCTCGCCTCGTGATGGGGTCAGTCTGGTGTCAGCCTCACCTCGTGATATGGTCAGTCTGGTGTCAGCCTCACATCATGATGGTGTCAGTCTGGTGTCAGCCTCACCTCGTGATGGGGTCAGTCTGGTGTCAGCCTCACATCATGATGGTGTCAGTCTGGTGTCAGCCTCACCTCATGATGGGGTCAGTCTGGTGTCAGCCTCGCCTCGTGATGGGGTCAGTCTGGTGTCAGCCTCGCCTCGTGATGAGGTCAGTCTGGTGTCAGCCTCACATCATGATGGTGTCAGTCTGGTGTTAGCCTCGCCTCGTGATGGGGTCAGTATGGTGTCAGTCTCGACTCGTGATGGTGTCAGTCTGGTGTCAGCCTCGCCTCGTGATGGGGTCAGTCTGGTGTCAGCCTCGCCTCGTGATGGGGTCAGTCTGGTGTCAGCCTCGCCTCGTGATGGGGTCAGTCTGGTGTCAGCCTCGCCTCGTGATGGGGTCAGTCTGGTGTCAGCCTCGCCTCGTGATGGGGTCAGTCTGGTGTCAGCCTCGCCTCGTGATGGGGTCAGTCTGGTGTCAGCCTCGCCTCGTGATGGGGTCAGTCTGGTGTCAGCCTCACATCATGATGGTGTCAGGCTGGTGTCAGCCTCGCCTCGTGATGGGGTCAGTCTGGTGTCAGCCTCACCACGTGATGGGGTCAGTCTGGTGTCAGCCTCACATCATTATGGTGTCAGTCTGGTGTCAGCCTCGCCTCGTGATGGGGTCAGTCTGGTGTCAGTCTCACATCATAATGGTGTCAGTCTGGTATCAGCCTCGCCTCGTGATGGGGTCAGTCTGGTGTCAGCCTCGCCTCGTGATGGGGTCAGTCTGGTGTCACACTTGCCTCGTGATGGGGTCAGTCTGGTGTCAGCCTCGCCTCGTGATGGGGTCAGTCTGGTGTCAGCCTCACATCGTGATGGTGTCAGTCAGGTGTCAGCCTCGCCTCGTGATGGGGTCAGTCTGGTGTCAGCCTCGCCTCGTGATGGGGTCAGTCTGGTGTCACCCTTGCCTCGTGATGGGGTCAGTCTGGTTTCAGCCTCGCCTCGTGATGGGGTCAGTCTGGTGTCAGCCTCACATCGTGATGGTGTCAGTCAGGTGTCAGCCTCGCCTCGTGATGGGGTCAGTCTGGTGTCAGCATCGCCTCGTGATGGGGTCAGTCTGGTGTCAGCCTCGCCTAGTGATGGGGTCAGTCTGGTGTCAGCCTCACATCGTAATGGTGTCAGTCTGGTGTCAGCCACGTCTCGTGATGGGGTCAGTCTGGTGTCAGCCTCGCCTCGTGATGGGGTCAGTCTGGTGTCAGCCTCGCCCCGTGATGGGGTCAGTCTGGTGTCAGCCTCGCCTCGTGATGGTGTCAGTCTGGTGTCAGCCTCGCCTCGTGATGAGGTCAGTCTGGTGTCAGCCTCACATCATGATGGTGTCAGTCTGGTGTCAGCCTCACCTCGTGATGGGGTCAGTCTGGTGTCAGCCTCACATCATGATGGTGTCAGTCTGGTGTCAGCCTCGCCTCGTGATGGGGTCAGTCTGGTGTCAGCCTCGCCTCGTGATGGTGTCAGTCTGGTTTCAGTCTCGCCTCGTGATGGGGTCAGTCTGGTGTCAGCCTCGCCTCGTGATGGTGTCAGTCTGGTGTCAGCCTCGCCTCATGATGGGGTCAGTCTGGTGTCAGCCTCGCCTAGTGATGGGGTCAGTCTGGTGTCAACCTCACATCATGAAGGGGTCAGTCTGGTGTCAGCCTCGCCTAGTGATGGGGGCAGTCTGGTGTCAGCCTCACCTCGTGATGGGGTCAGTCTGGTGTCAACCTCGCCTCGTGATGCGGTCAGTCTGGTGTCAGTCTCGCCTCGTGATGGGGTCAGTCTGGTGTCAGCCTTGCCTCGTGATGGTGTCAGTCTAGTGTCAGCCTCGCCTCGTGATGGTGTCAGTCTGGTATCAGCCTCACCTCGTGACGGGGTCAGTCTGGTGTCAGCCTTGCCTTGTGATGGGGTCAGTCTGGTGTCAGCCTCACATCATGATGGTGTCAGTCTCGTGTCAGCCTCGCCTCGTGATGGGGTCAGTCTTGTGTTAGCCTCACATCATGATGGTGTCAGTCTGGTGTCAGCATCGCCTCGTGATGGTGTCAGTCTGGTGTCAGCCTCGCCTCGTGATGGTGTCAGTCTGGTGTCAGCCTCGCATCGTGATGGTGTCAGTCTGGTGTCAGCCTCGCCTCGTGATGGGGTCAGTCTGGTGTCAGCCTCGCCTCGTGATGGTGTCAGTCTGGTGTCAGCCTCGCCTCGTGATGGGGTCAGTCTGGTGTCAGCCTTGCCTCGTGCTGGGGTCAGTCTGGTGTCAGCCTCGCCTCGTGATGGGGTCAGTCTGGTGTCAGCCCCGCCTCGTGATGTGGTCAGTCTGGTGTCAGCCTCACCACGTGATGGGGTCAGTCTGGTGTCAGCCTCACATTATTATGGTGTCAGTCTGGTGTCAGCCTCGCCTCGTGATGGGGTCAGTCTGGTGTCAGTCTCACATCATGATGGTGTCAGTCTGGTATCAGCCTCGCCTCGTGATGGGGTCAGTCTGGTGTCAGCCTCGCCTCGTGATGGGGTCAGTCTGGTGTCACCCTTGTCTCGTGATGGGGTCAGTCTGGTGTCAGCCTCGCCTCGTGATGGGGTCAGTCTGGTGTCAGCCTCGCCTCGTGATGGGGTCAGTCTGGTGTCAGCCTCGCCTAGTGATGGGGTCAGTCTGGTGTCAGCCTCACATCATGATGGGGTCAGTCTGGTGTCAGCCACGTCTCGTGATGGTGTCAGTCTGGTGTCAGCCTCGCCTCGTGATGGGGTCAGTCTGGTGTCAGCCTCGCCCCGTGACGGGGTCAGTCTGGTGTCAGCCTCGCCTCGTGATGGGGTCAGACTGGTGTCAGCCTCGCCTCGTGATGGGTCAGTCTGGTGTCAGCCTCGCCTAGTGATGGGGTCAGTCTGGTGTCAGCCTCACATCATGATGGGGTCAGTCTGGTGTCAGCCACGTCTCGTGATGGTGTCAGTCTGGTGTCAGCCTTGCCTCGTGATGGGGTCAGTCTGGTGTCAGCCTCGCCCCGTGACGGGGTCAGTCTGGTGTCAGCCTCGCCTCGTGATGGGGTCAGTCTGGTGTCAGCCTCGCCTCGTGATGGGGTCAGTCAGGTGTCAGCCTCGCCTCGTGATGGGGTCAGACTGGTGTCAGCCTCACATCATGATGGGGTCAGTCTGGTGTCAGCCTCGCCTCGTTATGTGGTCAGTCTGGTGTCAGCCTCGCCTCGAGATGGTGTCAGTCTGGTATAAGCCTCGACTAGTGATAGGGTCAGTCTGGTGTCAGCCTCGCCTCGTGA